>NC_054828.1:65101079-65412486 GCF_018345385.1 Vulpes lagopus | reverse complement strand
TAAAGTGTAGAACCAGGGATCCCTGGGGGGCGCAGCGGTTTGGCGCCTGCCTTTGGCCCAGGGCGCGATCCTGGAGACCCGGGATCGAATCCCACGTCGGGCTCCCGGTGCATGGAGCCTGCTTCTCCCTCTGCCTCTCTCTCTCTCTCTCTCTCTCTCTGTGACTATCATAAATAAATAAAAATTAAAAAAAAATAATAAAAAAATAAAGTGTAGAACCAAGTTTGCTTTCTTATGATAAATGCCTCTTGTTCATGATGTACTGTTTTTTTTTTATATCAATGGATTAATGCCACTATTTGATGAATATATATTATATGTTCATAAGAGATTTTTTGTAATTTTCTCCTTCTGAAATGTCATTGTCATTCTTATTACTATCAGAATTATGCTGACAAAAAACAAGTTGGGGAGCTGATTTTACTATGTATGAAAGAGTGTTATGAGGTTAGTATTATATTTTTCTTACATCTTTAATAAAACTCACCAGTGAATCCATCAGACCTGAAGTTTTCTTTGTGAGAAGCTTTTTAAATGAAAAATTTCGGTAGTAGACATAGTATTATTTAGATGTTTTTTATTCTGACGTGTATATATTCTGTACATTTTTAATTAAGGAATTTTTCAATTTTATCTACTAATATGTTTCTGAATTTTCATATATTTTGGGGCTTACCTAAAGACATTATATTATTGATTTTAATTTTAGCTCAGAGTCTGTGTAGTGAAATCCTATGAAATGTGTTAAGACTCATTTTCTGATCAAGCATATATTCTATCTTGGTTTGCTTAACATGCTTTTTAAAAAGTGTATACTGCAAAGTGTTGGTAGTATGTCTATAAATTTTAATAAGATGATTGAAGGTATTTTTCAAACCTTCATCCTTACGGGCTTTTTGTCTATATAGTCTATTATTACAGGAAAACCCACCAGTATAGTTAACTGAAATTGTGACTGTGTCTCTTTCTCCCTTTAGTCCTTCTAGGTTTTGTTTCACATATCTGAATTCTTATTATGTATGTACATTTCTAGACTTGATTGCCTCTACTCACCTTTTTAATATCAGGAGGTGTCCTTTTACCACTGGTATCAAACTCTTAGCTGAAGTCTATTTGATATAGAGTCACACAGCCTTCTTATGTTTAGTGTTTCCATAGTTAGATTTTTTATACTTTTAATATCAATCTGATTTGTACTTAAAAAAATGTATATCTTATATTTGCTTTGGTTGTCTGTGCTTTTGTTGTCATTTCCAAGAATCATTGCTTAGATCAAGGTCATGAAGCTTTTTCCTTCTCTTTTTCTAGGAGTTTTACAGTTGCATGTCATATCTTTAAGTCTTTAATCCATTTTGTGTTAATTTTTGTGCATGGAGTGAAATAAAGGTCTAATTTCTTTCTTTTTCATAATAAGTGGGATTACATCAAACTAAAAGCCTTCAGCACAGCCAAGGAAACAATTAACAGAATGAAAAGATGACCTGTTGAGTGTGAAAAGATCTTTGCAAACCATATATCTGATAAAAGGGCTAATATTGAAAGCACATATGAAATCTTACAACTTGATTCCAAAAACAAAAGAAAACAAATAACCTGATTAAAGTGAATAAAAGGACTTGAATAGACATTTTTTCAAAGAAGACCTACAAATGGAGTGATTATATGAAAATATGCCCCATATCACTCATCATTAGGGAAATGCAAATCAAAACCACAATGAGATATCACCTCATATTACCTATTAGGATGATTGGAATTAAAAAAAATTTCCAACACAACAAACATTGTTGAAGATGTAGAGAAATTGGAACCTGTGTACACTAGTGGAAATGGTGTAACCACTATGGAAAATAGGATGGTCTATAATTTTTTAAAAAAGAACTACCATATTATCCAGCAGTTTTACTTCTGGGTATATATCCAAAGAAATTGGAATCAGGATTTTGAAGAAATATGTGCATCCCCATGTTTGCTGCTGCATTGTTCACAATAGCTAGGATTTGGAAACTATCTAAATCTCCATCAACAGGTATATGAATAAAGAAAATGTGCTATATACATATATTATTCAGCCTTAAAAAAAAGAAGAGAATCTTGTCATATGTGACATAATAAACCTTCAAGGTGCTAAGTGAAATAAGCCAGTCACAGAGGGCAAATGCTGCATGATTTCACTTATAGGATTCGTTTAAAATAGTTAAACTCATAGAGGCAGAGAGTAGAATAATGATGGTCATGGGTTGGAGGGAGGGGTAAATGAGGAGTTGCTGTTCCATGAATAAAAAATGTCATTATTATAAGATTGAGTAAGTTCTAGAGACCAGCTATACAACATTAAACCCATACTTATGCAGTATTGTACACTTAAAAATCTGTTAATAGGGTAAATCTTACGTTGAAATTTCTTACCGCAATAAAAAAAGTATTTTAAGCAGATACAGTGGCTTTTTTTTTGATACAGTGGCTTTTAATTTGATTTGCATATACTTTATTTATATGTTTATTTATATGTTTGTAGTTATGTCTCTCACCTTGGTATTTGCTTTATATTTCTTTCTTCTCTGTTCCTGTCTTCCTGCCTTATTGTGAATTATTTTTAATATTCCCATTATCTTTTCTATTGATATTTTAGCTCTATTCCTTTATGTGTATGTGTGTGATTGCTCTGGGGATTTCAGTGTACATCATGATCTTACCATAGACAAATATTAAAATTATATTTTATCATTTTACAAACAACACAAGAACCATAAACTGTATGTCTCCACATAGCTCTTTCTAGTCTTTTATACTATTGAAGTTAGACATTGTAATTTGGGGCCATTATTTCTTTAAGTGATTTTTCTGCATTATTCTCTCTCCTCTTTCCTTTCCTGTGGGACTCAAATTATAAGGTACTAGACATCTTGATATAATCCCGTGGGTCACTGGGACTCTTTTATTTCTTCTTTTTTTTAAAGCCCTTTAAATCTTTGCACTTCAGTTTGAACACCTTAACCCGTTTTCAAACTAGCTGTTCATTCTCATGTAAGTTCTGATCTTCTACTAAGTTCATCCTTCTGTCTAGTGATATTTTTATTTTACCCACTGTAATTTTTCCATCTTGAATTTTCATTAGGTGCCTTTAAATAGTTTCCATTTCTCTATTAATACCTCCTATACTTTTATTCATAATGCCCACTTTTCCTTTAAGTCATTAAACCTATTTATAATGAATGCTAAGTTTTAATTATGTATCTGCTAATTCTAACATCTGTTGTAATCACTCATTTGTATGACTGTTTTCTTTTCCTGGCTATTGTCACTTTTTTTTTTTTTTTTTGCTTTCTTTTAATACGAATTCTTATTTTAAGCTTGATATAGTAGATGCTATATTGTTGAGAGCCTGAATTGTGTTATCTTCCTTTTAAAAATCCTGAATTTTATTCCTGCTGGCACAGATAGACACGTTTGCCCCTTAATTGTTCAGCTGTTCCCAAGCCAGTTCACTGTTTCCTCTATGTCTGTCACTCTTTGTTTGCATTTTCAGAGTATGCTACTCTGAAAAGGGTTTCCCAGGCAGAAAGCTGGTGTTGATGTAGTAGTGCTTCTCTGATTTGTTATACCCTGGGGAAACAGCCTCGTGCCCTCTCTTCGTCCAATGCCTGAGAATAGTTGTTATGTATATTTTTCTAGTTTGTGTTTTGTATATTTTTATGATGGGAGGCTAAGTTCAATATCCATTCATTTGTTGGGAAAAAAACTGTAGGGTCCCTTTATTATTTTAGCTGCAATAAAAAACTACTAGTACAGCTGAGGGGGGAGAAATTTAGATCCAATAAGTCTAGTCATGTCTGTCTGTACTAACTGTTCACTTTATTTTTAATATATATAAAATCCTCCCTTTTTTGCAGGATTGAATTGTTGAATTCCATATATCCTGGTATGCTGTGGATTTAATGTTGAGATGAAGGGAGAAAAAATCTAGACTTCCTTTTGTCTTACACATACTTACTCATGTTCTATGCATGTAGAACATGCATGTTCTATGCATGTATGTTCTATGCATGATGTAATAGTTTTAGGGTAAGTGAAGGAGGCCAAGTCACTATTAATCTTTTTTTTTAATTTTTTAAAAAAATTTTAATCTATCTTTTAAAACTAGAAAGGAGGGCAGCTTCGGTGGCTCAGCAGTTTAGCACCTGCCTTCAGCCCAGGGCATGATCCTGGAGACCCGGGATCGAGTCCCACGTCGGGCTCCTTGCATGGAGCCTGCTTCTGCCTCTGCCTGTGTCTCTGTCTGTTTCTCTCTTTCTCTCTTTCTCTCCCTCTCTCTCTGTCTCTCATAAATAAATAAAATCTTAAAAAAATAAAACTAGAAAGGAAAAATAAAATGCCAGGACCATGTGTTATAGGTATAATGTGACTGGAACTAAGATTCCCTTGTCATTATGAGTGAGATGAAATATATTTAAGTTTTAAAGAATTAAGTAGGTTGCAATGGCAGTTAGTTGTTCCTAATACCCATTAAAGACTTACTTGTATATGTTTACACAAGTTTAAGTAGCCTTAAATTTATAAATATATGAAGTAGAATAGATTATTAAAATATAACTTATCATAACAGATTTTCTTCAAGGAAATTATATTCCTTTGTTCACTAATTTGAAATTCTCCCACCTTTTTTCTTTCTATCACAGGATATCTGAGTGTGTGTGTGTGTGTTCAGTCTGTTAATTTGCACACATGTGCTCCAACATAAAGTCAGAATCTCTTGAAAATATAATGTAGGCCTACTCTTCCTTTTTGGAATAGGAAAACTGGTAAAATAGAATTTTATATATTCTGGGAAAGATAATATTCTGGGGACAGATTTTTTTACCTTGAAGATATATTAACATTTTAATCAGGAAATTCAGTATTACATCAATGTTTACATATTCAATGATCAGTGGTTTTGCCAGTCATTTTAGTTTTTGATTAAAATTATAGAAACTACATAATTATGACACATTAATATTATGACCAACATTTGTATAAGGGTAAAAAATAGTTGTGGAGTAGCCAACTTTTAAGCTGGCTTAGCATTTATATTATTTTTTTGTTTTTTTGAACCACTTAATCAGAAAATTATTTTGTCTTAACATGTTTTCAATATTGAGTTTTTTAAATAGGAGATTTTTGCAGTGAACTTGATACCGATAACATGTACTTCATACAGTAAAGTCCTCTTTTCCTTTGAAGTCAACTTTTTTCAGACCCCGTTTTGTATCCTTGAAATTTCTTTTCTTTTCTTTTTTTTTAAAGATTTTATTTATTATTTATTCATGAGAGACAGAGTTAGAGACAGAGACACAGGCAGGAGAGAAGCATGCTCCATGCAGGGAGCCCGATGTGGGACTCCATCCTGGGTCTCCAGGATCAGGCCCTGGGCCGAAGGTGGCTCTAAACTGCTGAGCCACCGGGGCTGCCCATATCCTTGAAATTTCTATCATTGAAATTAGTAAATATGTCACCTCTATTATCCAACACCAAGCAGATATTTTCCAATTGCCACATAAATCAAAATAAGAGATTCTCCTCTCATTATTGTTCCTGGACAAAATTCACCATTTGGCCTGTTTTTTCTTTCCCTTAATTATTTTTGGTAGTGAGTTTGAATTTTTACTTTTCTTATTTGTGGACATAGATCATGCCTTCAAGAAGCTTACAAATATATAGTAAGACATTATTAATGCAGTGAAATAATTAGAACAAAACTAAGTGACTGAAAAGTAGATGAATTACAAAACTCCTGGAAGTGGGACATAAGTCGTGAAGACTTCATGAAAGAGACTGAATTAATATTTATTAATAAAAACTAATATTTAATTAATATTTACTGTCAGTCACTTGTGTAATTTTTTCCATGAATATTTAATTTAGTTTTTATCAGACCATATAGGTAAATACCATAAATAAGTTTTCTTAAATGCCAAATGATGAATCAAATTTAAAAAATTAATAATGGGCAATAATGTTGCTTAGTTAAAATATATCAGTTACTGTAACTAAGAGCCTGATCTATTAACCACAGTACTTTGAAGCAGAGGTTAAAATTGGCCTTGTGGAGTGAGTGAATCAATATTGATGCAGTAATATATAGCAGAGGTTGGCAAACTTTATCTGTAAAGAGGCAGGATAGTAAAATATAAATATTTTAGGCTTTTCAAGACATACATTCTCTGTGGTAACTATTCAGCAGTGTGGTTCTATCACAAAAACAAACTTAGAAAATGCACAAATGGGTGTGGCTGTGTTCTAATTAACATTTAATTACAAACTAAGCAGTGGCCTGTTAAGCATGTGGTGGCCCACAGATTGCCAACTGCTGAAATATGGTCTCTGCTGGTTTTGGTTGTTTTCCGCAAAAGGAAAACAATAATACTCTAGTTTTAAAAATACAATAGAGGGGCACCTGGGTGGCTCAATGGTTAACTCTCTGCCTTCGGCTCAGGGAGCGATCCTCCATCTGGGGATGGAGTCCCCCATCGGGCTCCCCACGAGGAGCCTGCTTCTACCTCTGCCTGTGTCTCTGCTCCTCTCTCATGAATAAATAAATAAAATCTTTAAAGAAAGTAAAAATGCAATAGAATTGTTTATACCCTATATCACAGAAATAAGTTTTCTAACACAGCAGTAAAGTTACATATCTTAAATGCGTAGACACAACACCTAAAGATGTATAATGCATCTATGTAACAAATACATAAAATACTCAATACATAATTTAAATAACACTCAGGATCCTATGTGAGTCATTTCCTTGCCTTTTGACATCATTCTTTCATTCAACAAGTGTTCTAACATCATAAAAACCTACCTGTTATATACAGATGGTCATATACAGATGTCATCGTTAGGTACCAGTAATTAAGTTGTTTTAGAAGACGCTCTTTTAATTTTCAGCTCAGTTTACTTGGCCTGGTTGGTATTGTTGATTTTAGCTCAGTTATGAAAAGGAAGATGACGAGACTACTTTCTAAAGTGAGTGCAGACTTAGTACATAACTCAACATTCAGGAGAAATATTACCCTCTTTTAATGAGATAACATTTTCAAGACTTCTGTGTGGTGTTCTAATAAGCTTATTGAGTTCCATTGGGAATATCATGTCCTTGGGGATTTAGAATAACAAAAAAAAAAAAAAAAGGAAAAAAAGATCTATCACATGGACTTCTCAATGTGTAGTAGGGTTAAGGATATATTATAATTTAACAGTAATATTGATGCTCAAATATTGATTTATCAATAGAAACAAACTTTCTGATGATGATGTCTTTAAATCTACTCCGTGTCCTGGTCACTCTTGGCTCAGGAACAGAGAAAACATCTGTATTAGTTTGCCGGGGTTGTTGTAACAATCTGCCACAATTTGGGTGTCTTAAATGACAGAATTGTATTTTTTAGAGTTCTGGAGGCTAGAAGTCTGAGAATTAGTGTCAACAAGGTTGCTACCTTCTGAGGGCTTTAAAGAAGGGATCTGCTCCAGGCTCCCACTTGGGCTTCTGGTGGTTTGCTGGCAGTCTGTGGCATTCTTTGACCTTTCTGTAGTGTAGATTCCTGAGATCTGCCTTCATCTTCGTACCGCATTGTCTCTTTATGTGTACTTGTGTCTAAATTTCCCCTTTTTTAAGGACATTAGTCATATTAGGTTAGATGCCCACCCTACTCCATTATGACCCCATCCTAACTAATTCCATTTGCCACACAACCCTCTTTTCAAATACCCCATTCTGAGGTATCACGGATTAGGATTTCAACATATGTAATTTGGAGAGATACAATTCAACCCATAACAATATCCATGACGGGGTTTCAAATAAATATTATTCATGTCTATGAGTCAGAAAGATAAGAAGGATTCAGTTCTCTTTGACAGACTGACCTATCTTTTGCCACCAAGTAAATATTGGGTACGTATTTGTAGTGCTCTGCTTTGTACTTACTACAATTTTAAGCATAACAGTGTAAAAATATTTTATTTTAATGTGAAATATTAGAGAACACTATAAGTCAATCCAAGGTATCTGAAAATATTCTATAAATTAATATGTCACCCTTACCATGGAAAGAAAAAAATGCCAAAAGTCCATGATTTCTTTTAAAAGACTATGATTGGGATCCCTGGATGGCTCAGCGATTAAGCGTCTGACTTCAGCTCAGGGCCTGATCCTGGGGTCCTGGGATCGAATCACATGTCGAGCTCCTGCTTGGAGTCTGCTTCTCCCTCTGCCTGTGTCTCTGACCCCCTCTCCCTCTCTCTGTGTCTCTCATGAATAAATAAGTAAAATCTTAAAAAAAAAAAGGCTATGATTAATAAAACAGGTCATTCAATTCATGTAGAAAATTAGCTGGGTTGTACACCTCATTTGTATATTTTTACCAGTGAAAATTTAGTAAAAATCATTCTCCCATTGATATTTATATACATGATATTTTAAGGTATTAGTTGTCTAAGCTTTAAACTATATTTCTAGTCCTGTAAAAACTCTTCCACATAAAGCATTTACAATTTTTCTTTGTTACAATATTAAGGATGTACCTTAATTTAAAAATATTCAGTAAAATTTTTTCTAAATTGGAGACTAGATATTTTAGTTTTAAAATTATCTTTTGAGTACCATATGCATTAAAAATGGCCATCACAGATTGTAGTTATTATACTTTTTGTATTATATTTTAACATTTAAAACCTGTTTAGCTGTGAACACAGGCCAACAGATTTTTTGCGTGTCAATGACCTGATTTTACTTTTACTCAATGTTTAGAGAGGTGATGATCACATGAATATAAATGAACTGACCTTGTCAATTCTATTACAAGAGATAGTCTGATTACAGAAGAAACGTGTTTTTTTTTAATACAATATTAGTTTTCGCTAATACTAAATTAAAGTCTGGCGTGCTTGCTATTACTGTGGCTACAGGTAGGTAGTTTATCATTGTGATGAGATTATACTTGCCTTGGATGAGGTTTTATTGCTTTGGTTTGTTATTGGTTTGTTATTTTGATAATACTGTTTTTCTTTACACATGATTTCATATAATGAAACTAACTAACTGAAACCACTTTTTCTTTTTTTTTAAATTTTATTTTGGAAGAATTTTAGATATGCAGTGGAGTTCCTAAGATAGTAGAGAGGTTTCCTGTGTACATCTTACCCAGCTTCCCCTAATGTCAACATCTTATATAACAATGGTACTTTTCTCAAAACTCAGAAATTAATATTGATGAAATACTATGAAATCAGACTTTATTTGGATTTAACCAGTTTTCCACTGATTTTTTTATATTATGGGAGATTTTTTTCTATATTATCTTTATTTTTCCCATCTTCTGCAATTTGTAACCAAGTAAATATCTTTCCTTGTTTTTCATGACATTTAACAAATAGGATCAAGAAATTATGTAGAATGTCATTCAGTTTGAGTTTGTCTAATATTTTCACATGATTTGATGAAGGCTATGGATTTTGGGGGTAAATATCTCATAAGAGAAGTGCCCTATGTCTAATCAGGGCATGCATGATATCCACATGAGTCATTATTCATGAAGTTAAAGTAACCATTTAGTTAAAGTGGTCTCTGTCAGGTTTCTTCAAGGAAGAGTTACTATTTTCCCTTTCCATTCTCTGTTCTTTGGAAGTGAGTGACTAAGTCCAGCCTGTATACATAGGGAAAGAAGTTAAGTTCCACCTCTGAGAGGGAAGTATGCAGAAAAAAAAAATTTATTTGTTTTTTTATTCATTCATTCATTCATTCATTCACTCATTCATGAGACACACACACAGGCAGAGATACAGGCAGAGAAAGAAGCAAGCTCCATGCAGGGAGCTCAATGCGGGACTCCATCCCAGGACCCCAGGATCACGCCCTGAGCCAAAGGCAGATGCTCAGCCACTGAGCCACCCAGGCACCTCAGTAAAAAAAAAAAAAAAAAATTGTGGACGTGCATTAAAGCAAGCAAGTAAGCATGTTAACTCATTTCCAAACAAATGATCATGTGCATTTCTGTATTTATCTACACATGAGTTCATACTGAAATCTCCACCTCTAACCCCAAAACTACAGTGTGCATTACAGCATTCCTCCTTGTGTATTTGTAACTTCTCTCTCTAAATGGAGAAAACTGGCTCTCATTATATACAGTCCATTTACTCATTTGTTCAACCTTGATATACATATAAGTTGCTTTCAGAATTGCTAAATTATAGCCTTGTGAGAAACGAAATTATCAACTAGACTATACTATTTGTCTTTAACCTTACATTATCTAGATGAAACATTTTCCAAAATGATTTTGGTCCATTACTTTCTTCCTTATCTACTTCAGTGAGGTTATATCATAAGTTTGTAACCCAGTTAATCCATTTTGCAAAGTCTTCATCACATCTTGTCTTCCCCTGATATCCGAATTGATTTTTCTGAGGTATAATTGACTTGCGTATATGATGTAATGATTCAATATTTGTGTGTATTGCAAAATGGTCGCCATATGACTCTAGTTCACATCCTTTACTGCGCATAGTAAAAAAAAAAGGTTTTTATTGTGAAGAGAACTTTAAGATCTGTGCTTTTAGAAACTTTCAAATATGTAATATTGTTAACTGTGGTTTTCATGCTGTACATGACATCACTATGACTTTTTTAGTTTATAACTAGGAGTTTGTCTTTTTTGACTCCTTTCATCCATTTGGCCCACCCCCAATCTCCACCTCCTGCAACCACCAATCTGTTCTTCATGTACATGAGCTTGTTTATATTTTTCTTTTTTTGGTTTGTCTTTCGTTTTTTAGAATCCACATATAAGTGAGATCATATAGTATTTATCTTTCTCTGTCATCTTTCACTTAGCACTATGGAGACTATAGTGATTTAATTATCCCATTGAAAATTGGGATATCCAGGGCAGCCCGGGGGCTCAGCAGTTTAGGGCCTGCCTTCAGCCCAGGGCAGATCCTGGAGTCCCGGGATCGAGTCCCACGTTGGGCTCCCTGCATGGAGCCTGCTCCTTCCTCTGTCTGTGTCTCTGCCTCAATCTCTCTCTCTCTCTCCCTCTCTCTCTGTCTCTCATGAATAAATAAATAAAATCTTTTAAAAAAAAAGAAAATTGGGATATCCAGTGTTGACAATTTGTGTCCTCTTTTTTCTTGGTCAATGTGACTATGGTTCTATTCACTTGTTCATTGTTATTTCCACTTTATTCGACTTTTCAAAGGTGAATCTTTCATTCAGTGTCTTAACAAATAAGCTTTGTTTTCATTGGTTTTATTTATTGTTTTTGGTTTTAAATTTAACTTACATTTAAATAATTCCATTATTTATTTTTGTTTTCTTTTAGCTTATTGCTCTTCTTTAGTTTCTTAAGGTTCACACTAAGGTAACCAACCTAATCTCTCTCTCTCTCTCTCTCTCTTTTTTCCCTAGCATAAGCATTTAATTCCGTAAATTTCCCTTTAAGTATGTCAGCTGCATTAACAATTTCAAAATGTTTTAATTTTTTAGTTGAATTTTTAAAATTTTTCTTTCACTGTCCCTTATTCACATGTTATTTTTTAAAAAGGTTTTATTTATTTATTTGCGAGAGAGAGAGAGCACAAGCAGGGGAGTGGTAGAGGGAGAAGGAGAAACAGACTCTCCACTGAGCCAGGAGCCTGATGTGGGCTCAATCCTAGGACCCTGGGATCATGATCTGAGACAAAGACAGATGCTTAACTGACTGAGCCACCCAGGTCCCCCCCACATTTTTTTTTCAATTCTGTATTTCCAAATATTTCTACTGATTTTTCAAACTTATTTCTGTAACTAACTTCTAGTTTAATTTGCTATAATCTGAGAACATAGTTGGCATGTTATTTATTCTTTTAAGTTTGATAAGATTTGGTGGGGTTTGCCCCATTTTGGTGAATGTGCATATGTCCTAGTAGACAACATATTTTCTGATATTTTTGAATTTTCTATAGGTCAATTAGGTTAAGTTAGTAAATAGTATTGTTCAATAGTATTGTATTGTTATATCTTTACTGATTTTCTTTCTCCTGGTTCTATCAATTACTGAGTGTCACATCCTACAACTATAGTTGTGAATTTGTCTCTTTTTTCTTTCAAGGTATCAATTTTGTCTCATTTATTTTGTGGCACTATTTTTAGGTGCATACACATTTATGGTTGCCATATATCTACTTAGAAAATTTATTCTATTATTATTATGTCCCTATATGTCTAGCAACTTGGGCTTTAAATTTCCAAGCTATCCCACACTCAAACTTTAATAATGTTTTTAGGAAAATACAGCTGAATCTCTTTTGCCAGCTCATATAGGCTCCAATGGCATTTGCTCTAGTGAACTAATGCTTGGGTAACTTAATGCTTAAACTCTTGCTCCTTGCAGGTACATATCTGTCAGTCTCCAGAAGCCAAGTCAGTTCTTTGACTTGTGTATCAGTTAATCATGGCTGCTGTAACAGATTTCCACACAACACAGTCTGTTATTTTTACAGTTCTGTAAGTTAGATGTCTGACACAGATCTTACTGGGCTAAAATCAAAGTGTTGCCAGTGGTGCCTCCTTTCTGTGGCTCTGGGTAGGATTTATTTGCTCATATTTTCCAGCTTCTAGAGGATGCACTTAGTTCTTTATCTTCAAAGTTAGCAAAAGTGAGCTGAGACCTTCTCATATCACATTACTCTAAGCTTCACTTTTCTACTTCAGTGGCCCTTTGTGGCTACATTAGACCCATCCAAATAGTTCTGCATAATATCACTATCTTAATTTTCCTTTTCTATGTAACATCACATGCTCACTGGTACTGGGATATCTTTGGGGGCGACCATTATTGTGTCTACCACCATGTATCCTCTGGCTCCTAAAGATTCACATCCATTCCACAGGCAAAATGCTTTCATCCCCTTCCAAGGTCTCTGAAATTCTCAACATGTTATACTGTGTGGACCCAGATCTCTGATAGGCTCAAGAAAAGTAATCCATTTTTACTTTTCAGCTCTTTTTCAATTTGTGTTAGAGTTTTTACTTTTGGAAAGAAATAAAATAGAAAGTAAGTTATAAAATAGCTTACAGTGTGTTCTTACATGAACAAGAAGTTGGCTTTTAAAATACAAGTAAGTAATTTACTAACTACATTTGATTCTGTTATGTTTTTATAACATTGAATATATTTTGATATGAAATATATCTGCTTCCTACATATCAAGTGAGTTTAGTAATATCATGAGATCCCTTTTTTTATGTCAGTCTCATCAGATGTAAAGATAGGATATTCAAAGCTAATGTAAGATATCAAACGGCTTGACATTTCTGAAATATCCCTTCTAGCTGCATGTAACTCAGTATCTCTATTATTTATAAAATGCTTATGCTTTATTTAGATACTTGGAGTTATGGTCATGTTATTAGATAATACATTCCATGAAGCATTTAGGTAACTAGATAGTGCTAGGTTGACCAACTGTCATGTTCAGATTTTTCAATTGATATATAAGGTATCCACAGAGCATTACTAAGCACTTCAAAGTGTACTTCAGAGAAAGATACGCTGCCTTCTCCCCACCTCCAAAGAGTTTCAAGTATTAATAAATACAGCAAAAAACATCATACCTGAAGATAATTAAGCACCATAATCATATTTCACATAACCTGAGTGAAAAAGAGAAAGGATAGCAATGTTCTTGGAGAGTAGACAAAAGGGAAGGCTATCAAGAAAAATTTTCAGAGAAAATAGCATTTTATATATGAGGTTTTATGGCTCTTAGCTCATATTTCTGTACTTATACTTGTAGCCGGAGCTGATAAATTCTAAAGAATGCATCCACAAACTGCTAGCCAGGAACATAAATTTATTCATATATATCCAAGAAGCAAAATATATCATAGTCATCTATCAGGGTAGAAATGATACATAAAAAAGCCAGGAAGAATGTAGCTAGGCCAGACCTCTCAGTCTGTGTTCCCTGGTTGTACCAAAAACACAATCAATCTCTCTTATTTTGTTCTACATCCCCCAAACTGTTAGATCTGTAAGGGACAAATTTCATACGATAGAACAAACAGTATCATGTGGGGAAAGCTATTTATGCTACACTATTTTCTTTACAATTTGCACTATTAGAACTATCTTGTCAGTGTTCTGTAGCTCCATGGTGTCACATTATCGTGTTTTTCTATTTGACCTCCCAATCAAACACTGTGTTTAAGGAAGAATAGTTTCCTGCTCAAGATAGTCGATATCATAATTTCATAATCTTGTAAGCTCTCTGTAGACACTTTGGAAAACATTCCACAATATTCTGATACTTTCAAGACCATTAATTAGCATGTTTGATCCCAAAATAACATTCTTGACATAATCTAGTATTGCTACAGAGTTACAGCCATACACATTTTTCTAAATTAGATGCAGCAACTTGCCTTGTTTTTTTTTTTTTTCCCAAATGCTTAATTTCTCCCTGGATCATCCACAAAAGGCAAAAGATCTTAATACATTGACAGAAATCTAAAAGAGACCAACAGCTTCAGCCTGTTTCTTTTCTGACTGATA
Organism: Vulpes lagopus; assembly: GCF_018345385.1. NCBI lineage: Eukaryota > Metazoa > Chordata > Mammalia > Carnivora > Canidae > Vulpes > Vulpes lagopus. The sequence goes on along the minus strand of NC_054828.1, from coordinate 65,397,913 downwards.
CTGATCCCTTTGGCCAAGGACAGCAACCCCTGGATCATAGTGCAATTGATTAGGAAACCCTACAAGTCAGTGAGCAACTAGGACTAGTCTTTTGTTCAATTTACTCATGAATTTCTTTAGAAAGAAAACCTTCTATTCCACTTAGGTGCATCCTTTCATCCAAGGACAGCGTGTAGACCCCAAACACTTTGTGATGCATGCCTCAAACGTGATTTTATTTTTTTTAATTAACTTTTATTGGTGTTCAATTTACCAACATACAGAAAAACACCCAGTGCTCATCCCGTCAAGTGTCCACCTCAGTGCCCGTCACCCATTCCCCTCCAACACCCGCCCTCCTCCCCTTCCACCACCCCTAGTTCGTTTCCCCGAGTTAGGAGTCTTTATGTTCTGTCTCCCTTCCTGGTATTTCCCAACATTTCTTTTCCCTTCCTATATATTCCCTTTCACTATTATTCATATTCCCCAAATGAATGAGAACATACACTGTTTGTCCTTCTCCGATTGACTTATTTCACTCAGCATAATACCCTCCAGTTCCATCCACGTTGAAGCAAATGGTGGGTATTTGTCGTTTCTAATTGCTGAGTAATATTCCATTGTATACATAGACCACATCTTCTTTATCCATTCATCTTTCGATGGACACCGAGGCTCCTAACACAGTTTGGCTATTGTGGCCATTGCTGATAGAAACATCGGGGTGCAGGTGTCCCGACGTTTCATTGCATCTGAATCTTTGGGGTAAATCCCCAACAGTGCAATTGCTGGGTCGTAGGGCAGATCTATTTTTAACTCTTTGAGGAACCTCCACACAGTTTTCCAGAGTGGCTGCACCAGTTCACATTCCCACCAACAGTGTAAGAGGGTTCCCTTTTCTCCGCATCCTCTCCAACATTTGTGGTTTCCTGCCTTGTTAATTTTCCCCATTCTCACTGGTGTGAGGTGGGATCTCATTGTGGTTTTGATTTGTATTTCCCTGATGGCAAGTGATGCGGAGCATTTTCTCATGTGCTTGTTGGCCATGTCCATGTCTTCCTCTGTGAGATTTCTCTTCATGTCTTTTGCCCATTTCATGATTGGATTGTTTGTTTCTTTGGTGTTGAGTTTAATAAGTTCTTTATAGATTTTGGAAACTAGCCCTTTATCTGATATGTCATTTGCAAATATCTTCTCCCATTCTGTAGGTTGTCTTTTAGTTTTGTTGACTGTATCCTTTGCTGTGCAAAAGCTTCTTATCTTGATGAAGTCCCAATAGTTCATTTTTGCTTTTGTTTCTTTTGCCTTTGTGGATGTATCTTGCAAGAAGTTACTGTGGCCGAGTTCAAAGAGGGTGTTGCCTGTGTTCTCTTCTATGATTTTGATGGACTCTTGTCTCACATTTAGATCTCTCATCCATTTTGAGTTTATCTTTGTGTATGGTGAAAGAGAGTGGTCCAGTTTCAGTCTTCTGCATGTGGATGTCCAATTTTCCCAGCACCATTTATTGAAGAGACTGTCTTTCTTCCAATGGATAGTCTTTCCTCCTTTATCGAATATTAGATGACCGTACATTTCAGGGTCCACTTCTGGGTTCTTGATTCTGTTCCATTGATCTATGTGTCTGTTTTTGTGCCAGTACCACACTGTCTTGATGACCACAGCTTTGTAGTACAACCTGAAATCTGGCATTGTGATGCCCCCAGCTATGGTTTTCTTTTTTAAAATTCCCCTGGCTATTCGGGGTCTTTTCTGATTCCACACAAATCTTAAAATAATTTGTTCTAATTCTCTGAAGAAAGTCCATGGTATTTTGATAGGGATTGCATTAAACGTGTAAATTGCCCTGGGTAACATTGACATTTTCACAATATTAATTCTGCCAATCCATGAGCATGGAATATTTTTCCATCTCTTTGTGTCTTCCTCAATTTTTTTCAGAAGTGTTCTATAGTTTTTAGGGTATAGATCTTTTACCTCTTTGGTTATGTTTATTCCTAGGTATCTTATGCTTTTGGGTGCTATTGTAAATGGGATTGACTCCTTCATTTCTCTTTCTTCAGTCTCATTGTTAGTGTATAGAAATGCCATTGATTTCTGGGCATTGATTTTGTATCCTGCCAAACTGCCAAATTGCTGTATGAGTTCTAGCAATCTTGGGGTGGAGGCTTTTGGGTTTTCTATGTAGAGTATCATGTCATCGGCGAAGAGGGAGAGTTTGACTTCTTCTTTGCCAATTTGAATGCCTTTAATGTCTTTTTGTTGTCTGATTGCTGAGGTGAGGACTTCCAGAACTATGTTGAACAGCAGTGGTGAGAGTGGACATCCCTGTCTTGTTCCTGATCTTAGGGGAAAGGCTCCCAGTGCTTCCCCATTGAGAATGATATTTGCTGTGGGCTTTTCGTGAATGGCTTTTAAGATGTCGAGGAAAGTTCCCTCTATCCCAACACTCTGAAGGGTTTTGATCAGGAATGGATGCTGTATTTTGTCAAATGCTTTCCTGTCCCAGGGATAAATCCTACTTGGTCATGGTGAATAATTTTCTTAATGTGTTGTTGGATCCTATTGGCTAGTATCTTGTTGAGAATTTTTGCATCCATGTTCATCAGGGATATTGGTCTGTAATTCTCCTTTTTGGTGGGGTCTTTGTCTGGTTTCGGAATTAAGGTGATGCTGGCCTCATAGAACGAATTTGGAAGTACTCCATCTCTTTCTATCTTTCCAAACAGCTTTAGTAGAATAGGTATGATTTCTTCTTTAAACGTTTGATAGAATTCCCCTGGGAAGCCATCTGGCCCTGGACTCTTGTGTCTTGGGAGGTTTTTGATGACTGCTTCAATTTCCTCCCTGGTTATTGGCCTGTTCAGGTTTTCTATTTCTTCCTGCTCCAGTTTTGGTAGTTTGTGGCTTTCCAGGAATGCGTCCATTTCTTCTAGATTGCCTAATTTATTGGCGTACAGCTGTTCATAATATGTTTTTAAAATCGTTTGTATTTCCTTGGTATTGGTAGTGATGTCCCCTTTCTCATTCATGATTTTATTAATTTGAGTCTTCTCTCTCTTCTTTTTAATAAGGTTGGCTAATGGTTTATCTATCTTATTAATTCTTTCAAAGAACCAACTCCTGGTTCTGTTGATCTGTTCCACAGTTCTTTTGGTCTCGATATCATTGAGTTCTGCTCGAATTTTAATTAACTGTCTTCTTCTGCTGGGGGTGGGGTCTATTTGTTGCTTTTTCTCTGGTTCCTTTATGTGTAAGGTGAGCTTTTGAATTTGAGATCTTTCCAGTTTTTGAATGGATGCTTGTATTGCGATGTATTTCCCCCTCAGGACTGCTTTTGCTGCATCCCAAAGATTTTGAACGGTTGTATCTTCATTCTCATTAGTTTCCATGAATCTTTTTAATTCTTCCTTAATTTCCTGGTTGACCTTTTCATCTTTTAGCAGGATGGTCCTTAACCTCCACGTGTTTGTGGTCCTTCCATACTTCTTGTTGTGATTAAGTTCTAATTTCAAGGCATTATGGTCTGAGAATATACAGGGGACTATCCCGATCTTTTGGTATCGGTTCAGACCTGATTTGTGACCCAGTATGTGGTCTATTCTGGAGAAAGTTCCATGTGCACTTGAGAAGAATGTGTATTCAGTTGAGTTTGGATGTAAAGTTCTGTAGATATCTGTGAAATCCATCTGGTCCAGTGTATCATTTAAAGCTCTCGTTTCTTTGGAGATGTTGTGCTTAGAAGACCTATCCAGGGTAGAAAGAGCTAGATTGAAGTCACCAAGTATAAGTGTATTATTATCAAGGTATTGCTTGAGTTTGGTTATTAATTGGTTTAAATATTTGGCAGCTCCCACATTCGGGGCATATATATTGAGGATTGTTAAGTCCTCTTGTTGGATAGATCCTTTTAGTATGAGATAGTGTCCCTCTTCATCTCTCACTATAGTCTTTGAGGTAAATTTTAATTTATCTGATATAAGGATGGCTACCCCTGCTTTCTTTTGAGGACCATTTGAATGGTAAATGGTTCTCCAACCTTTTATTTTCAGGCTGTAGGTGTCCTTCTGTCTAAAATGAGTCTCTTGTAGACAGCAAATAGATGGGTCCTGCTTTTTTATCCAGTCTGAAACCCTGCGCCTTTTGATGGGGTCATTAAGCCCGTTCACGTTCAGAGTTACTATTGATAGATATGAGTTTAGTGTCATCATATCTATTCAGTCCTTGTTTTTGTGGATTGTTCCACTGAACTTCTTCTTAAAGGGGAATTTTAAGAGTCCCCCTTAAAATTTCTTGCAGAGCTGGTTTGGAGGTTACATATTCTTTCAGTTGTTGCCTGTCTTGGAAGCTCTTTATCTCTCCTTCCATTTTGAATGAAAGCCTTGCTGGGTAAAGTATTCTTGGTTGCATGTTCTTTTCATTTAGGACCCTGAATATATCCTGCCAGCCCTTTCTGGCCTGCCAGGTCTCTGTGGAGAGGTCTGCTGTTACCCTAATATTCCTCCCCATAAAAGTCAGGGACTTTTTTTCTCTTGCTGCTTTAAGGATCTTCTCCTTATCTTTGGAATTTGCAAGCTTCACTATTAAATGTCGAGGTGTTGAATGGTTTTTGTTGATTTTAGCGGGGGATCTCTCTATTTCCTGGATCTGAATGCCTGTTTCCCTTCCCAGATTCGGAAAGTTTTCAGCTAGGATTTGTTCAAATACATATTCTGGCCCTCTGGCCCTTTCGGCGCCCTCAGGAACCCCAATTAAACGTAGGTTTTTCTTCCTCAGACTGTCATTTATTTCCCTTAATCTATCCTCATGATCTTTTAATTGCTTGTCTCTTTTTTCCTCAGTTTCCCTCTTTGCCATCAACTTGTCTTCTATGTCACTCACTCGTTCTTCCACCTGGTTAACCCTCGTCGTTAGGACTTCTAGCTTGGATTGCATCTCATTTAATTGATTTTTAATTTCTGCCTGATTGGATCTAAATTCTGCCGTCATGAAGTCTCTTGAGTCCTTTATGGTTTTTTTCTAGAGCCACCAGTAGCTGTAAAATAGTGCTTCTGAATTGGCTTTCTGACATTGAATTGTAATCCATATTTTGTAACTCTGTGGGAGAGTGGGCTGTTTCTGATTCTTTTTTTGAGGTGAGGTTTTCCTTCTAGTCATTTTGCTCAGTGCAGAGTGGCCAAACACAAGTTGTATTGGGAAAAGGAGAAAAAGAGAGAGAAGGAAAGAAAAGAGAAAAAGAAAAAAGGGAAAGAAGAAAAAAAAGGGGAAAAAGAGAAGAAAAAGAAAGAAAGGAGAAAAAAGAAAAAAAAAGGGGTGGGGGTGGGGGAAGCAATCAGAAATCAAGAAGAAAGAGAGAGAAAAAAAAGCACGAAACAAAACAAAAAAAGAAACAAAAACAAAAAAACAAAACAAAACAAAACAAAAAAACCCACGGGGGAGTATCTTCCGATTCTGTATACTTTAAGTCCCTTGACTTCCCCTGGAACTTGTCTGTCCAGCTGGTCTTCTGGGGGAGGGGCCTGTGGTGCTGAGTCTCAGGTGTTAGCACTTGGGGGAGCTGCTCTGCCCCTGCCTGGTGCAGGGCTCAGTGGGGGTTGTTCACCCCGTGAGGCCCCGGGAGGAAGCCGCAGTGGCGGGGGCAGCTCTGGGACCCTGGAGTCAGCTCCTGCAGTAGCTCCGGGGCTCTCCGTCTGCAGGGCCTGGGGGTTCCGGGGCGGGGCCGCTGATCTGCTCAGTTCCAGGCAGGAGCGTCCTTGCTGTCCTGGGCCCTCCCGGCCTCTGCCTGTCCCGGGGGAGGCCGGATCCTGGGCTGTGTCCCGGCGCCCTGTGCTCCGGGGCCTGCGCTGTTGGATTCGCGCTCCCGCCCCGCAGCCCCCTCCGCGGAGCCGCCGCCCGAGCCCCTCCGAGCTGCTCCGGGTCCCGCCGAGCGCTGCATCCCTTAGGGAGCTCGGCGCATCTCCCGGGGCGCAGGTGCCTGTTAGTGTCCCTGGGAGCCCGAGGGCATCCCCGCCCCCCTGGGTCCTGCTCCAATTCCCGGGGAGGCCTTTCCGCGGGGAAGGTCGGTGCAGCTCCTGCTCCTCCGGGACGGGGCTCTCCTGTCCTGGGGACACTCGCCCCGGCCTCAGCCCGGCTCCTCGCGGGGCCCCTCCCCCTTGGAGGCCTTTTGTGTCTTTATTCCTTTTTCCCCGTCTTCCTACCTCGATAGAAGCGCGAACTCTTCTCACTGGAGCGTTCCAGCTGGTCTCTCTTTAAATCTCAGGCCAAATTCGTAGATTTTCAGGATGATTGGATGGTTTTCTAGGTAATTTGGTGGGGACAGGTGACTTGGGGACCGTGCTCTGCCGCCATCTGGCCCCTCCCCCTCAAACGTGATTTTAGAAGCTTTCTCATATATAACAGAATTGGCACAGATTTTTGTCTGACTCATGATCTACCTTTCCTCTCCCCATAGTTTTGTATCAGCTTATTATTTCAAAGCTCTTCTGTCCAGGACAGGTCTTTAGCAGGGACGAATTTAATGAATATAAGAATACACTAGGGGCAGGACGCCTGGGTGGCTCAGCAGTTGAGCATCTGCCTTGGGCTCAGGGCGTGACCCCAGGGTTCTGTATCAAGTCCCATGTCGGGCCCCCTGCATGGAGCCTGCCTCTCCCTCTGCCTCTCTCTCTCTCTCTCTCTCTCTCTCTCTCTCGCGTGCGCACGCGCTCTCTCTAGTGAATAAATAAATAAAATCTTAGAAAAAAAGTAACTGATCATCTACCCTATTTGTCAAGGATAGCATCGCTAACACTTTGGAATTTGCCAGTTCTACTCACCAATTAAAATAGCATAGAAAGTGAAAAACGTATTCCTTGAAGCACAGATTTTTTTACATACATTGCAACTACTTATTGCATAACACCATCTGATAGTATAGAAATGTTGAAGCACATAAAAGTTTTATAAGCAAGGAACATTTATTCTCTGTTGGTACCTAAGCAGGGTTTTGTCTATTTCTTCCTGTGTGTGTGTGTGTGTGTGTGTTGTGGTTTGGGTTGGTTTTGGGGGTTTTTTTGGGTTTTTTTGGTTCTTAGCTCACTTCTCAATATTATTAAATTTTAATTTTATTTTTATTTTTATTTTTTTTAAATTTTAATTTTATTTGGAATAATTGGCAAATCCAAATATTATTTGTAAAACTTTAAAAATTGCTGCATAGTAAGAATTTGAAATCTTTCATCTTCTACTGATTCATATCTTTCCTTCCTGCAGTGCTGAATACTTCTGATTAAGTTTTTGAGCCCCACTGAAGTTGCTTCTAACATGACAACTTTTCAGTTATTGTTCTTTAAATTAACTTTTGGCTCCTTTTACCCTTAGTTTCCTTAGAGACATTGTATTATATGATAGTTGGTGAATTCCAGCATGTGAACATTTATTATCATCCTCTAGAATATTTTTTAAAGTCCCTCAAAAATTATGGTATCTGTATTAAGCACAATATTGCAGATGTAGTCTTCCTATATATAAGGGTACCCTGGAAAGAACAATTGGCAATAATAGATTAGAAGGAGAAGTTAAGAAAGAACACATGATAAAGAGATACTGATTTATTCCAGCATATGACAGTTACTATGGCATGATCAATATATGGTAAATAGATAGATATTGATGGAGGGATCAGTTATGGGACATCTTGGCAATTGTTTTCTAAGACAATTATAAAATAGTTCTAGAAACTTTCAGTTGCAAAAGTTCAGGAATGTTCTTGAATGGGCAGGAAAGTTAAGGCTAATGCAACTCACTTAATCAGATTTTGGTGGTGGGACTCCTGGGTGGCTCAGTGGTTGAGCATCTGCCTTCGACCCAGGTCGTGATCCTGGAGACCTGAGATCCAGTCCTGCAGTGGGCTCCTGCTGGGAGCCTGCTTCTCTTCCTCTGCCTCTGTCTCTGCTTCTCTCTGTGTCTCTCATGAATAAATAAATAAAATCTTTTTTAAAAATATCAGACTTCGGTGGCTACAAAATAAGAGTTATAGTATATAGATGCTAACTAACTTGATGGTTTAAAATTAAAATATTCAGTTTACCCAACATAGTACTAATACAGACATCTTTACTACCTAAATTCTTGGCGGAGATTATAGTATGCACTTTGGATATGCTAAAAGCTTAAAAGTGACATTTTAAGTATTATCATTATTTTCAACATTTTCTAATGTATAGGTCTGGGAATATCTTATTCATTGGTCTCTACAAATTGCAGAAAATTAAAACAACAAAATAAAATGTGTGTAAACATTTTAAGAATATGATGCCCTTAGTAGTATGAAAGAAGCAAGCGTATGATGGTTTGGGGGAGCATTAGAAATTTAAATTATTAGAAATTCATCATAACTCTCATACATATAGTGATACAGCAATAGTAAAGGATTATAGTAACTTTCATATAGTATTTTTTTTATGAAAAGAGAGAAGTGATTCCTTTGTGATTTGCCAGGTATTTAGTTGATCCGTAATTCCTTACAGGAATAGCTGGCTGATTTATATCTATTCACTGGTTTGTGATGCAATGATGTGCTTGGCAGAGGTAAGTTAGTTTAACAAGCTGACCTGCTTACATAGAATTTATAAATATTTCATGAGTGGAAGCATTAATTGGGTCTTTTGATTGCACAGACTGAAATGAAGGGCTTCTCAGAGGAGTTTTGTACCTTTTATAGCATTTGTCAGTTTAACCCTACTCAGTGAAAGGTCACTGGCTTGAAATACCTTCGGAGCATATTTTGAGTTTACTTCCGAGGCCTCCTTCTAGGTTCCTGTGCATAATACAGGAAATGTGCTAACCAGTGATGAAACTGGTACCTACGTTAATCACTGAGGTCTCAGGTTTTTTTAGTTCTGATGAAATGAAAGAAAGTAGCTTCAAGAGGTTTCCATGGAAAGTATTTCTTGTTAAGTAATTAGGAACATAGATAGCAAAGGAAATTATTTGCCTAAGTTCTATCATATGAAAAATGAATTAAAACTTTCTCCCTCATATATAACCTGGTTTTATAGCAGAGAATAATTCAGATTTATAAATAACCTCGTAGAAATTGTAAAATCTGTCCCTGAATATTTGAATAAAGACTGTTTTGAACTTTGACAGTATGATGCAAAATGAGCGCCAAGTAAATATGCTATTAGTTTACTGCATCTCAGTGAAATAGATTTCAAAATTAATGGTGGAAAATTATAGGTTTTTAATTATGTATTTAATATTGTATTTGAAGAATACTGGTGTTGCAAATATAGTGGCATGTCTTAGTTTATAATAGCAAATGCAAACAATAATTTCCTTGAAGCTTCTTATTAGCACAGACTACAACTTTATGTTTTATGTTTAGAAAAATTTGTTTCTTAGTTACCTAGAAAGATGTACAAACAAGACATAGAGAACATTTTTTGCCCCCATTTTTGAAATGGACCTTCAAACCACTTCTGAGACAGCTCAGATGTCTAAATGCTCTCTGGAAAACATTAAAATGCCATCTCAGTCCTTGTTTAGACATTATTGATTTTATATTACAAGTAGATGAAAGGTCCATTTGGGGAATACTGCTGTATAATTGCTGCAATGACCTAGCCATCTAATACTACCCAGGGCAAAAGCCATTTGATCAAAATCAATGTAAAATATACATTTATCCTCTTGAGACCTCTAGGGTGTAGAGGAGAGGAGGGGGAGGACACCAAATATGAAGAGCAGTATCTAATAATGTGACATCAGAAGTAAAAGCAATTACATCTTTACTAACTCTTAAATGCAAATAACCCTGCATGACTCTGAATTCTGGAGCTGTATGGCTTATCAACACAGAATAAACAAATCAATAACCTCTGCAAAAACTGAGAGTGTTCTGAAAAAAGGAATCTTGTATTAGTGCCAGGAATGTAGCTTTCAAACAACCCAAATGTCATGCCCTTTGTTTGTTAAAGCACCATGATTGAATAAAAATATATCCAGGGCAAGGCTTACATTACATCTTCCCTAGTGTTTTCTTTCCTTGGTTGGAAGACCCATGTAGTCAACAGTTTATATATACATGGAAACTCTTCTCAAATTCAGGGATATTGGTCAGATTTGTAGAATTCAAATTCCCTGTGTAGTCCAGTTTCTCATCTGATCCCAAGAATAAGGAGGTGTGGTTAGACACTGTTGATGGATATCTTTTAGTAAGAGGTGCATTTACCATGAGCAAATGAAGCTAAAATTTCAGGCCATCCTAGGCAGGATTCTTTGTCAGCCCTGGAGAGGAGCCTAGCAATGTACATATATTCATACAGATTTGTGAAACGTGTTTGCTAAAAGGTAAGATACTTACAATTTTCTAATTGATTTTCTAATTCTAAATAATGCAAATACTATTATATTTATGGTTTTGTTTTCTTTTTTTCCTAGTATTCTTTTATTTTTATATGTTTTAAGTTTTTAATTCCAGTTGGTTAACATATAGTGTAATATAGTTTAAAGTGTACAATATGGGTTTTTCAACACTTCCATACATTACCTAATGCTTATCACCCATCCCCCAACCAACCTCTCTCTGATAGCCTTCAGTTTATTCTGTGTAGTTAGGAGTCTGTTGGCTTGTACTTCTTTCTTTTTTTTTTCTTTTGCTACTTTGTTTTGTTTCTTAAATTCAACATGTGAGTGAAATCATATGGTATTTGTCTTTCTCTGACTGACTTATTTCACTTAGCATAATACACTCTAGTTCCATCCAAATCTTTGCAAATTTCAGTCTTTTTGACGTCTGGTAAAGATATATATATATATATATATATATATATATATATATATATATACACACACACACACACACACACACACACACACATTACATCTTTATTGAAGTCTTCTTTATTGAAGCGGACATGCCAGATCTTTCCAGAGTGTGGCTACTGTTGATACTGCTGCTATAAACAATGGGATTCATATGCCCCTTTCTGATCTATATTTTTGTATCCTTTGGGTAAATATGTAGTAGTGCAATTGCTGGATCATAGGGTAATTCTATTTTCAACTTTTTGAGGAGCCTCCATACTGTTCTCCAGAGGGGCTGCACCAGCATTCTCACCAACAGTGTGAGAGGGTTCCCCTTTCTTCACATCTTTGCCAATATCTGTTGTTTCTTGTGTTGTTAATTTTAGCCATTCAGACAGGTGTGAAGTGGTATCTCATCATAGTTTTTATTTGTATTTCCCTGATGATTACTGATGTTGAGCATCTTTTCATGTATCTGTTGGCCACCTGGATGCCTTTTTTGGCAAAATGTCTATTTGTGTCTTCTGCCCATTTTTAATTGCATTATTCATTTTTTGGGTGTTGAATTGTATCAGTTCTTTATATATTTTGGATACTAACCTTTATTAGATAAGTTATTTGCAAATATCTTCTCCCATTTGATAGGCTGCCTTTTAGTTTTGTTGATCGTTTCCTTCACTGTGCAGAATGTTTAATCTTGATAAAAATCGCAGTAGTTTATTTTTGCTTTTGTTTTCTCGCTTCAGGAGACATATCTAGTAAGAAGTTATATGGCCAATGTCAAAGAGGTTAGTGCTTGTGTTCTCCTCTAGGACTTTGATGGTTTCCTGTCTCACGTTTATGTCTTTCATTCATCTTGAATTTATTTTTGTGTGTAATGTGAGAAACTGGTTCAGTTTCATTCATCTACATGTTGCTGTCTGCTTTTCCCAACACCATTTGTTGAAGACAGTCTTTTTTTCCATTGGATAATCTTTCCTGCTTTTTCACAGATGAATTGGCCATATATTGTGGGTCCATTTCTGGGTTTTCTGTTCTGTTTCATTCATCTCTGTGTCTGTTTTTGTGCCAGTACCATACTGTCTTGATGACTGTAGCTTTGTAATATAGCCTGAAGTCCGGAATTGTGATGCCTCTAGCTATGCTTTCCTTTTTCAAGATTGCTTTGGCTATTCAGGGTCTTTTGTGGTTCCATACAAATTTTAGGGTTATTTGTTCCAGCTCTGTGAAAAGTGTTGGTGGTATTTTGATAGGGATTACATTAAATGTATAGATTGCTTTGGATAGTATAGACATTTTAATTATGTTTGTTCTTCCAACCCACAAGCATGGACTGTTTTTCCACTTAATTGCCTCATCTTCAATTTCTATCAACACTGTTTTATAGTTTTCAGAGCACAGAGCTTTTACCTCTTTGGTTAGGTTTATTACTAGGTATCTTATAGTTTTTGATGCATTTATAAATTCCTTGATTTCTTTTTCTGCTGCTTCATTATTTATATATAGAAATGCCACTGATTCCTGTACATTGATTTTGTATCCTGCAACTTTACTGAATTCATGTATCAATTTTAGCAGTTTTTTGGGTGGTCTTTTGGATTTTTTTTATATGTAGTATCATGCCATCTACAAAGAGTGAAAGTTTTACTTCTTCCCTGCCAATCTGGATACCTTTTATTTCTTTTTGTTGTCTGGTTACAGTGGCTTTATTTTTCTCACAGAAGAGTCAAAACTGTATTATCCGGAGACACAATAAACAAACCCAAGGTATATTCCTGGTATTGATAAGATGCCTAAAATTATCCAAATTTACTTCAAATGATGCCATGGAGGAAATTGATGAGGAAAAAAAAAAACTCTGGAATAAAACCAGGTTCCATGCAGAACAATAACAAGAGAATTGCTCTCAAAGATTCTACAAGCCTAATCTGTAATCTGTTACAAGGGACATTTTAATGCCTACTCAGTGAAATGATCAAGAAGTAGTGCTTACTGTGGGATTCTTGACATAATGGTCTACCTTTTTTCCACCATTGTATAAGTGGTATGAGGAAAGACACATGTAATTAGCTGGTCTTCTTAGTTAACAGACTAATACAGATTAAGGAAGCCACCTCTGGACCTTGAAAGGGACTTTACATCATCCAGAGATCCTAGTTTTTGAGCTAGATGCAGTTCTTTTTCTTTAAGATTGTATTTATTTTTTTCATGAGAGACACAGAAGGGGGGGTGGGGAGGCAGAGACACAGACAGAGGGAGAAGCAGGCCCTATGCAGGGAACCTGATGTGGGACTCGATTCCAGGACTCCAGGATCACGCCCTGGGCCAAAGGCAGGTGCTAAACCTGGGCTGCCCCTAGATGCAGTTCTTAATCTTAATTTTGAGCCAGACGCAAATTCATAATGAGAATTTGGGATGTTTTCCTTAGGAATAGAGTAGGTATGTTCTTCAGGTAGGAAGATGAGTATACATTTCCCACCCAAAGAATAAAGGGTAAATTTGATGGTCAGAAAAATGGACTGTGGGATGAGCTGTTTCTCCCCTAGTCCCACTAGGCATTTGCAGCCAGGAGACAGCTACCCAGTTAAGAAACACCTTCACTTGCTCTTCTTACATCTGTATGTGATTATGTGATTAGTTCTCATTAAATAATTCAACAAAAATGATGGCAGTTACTTATAGGCAAAGAATTTAATAAATTGATTTCCCTCTTGAACATTCCACTTCCCCTTGTACTAGTAGATGCCAATATAATGCAAGGTAGAGACAACAATCCAGAAGGAATTGTGGACCCTGAGTCACTCTGTGGAAAAGAACCACCTGAACTATTGTATGTGCTGAAATAAAATTGTATTTCAGTTGAGCCATTAAAAAAAAATAAGGTGTTAGTAAGGTAGTATCTGATATCTAAATGTAATGCCAACAGTGTGTCTTTAGTCTAGATGATATTTTTTAAAAGACTTTATTTATTTACTTTTAGAGAGAGAGAGCACGAGTGAGGGGAGGGGAAGAGGGAGAGAGATAATCTCAAGCAGAGTCCACACTGAGCGTGGAACCCAACATGGGACTTGATTTCATGACCCTGACATCATGACTTGAGCCAAAATCAAGAGTCATATGTTTAACCAACTGAACTACCCAGGCATCCCTGGTCTAGATTATATTACTCAAGGTGTCTGTGTTCTTTTTCACCCTTGATTGAAGGGTGAAAGTGCTAGCTTAAAGGAATCAACAAGTATGAAAACAATATTCCAGTTTATGTTTTCTAGCAAGAACACAACTCACATTTTTTAACTCAGACTAGTAGAAATTTAATAACTTTCTACGCCTTTGCAAACAGGACATCGTCATTTCTAGGAATTAATACCTTCCATCTGCACTATTTCCTACACCTACCCATGCATACAGTGATATCAAAACTTCTCCATTGATTATTATCTATAAGAGATAAATGTGGGCAGAAAGACCTCTAGTACATGCTCGGGCATCCCAGGAATATATATCCAATGTAAGAACTGATCTTGTAGTCTATCAGGCAATTCAAAAGATTAGAAAATCCTTATTTTAGTTAGAAGCAGGAAAACAGCTTCTTCAGTCAATTCCAGACATCAGAGCTGCTTACTTTCAGCTACACCATTCTGCTTTCTATCTGTGCTCACTACCTTTTTCTATCCAAAGCATAAATATATAGCCTACAGTTACATCAACTGATCTTATACCCGTGGACTGAGAGCCCTAGGATTCATTCATTTCTTAATTCACCCACTTAAGAAATATTTACTGAGTACATTTCTGAGCCAAGCATTCTTCTAGAAATGGAGCAAGACAAATACAGGTGCTCCTTTTAAAGAACTTGAAATCTGGCAGAGTTCTGATGCCCCTGCAGTTAGTATCATGTGACCTGAGATCAGTCCTGGAGAAGTAAGGGTGCTAAATCATCTGCCATGACTTTCCACCTGGTGTGCCCAGGGAACCCTAGGATGTATCATCTAGGGAGAGGCATTTGGGGATGGAGGATGAGGAGGTATCTGTCATTTTAGATATTACTACTGAGATCATTCTCATTATATAGAATAAATACACGTTTGTAGTGTGGCCTTCTTGTTTGATGACATACTAAGTAATCACAATAGACAGATAAGGAAGAATAAGTTTTTTGTGTATCTGCATGTATGTGTGTGTGGTGGGGTGGTCTATTTTATCTTCTTTGGTGACTATCTGCTGGTGGTAAAACATTTCCCAGCATGAAGCTGTAGAAAGAATCCTGGACTAGAATCCTGGTTATACTAAAGTTAAATCAAAAACCTGATACTTGTAAACTGTAATCCTAAACCCATTGCATAAAGTTTTCAGACCTCAAATTTTTGTTCCTCATATAAAGACAATAAAACCTGTCTGATCAAGATTAGATATCTTTTTAAAAATGTATGTTTTAAATATGCTTCATATATTACCACCTTGCTTCATTTAAATCTGAAAATTCACTGAGGTCAGGGATTATGATTTTAAAATCATTTTCCTTTGTTAAATATTAGTAATGATAACATTTACTTAGTATTTACTTTGTGGTATGCACTCAATTAACCACTTTATATACTCACTTATTTAATGTTTACAGTATCCCTAGCCAGTTGTTATGACTTCAAGTTCTACAGAGGCTGCTTGACTTTAAAATTTAGCTCTTTTGCTTATAAGCTGTAATATTGTAAAAACCACTTAGCCCCTCTAAATCTCGATTTTCAAATCTAATCATAGGTAGTTGTGAGACTCAGATGAATTAATAAAAGTAAAGTCCATAAATATTGCCTGGAGTACAGTAAGTTATTAAATATAAGTTAACATTACTTTCAAATATACCCATTTTTAACTGTTATCACCTCTATCTTGAATTACTATGGTAGATTTATTATTGTTCGTATTTTGCTCTTTTGCAGTATTTGAATTTTTGCTTAGTAAATATTATAAGCAACAAACCTTAGCCTCACCTAAATAAGCCCAGAATATGGACTCTATCCTTGTCTGTGTGATGTTCCTTGACTAAAATGACCTGGTGCAGATTGCAAGCTTATGCCTTAAGTAAAATAACTTATTCCTGTTTACCTCTCTGAGAGCTTCTGGGCCCACCATGGGAAATGCATGACCCATATATCTGATTCCCCTATACCAGACCCCAAGAATATGAAATGTGTAAAAGATCTCAACTCAATATGCAGGAAGGAGCAGAATGACTCCAGCTGTCTAGCTAACACAGAGATCTATTAGCAAGTAATAAGGGCTTACTGTTTGCCACTGAAATTTGTATGTTTCTGCCTTAATGTCCTAAAACTGGCCAATGTACCATTTCTCCCCATCAAATTCCTTGATATATTACTCAAAGTAGTTTTAAAAGAATACCACACAAATTCAAAGATACTGTTTTCTTCTAAGTACCTTTTAATGGCATGCAATTGCATTTAGATTAAAGTCAAATTATTTGTTATGAATATATATATTTTTAGATGTTTTATTTATTTCAAGAGATAGAGACAGAGAACATAAACGGGGTTCGGGGGGAGTGGAGAGGGAGGAGCAGAGGGAGAGGGACAAGTAGACTCTGTGCTCAGCACAGAGCCTGACCAGGGCTAGATCCCACAATCAAGAGATCAAGACCTGAACCGAAATCAGGAGTTGTATGCTATACCGACTGAGCTACCCGGGCGCTCCCTAGCTTATGAAGATTTTAACGACCTCTGATACCCTGTTATATTTTTCTATGCATAGGCCATCTGGACCCTCATTCTTTTCCTAGAGCACCTCAAGTTCTTTTCCTTCTCAGGGCTTCTCAGATGTTGTTTTATCTTCTTGAAGGGATATTCAACACTTTTCTTTCCATGTTCCTTACTCTTCAGATCTTGACTTAAAAATAATTTCCTCAGAATGAAATTTTAATTATCTATTTATTCATTTTCTAATTTTTTGTCTGTCTCTTCTACTATAAATCCTGTGAGATTAACAGAAGAGTTAGATTTATATACTATTAATTACCCAGAACTTAGTACAATGCCTAAAGCTTCCCAGTACCAACAAATTGTATTGGTTAGATGATTTTATTAAGGAAATTGAGGTAGCTAATGAAATCTATTTCACAGGATTATGCAACAGGTAACCAAGTGCAGAACTAGGACTCATACTCAACTGTGTCTTTTATTTGTAAAGATCCAGATATTAAGGAGAAATCCTTAAAAATATACATTTTATCTTTGACTTATTCATAATTTTGGGAATTCATACCACCTGTTGATGAACCAATCATTGAATTATCTCACAATAAATTGTTCAATAATTAAGTAATATGCAATTATAAGGGTTGTATTTATACTACTTAGAATAGTAGGTTTTAACTAGTGCTAAGTACTTTATAAATATTTGTTATTAAAAATTTATAATCCAAATATATAACTTTATTTATATATTGGTTTATTTATTTATTTAAGCAGATACCCACAAGTTTGTCTATTATACAACTTGATCTACTTTAGTAGACATCTCTGATAAATATTTAATAGTATTTAAATTTCAGTTCTTTAAGACTATTTCATATTTTGTATTTTATACTAATTTTAATTGCTATCATATCTTTATATCATAGGAATAGGTTAGACAGGAACCTTAAAATAGTAAAGAGCTACAACAAATATTTGTTTCCTACTATGTGTCTGCCATTGGTTGGCTTAGGCTCTGTTCCATATTTCCTTTCCTGCAGAACCCAATATAAATGAATAGCTTCCTTCTGGAATTTTGTTGGTTGTCATTGCAGAGGAAACCTAAAAGGTGAAACATGGGCTAACCTTTAAATCTCCTGCTCAAGATACATGTCACTTCCACTCCTCTTTCACTGGGCAAATCAAATAAATTTATGAAGTCTGGAATCACTTGGACAAATTCTAAGTGATTCCTACTGAGGGAATGGCATTGCATGTGGCAAAAATAGTACATCAGTGACACTTTGCCACCTTTTTCCCTGGCATGATCACTGTATAATTGTTAGGCTTGTTTCACTTTAGTCTCTGAGACTGTTTTGTTCCTTTCCTTTCCTTTCCTTTCCTTTCCTTTCCTTTCCTTTCCTTTCCTTTCCTTTCCTCTCCTCTCCTCTCCTCTCCTCTCCTCTCCTCTCCTCTCCTCTCCTCTCATTTCTTCTTTTCTTTCCAGAATGCCCATCACTATTCTTTCTCAATTAATCCTGCAATCTCAACTAACCATATGCAATTTAAAATAAGGCTTGATATTCATAAGGTGAAGTATTTGCCAGAGGATATTTTTTAGGTGAAATAGTGTATGAAAAAATATGTAAGAATTGCCTTAATATAATCATTTGGGGAGATAAACATGGAATAAGTTTGATAATTGTGTTAATTACCCTGAACTTTAAAGTTATTTTGAAACATCATAAATATAGTTGGAAGTCATTAAAATCCAAAAGTCTATGATCCTTTCTTGGACTCACCATTCAAGGAAAAATGATAATCTCTAAGCAGTTGCCTTTCCCAAGGAGTTGAATTAACATTCTTAATGCTTTGGAAAAGTAAGAGGCAGTTTAACTCAAAATAAATAAATAAATAAATAAATAACCTTGAGTCATTGTAATGGTTATATTTTTTTCTGGATGAAGAATAAATTTCAATAGAAAATTCATACTGTGGTCCATTAGATTTTTTAAAATGGGCAAAAACTAATACAGATTTCTTACTATTCAGAAGATCTACTATACATTTTTAATCCTTAATATAATATTTCTTTATCCTTAAATATTTGAAAGTAGGTATTTTAATTATCATTCTTTTAAGGAAACTGAAGCCTAAAAAGATTGAATGAGGTGCCCTGTGGCACATAGCTAATACTGAATATGATGGATTAAAAATTCATATAATTTTGCTTTCAAAAACCTATATTTTCCATTTGCATCATGAAATTTTATTTTCCATTTGCACTATCAAAAATGGTATTAGTATGTATTTGAAACATGAAAATGAGATGATACATCTGGAAATGGTACTTTCATCTCTATTCTTGAATTGTTTATACTGTGTCTAGAGTAGCTTTTTTTTCCTTAAGTCCTTCACTTCATATAAATATGCATGCACCTTTGCAAATAACTTTATAAATCTATTAATATTTGATAGAAGGGTACTTGGGTAGCTCAATCATTTAAGCGGACAGCTCTCAATTTCAGCTCAAGTCATGATCTCACGATTTTGGGATTAAGCCCTTTTTTGGGCTCTGTGCTCAGAAAGTCTGCTTGAGGATTTTCTCTCCTCTACCTCTGCTCCTCCGCTTGCCCATGTGCTCTTTCTCCCTCAAATAAATTAAAAAAAAAAAAAAAGCATGTGATAGAATGTTCAGACAACATATGTGGTGTAATTGATCCTAGAAAATAATATGTTTAAAACATAATTCTTGAACTTGTGTGAGTTTAGGTCCTTGAGACACAATGAGAATGAAAAAAAAAATAGTGTAAAAATTCCCCTAAACTTCCCCAAAAGTAGTGTTATGGAGTCATTAAGAGCACTTTCTGGCATCACAGTGATCTAGCAGTGTCTATTAGTTCTGCTGCAAGTTATTTATTTATTTATTTATTTTTTAATTTTTTTTTTATTATTTATTCATGATAGAGAGAGAGAGAGAGAGAGAGAGGCAGAGACACAGGCAGAGGGAGAAGCAGGCTCCATGCACCGGGAGCCCGACGTGGGACTCGATCCTGGGTCTCTAGGATCGCGCCCTGGGCCAAAGGCAGGTGCCAAACCGCTGCGCCACCCAGGGATCCCTGCTGCAAGTTATTTAACCTATTTGAAATTTTATTTCTGTATCTGAAAAATGAGGATAGTAGAAACACTTCATTCAAATGTTTATTCTGATGATTAAATAAGAGAACGCTTTTAAAGTACTCATAATAGTGTTTACAAAGTACATTCTTTCAACAACAAACCTACATTTAAAAAAAAGATTTTATTTATTTTTTTAATGAGACACACACACAGAGGCAGAGACATAGGCAGAGGGAGAAACAGGCTCCTCAGAGGGAGCCTGATATGGAACTCGATCCCTAGACCTCATGACCGGAGCCAAAGGCAGATGCTCAACCATTGAGCCACCCAGGCACCTCCAAACCTACATTTTGATCTTATATAATGATTATATATATCCACTGCCATGGTCTGAATGTGGTCCCCCAAAATACATGTGCTGAAATTCTAATACCCAATATGATGGTATTAGAAAGTGGGGCCTTAATAATAAGGTGATTAGGTTGAAGGACAAGGCTTTATGAATAGGATTAGTGTCTCTAAAAAGACTTTCCAGGATACAACTAGCAGCCTGAAAATCAGAAGAGTACACTCATTGGACCATCCTGGCACCCTGATAGCAACTTCCAGCTTCAAGAACTGTGAAAATAAATTTCTGTTCTTTATAACCCACTCAATCATGCTGTTCTTCCTAGTAGCCTGAGCAGACGAAGAAATCGTCTCTGCCTAAATAGAAGTCTTTAGAGACAATATATAAAAATAATAAATAATAGTATGTTCATTGCTAGAACCAAATAGAAGTCTTTAGAGACAATAATCTTAGTTTAAATAAAACTATAATCTTAGTTTAAATAAAATAGAAAATGATCTGTAAACCCTATTGTTTTATAATGATTTTTTATATCAAAAATTGGATATTTGAAGCCACTTACAAAGAAGGATGAGGTAGTTGCTACTTTTATCAAGAGCTAGAGGGTGATTAAAGTTAGTGTTGTATGTGTATTTCCCAAAATAACATATAATTAAAAATCAATAATAATAAATGACAAAATTTCAGGTAAATGTTTCTGGTTAGATCTAGTATGAATTTCGAGGAAGTAGGTTTCATAAATAATGATGTAGATGGGATGCCATCAGTTTACTCATGCTTAGTGGTGACATTAACATGGATTATTACAGTTTTCTTCTAAAGAATAAGTTCAGGAAGTTTCCCTCAGAGTTTCCAAGGTTAACATGATGTGGACATAGAGAATTTTGAAGCTAGGAAATTGGTAGCCTAGGAAGAATTAGAGATCTTGGGATTGAATGACATAAAACAGTGACTGGCAAGATAGAATAAGTTATATTCTAAGTTATATAACTGGTCACCCAGTTAGCCTAAACCTGATATTGACTACATAGCCTAAGTTTTTCATTGTAAATCAAAGAAATTCACATATTCTTGTCTAAAAATGGTATTTATCTTTCTGGAAAGCCTGGAAAGGTAACTATGGCACAGCATCTAGATGCTCAAATTATTTCTTCAGTAGAATAACATAGCTCATGTACAAATTACACACTTCATTTTAATTTTTTTGCCGTTATAGTTGACACACAATGTTACGTTAGTTTGAGGTGTACAACACAATGATTGAACTTCTCTGTATCTTATGCAGTGATCACTACTTCTTTATTCTACATGATACAGCTTCTGAATCTTCCGTTGCCAGCTTCTTTTCCTTAGGTAGTTTATCATGTGTGAGAATTTGTTAGCACCATTAGGCATAGACTTTTCCTGTCAGGAATATGATCATTATGTGGAAATGTATAGTTCACACCCTCATGTGAGGGAAAATCAGTGCTACATGTGGGTGCTGAATACTAACTTTCTTATATTTGTCTAGGCTAGTAATAATTGAAAATAGATAATAGTGAATTTCCATCAAGGCTTCTGTTTGGGGAGTGCTGAAAAAGTTGTGTTTGTCCTAAGAACCTTTGCTAAGTAGAATGAGTGAGACAACCACTTTAGACCTAATTTAGCAGTCTTAATCCTCTCACAATTCCTTATTCAGTAGCCTTGTTAGAAGTAGGGCTACTTTCTTACTTTCTTCCTCTCTTCCTGTCCTAGGGTTTTTTCATCAGAAGTGATGTCTATTTCTCATAGTCACTTACTACTAAGATTTAGGAGGACTAATGGGCTCATTAGTGCAAATGAAGTTTATATTACTCAAAAAGTCAGATATATCAGGGGTACCTTAGTGGCTCAGTTGGGTAAGCATCTGGCTCTTTGTCTTGGCTCAGGCCATGATCTCAGGGTTGTGAGATTGAGACCCATGTTGAGCTCTGCTCTTTCCTTTTACCCCTCCCCCCACTCTTGCATCTCTCTCTCTCAAATAGATACATTATTTTTTTAAAAGTCTGATATATTAGAACTAGAAAATTTTATGTATATAACATGTATACATATATCTATGATGTCTATGATCTGTGCTGTATGTATATGTGTGTGTTAACCTATGTATGGGTCTAGGTTTGGTACATTACTTTTAAAAAACTACTCGGGGATCCCTGGGTGGCTCAGCAGTTTGGTGCCTGCCTTCCGCCCAGGGTGTGATCCTGGAGTCCTGGGATCGAGTCCCACGTTGGGCTCCTGCACAGAGCCTGCTTCTCCCTCTGCCTGTATCTCTGCCTCTCTCTCTGTCTGTCTCTCATGAATAAATAAATAAAATCTTTAAAAAAAAACAAATAAAACTACTTATTTAATCAAAGAAGGCATCCCATATAAAAACACTGTTTCCCATTTCTTTTAGGATTAAATATAATTGCAATATATTTTTGTGAAAATTCCTAATTTGGATACATATCATGGAAGAAATTTCAGTAGGGCTCTCTTAATTACCAGTTCCAGTCAGTTGGTCTATTTGATAAGCTGTCAACCATTGGATCAAAACTCCATTTATTTAAATGGTTAAGACACTGAAGTAAATAATATTAAGGAATGCTTTTATCAGATTCTATAAACTACGTGTACTAGGTTACACTATTGTCAAAATATTTTGCTGCCCATTCTATTTGGGTATTCCTATGGGAGAATTATATCTGCAGGCTCAGAGATATGAGGTTTAGTTAGATTAGTAATTTTGGACATGAATGTGTGGACAAGTATCATGTGAAAATTCCAAGTGGAAGCCTTAGGACTCATTGAACGGTATCGCCACGTCTCCTTTCCTTCAGTTATGAGCCTGACAATATTCCAGATACAGGTTGCTCTGTCAGCCTAGCTCTGCAGTGAGGTGGGTATTGAACAGACTTAGCAGAAGTGAATATTATATAAGCCATAACGATTTGGTGCTCAATGTTTTTTTTTTTTTACAATAGCATAACTTAGCTTAAGATTTATGGATAAATGTTTTCCAAAATAATGTAATACAAAGTTGTAATTCAGTTGTTTCTGTTATACAAGCACACAGGCACTAGGGATACAGCAAATGCAGTAATTGTGTTAATGCTAATGTTATGAAATATAGTAACAGAATTACTGTTAGACATAAAATTAATGACTAGTATTTACAGTTCTGGCCTTTCATACAATACAATGGGAGTGTACATTGGTACATTTCCAAAGGGTAATTTTAAATATATGTTAAAAGTATCAAAATACAGTCTTTCATATAGTAGTCCTACCTTCAAGAGAAAAAAATAACAATACAAACAAAACATGTGCAGTGGAACACTGATTTTTTTAAAGAGTAAAAACATTTTGAAACAGTCTAACGTTCAAAAGTAGTAGATTGGTAACATCATCACCAGTAAAATGAAAATTTATGAGCTATTAAAATAATATTGTGTGAAGGAATAGTATAGGTACTTTTGGCAGAGCAAAAAGCAAGATAAAATTGTAAGTAATGCATAACTTCAGTTCTTTTAAATCCTAAACATACACAGAGACTGGAAAGAAATGAATCAACATTTAACAGGGGCTATTAGTACATAGTATAACTTTTAAAATTAACATACATTACTCTTAGACCTTATGAATTTCATTAAAAATAAAACAAAGGGAAAAAAGGTAAGACTATCTTTTTCATATACATAAAATTTTAAAATGTGCTGTGTGAGTGGGGAAAGCTTTTTCCTTGGCTTCCCTGCCCAGTTTGTCTATCTGTGAAGTACTAGGTGTTAGATCACCTCAACTTGACATGCTATTTTAATTCCATCTTCACTGGTGTTGAAGTTGGGCTAGTGATGGTGTTAAGTCAAAGAATCCCAAATCTTTAAAGTCCAACTAAATGCAAGTCTCTGCTACATTACTGCTATTTCTTTTTCCAACTATTGTAAAGACAGAGAATTTGTGGTAATTAAATATTATTTAGTCATTAATTCCAGCTGGAACTGCTGATAATTATGTCCCAATATGATTTCCTCCAAGATATCTCACAGGCCATTGATAAACAGCTGAGAAAAAAAAAAATCAAGGGATTAGCAGTAATTATCGCAAAGTGGTTTGCTATTAAATTAATTGAATAAAAAGTAATTGGATTATGTATGATCTTCAACAGCTATTAGAGTGTAAACTTTAATTAAATTGTCATAGTCCTCATTCAAAAATGAATGTTTGAGCATAAACTATTTTTAAACAACAAGAATAACAGAATACTAATCAGGACAGCTTATACCCAACCTGAAGTTGAAAGCTCTATCAGACTGATTACCAACCAATTTCCACACATTAAAATTATTGGCAAAAAAAAAGTGTTGAGATATGGTAATCATTTGCAGGCTTTTCAAATATTATTACTTGATAGGAAGTCAATTAGCATTGACTAAGAAAACTCATTCTTAAACAATTAGCTCAGTTGTGTGCATTAAAGAAAACCAAGGCTTTTAATTCTGTCTGGGAGTTGTTGGAGTTAGAATCCCCCAGCTAAGTCCAAAATGACAGTTTATCAGCTATTTCCGTATCTACCATGAAAACCATTTTAAACATATTGATAAAACTTTCCATGCCCAGCTTACTGTATTAGTATTCTAGGTAAAAATAAGTAAATAAATAAAATATTATATGTGAAATAGTATGTATGTATATTTACGTGCATGGATACATGTATATATACACCATCTGGGACATCTTTCAGGCAGCTACTTGAAGGCTGTAAAGTAAATTGCTGAAGCTTTCTCCAAAAGAAAGACAAGCTGTTATTTTTTTCTTTTAATTTTCTAGTTCTGCCCTTCACAAACATGGTAAAAATAGGAAATAGTTTTATTCAGACATACAAATTTTCAGTGAGATCTAAAGGTGAGAATTCGAGTTTTCTGACTTTAAGATTTCTTTTAATACAATACCTGTACTATCTTCAGAAAAATTTTTTATTAATCTTTTTGAGGCATGCTTGATAAACGATTCTCAATATGTACTACTTAGAATTTCTAAAAAAAAATTTTTTTTGAGGTTTAATTTAAGCCAAAGGCTTATTTAACTCTCTATGGTAGATTTGGATCATTTGCCTTTTATATTAATATTTTAAATATAGATTTTTACAGTTTTAATCTTTTATCAATGTTTAATCTTATCTATTTCAGGAACATTTAACTTTTATTTTTAAAGGTGATCAAACAAAATTAAGAAACTACATTTCTATTTTTGAGTGCCATTTTATGAAGTGTACATTACATGCTCTATTTCATTCATCTCTCTCAAAAAAAAATACTGTGAGAAACTTACTTGCTTTTAAAAAGTGGTAACTGTAGTTCAGAAGGTCTCAATACTTTCTTTAAGGTCACATAGTCAGTAGATGCTAGAACAGAGTGTAAGTCTCAAAGCCCTGCTCATTACACTACCCATAAAAGACATGTGGATGCCCCAAGCCTAACATGGAGTGAGATGGAAGGTGAGGGGGGAAGAGGTTGAAAATCTTCTTTTCTTTAATTAGTTCCCCACAGGCAGTTCCTCTACCTCAAAGTAAATCGACTGGATTGACCCTTCCCACACTCCTTGATCCTAAACTTAATTTAGAAAGATTGACAGTCTTGTGTTTAAAATTAACTTGTCACATAATTTAGGCTACCTGGCAGCAAAGTTAATGCCACTGGTTAAATAAAACTAAATATAAAAGCAACTTATGTGAATAGTTAAAATAATGCTGTCAAATAAAGATTTTTAAATATAATAACAGAAAAAAGTGTGTAATCAAGTAGTGTGTAATCATTTTGTTATTCTGAGTGTTTACTGGACATTATTAAGGTTATTAATGAAGATAAAGGAAAATAAAATATCAGTAAGATCATACATTATATTGTGACCCTTAGGAACATACAAATCACACTCATAATCAGTTTTATTCCCTCATTAGCTCAGCGCATTTTTATTAGCCAGTTGCTTTGTGTCAGGCAGTGAACAAGGCACTGGAAATACAAGGGTGCCTGTGATACAGAATCTGATCTTGAGGAACTCATAGATGAAAAAAAGATTCATGTCATCAAGTAAAATAAGATAAAAACAGAGGGAGACAAACCATAAGAAGCTCTTAACTATAGGGAACAAACAGGGTTGCTGGAGGGGTGGGGGTGGGGGGATGGGAAAAATGGGTGATGGTTATGAAGGAGGGCAGGTGATGTGATGAGCACTGGGTGTTATATACAACTGCTGAATACTAAATTCTATCCCCTGAAACTAACAATACACTATATGATGACTAAATTGAATTTAATTTTTTTAAAAAATCATGCCATCAAATCCATATAAGTTACTATGATAAATGCTTTAATAGTGGTAGAATCAGAGTCTTATGGTATTTAAGAAATGAAATAGACTAAATGATCTTGAATAGACATTTTCCGAAGAAAACGTGCAAATGGCCAAAAGGTATATGAAAAGATGCTTAATCTCACTGTTCATCAGGGGAATGCAAATCAGCGCCATGGTAATATATTACATCATACTTGTTAGGATGGCCATTTGAAAAAAAAGAGAGAGAGAGAAGGAGAGCAGGTATTGGTGAGGATGTGAAGAAAAGAGAACACTGTGCGCTGTTGGTGGGGATGGAAAATGGTGTAGCCACTATGGAAAGTAGTAAGAAGTTTCTAAAAAAAATTAAAAATAAGACTACCATATGATCCAGAAATCCCACTTCTGGTTATATCCCAAATCATTAAAGTCAGGATCTTGAAGAGATATGCTCCCATGTCACTGCTGTATTAATCACAATAGTCAAGATATGGAAATAATCTAAATCTCAATTGATGGATAAATTGAGAGAATATGATATATACATACAACGGAATCTTATTCAGCTTTAAGAAAATAAAGAAAGCTTGTCATTTGCAGCAGCATGGATGAAACTGAAGGACATTTTGCTAAATAAAAGCAAACTCCAAAATACTGCATGATTCCACTTACATGAGGTATTTTAAAAAGACTCACAGTGAAGCAAAATGTAGGATGGTGGTTGCCAGGGACAAGGGGGAGGCGGAAATGGGAAGTGCCATTCAGTGGCTGCAGTTTTCTTCATGATCTCCTTGCTTTGGCTTGGTGAGCTTCTTGGATTGATATGTTTACTGTTTTGGTTGAATTCTGGAGAAAATCGTTATTATTTCTTTAAATTTTTTCACCACCTCTTCCTTCTGAGGATTCCAATTAACTTTCTGTTATCCCACAGAGCACTAAAACTTCATTTTTTTTACATGTTTTATAGAAATTAGATTTTGATTTTTTTATGTCTTCCATGTCTTTACATGTTCAAAATACATTCTAGCCTCTCAAAAAATGTGGAATAAAGGGGCATCTGGGTTACTCAGTCCATTGACTGATGAGCTCTTGGTTTGGGCTCAGATCATGATTTCACGGGTCATGAGACTGAGGCCTACGTTGGGCTCCCCACTCAGCAGTCTGTTTGAAGATTCTCCAAGCTCACGTGTGTGCAGGGACGCTCTCTCTTAAAATAAATAAATCTTGCAAAAAATGTGGAATGCAGTTATCAAACTCTTTTATAGTGTCCCCGTCCACAAATTCTATCATCTGTTTCATTTTTTGGTCATTTCAGTTGTTTCTCCTCATTATGGGATAATGAAGTTTTCCAGTCTGGCTGATGGAGCCTGGTGATATTCTTATTCCTCTGTGAGCTTCCAACACTGTTCCTTTCAATTTTTTTCATGGGATTCTTTTTCTGTCTTTTAATAGTTTCTTCATATTCATGCATTGAACATTACTCAACTGAATTCTTGAGATGGATTCTTTGAAGACCTCTAGATTTTTTTCTTTCTGTATAATTTGCTCTTCTCTGGTACTCTCAAAACAAAATCTTCCCTTGGTCCAAAGGGACACTATTTCCATCTTCCGAAGTTGTCTGCTATATGAACACATTGGAAAAGAAAATCCAGAACAAAAGCCAATATAAAGTGTGAATAAATAGGAGCGATCTATGGAAAATTATATCTTAACAAATATCTACCTCTTACCATCTGACTGCTATTCTGAGCCAGGCCACCACTGTTTCTCACTTGAATTGTCTTAACTTCCTTGTAAACTATCAATACATTCATGTTTCCTATTCCAATCCTTTTTGCATATGAAAGCTAGGATGAACTTTTTAAAATGTGGCATCATATTTTTTTATAAACTGTTGGTGGACTACCAACTGTATATAAAATAAAATCAATCAATCATGAGGCCCCTTTATGAGCTGACACCTCTATGCTTTCCACATCTACTCTTTCCCATTTCATACTTTTCAGTTGCAATATCTTTATAAAGAATTCAGAACATTCCAAGTATTTCCCACTTTAGGGCCTTCATATATGCCACTGCATCCACCTAGAAGGCTCTTTCCCTGATATGGCTATGTCCTTCACATGATTTTGATCTCTAGTTATTAATAGTTCATTTAAAAAGAGCCAACTCCAACTACTAGTGCTATAGTCAATACCATTCCTTTATTTGATATATATATATATATATATATATATATATATATATATATATATAAAGGTTTTATTTATTTATTCATGAGACACACACACACACACACAGAGAGAGAGAGAGAGAGAGAGAGACAGAGGCTCCATGCAGGGAGCCTGATGTGGACTTGATTGAGGGT
This sequence comes from Vulpes lagopus, assembly GCF_018345385.1. Taxonomy (NCBI): domain Eukaryota; kingdom Metazoa; phylum Chordata; class Mammalia; order Carnivora; family Canidae; genus Vulpes; species Vulpes lagopus. The sequence goes on along the minus strand of NC_054828.1, from coordinate 65,369,295 downwards.
CTCCAGGTTCATGCCCTGGGCTGAAGGTGGGCACTAAACCGCTGAGCCACCCAGGCTGCCCTTTATTTGATATTTTTAACCATCTGTTTCCCTGATTTTACTTATCTATCTATCTATTTATTTATTTATTTATATTTTATCCACCTCCATTTATAATTTATAAACACGTGGGAAGGACTCATGTCAATATTATTCAGAGCTTATCACAGGGTCACACACAATAATACTTGATATATCTTGAATACATTGACAATTATTTAAAAGCACTGGTTCAATTATGTTATAATTATTTGTATATGGGATTTTCCCCATAGTTCCCAATAGTGTGATATTGAATTGTCTGAGCTACACTTTATCCATCTCAATAGTCTCTCCTGATTTGCCTGACCTAAAGTGTTGTGTTCAAAAGTGACTTTGAATGTGATATAACCTATAAAGTCATTTATTCTGTTATAGATCCTGCAAACACAGCACTGAACAAAACAGGAAATATTTCTTCTTTAGGTTTACTACTTAGTGAAAGGAAACAAATTCTAAACCAACAAACATTTGATATTTATGCTGATGAGAAGTACTATTTTTAAAGAGTTGGACTTGGTAAAGATAGTGAACAATGGGTGGCTAATATTTGTTTTTGAACGGTCAGGAAAAGCTTTTTGGATAAAAGACCATTAAGCAAAATTATGTAATTTCAGAGGGAACAACATGTTTTTCTTGTATTAGGCATCCATAGACATAAAATGGTGCACCCAAACTCATAAATGTGACACAAACAAAGGCAGTCCACCTCGCTCCAGGAAAGCAGTATTTTTAGACCATGTATTCCTCTAAATAGAAAAACAATTTATTGATATTATACTTTTAACTACAAGGTTTTTTTTTTTTTACTTTTTATGAGAATTTTTATCTCTGTATAGTCTTTAAATTGTACTTGTGTATCTGTACTCTATCACTATGGATGTAATTTCTCAGACTTTGGCAAACTACACTGTGTGTATGTAAAATGAAAGGTAGAATGATTCTGAACTATTAGGTTATTTGAATTTGAATGTTAATCTATATTGTACATATAAGAAAGTCAGCTTTTTAATGTGGATTTCTCAACTACATATAAAACAAACACCTCCAAGTATATTAGGAAAAAGCATGCTGTATTACATGATTTAATGCACATAGAAAGTGATAGATATGAAAAATCTAAGGTATATTTAGTGACCATTTTTCCTCCCCCTGTAGTAAAAATAAAACCAGAGGTAATATATGACATGAGATTTGTTTCAGGCATGAGACACTGAATTGCAATGTAGAATTCTTAAATGTTATAGATGTTGAAAATGAGGATGGAAATGAAAGTGCTGAGGCAACTTTTATTCCAAAAGTGCTTTCCTAATAAAATTTACAGGGTTCAGTAAAATTCCTGTGCCTTAGCCCATGTCAATCTTCTTGTGTACTCTTGGGATTTAAATGGATCAAGACATTGAAAAGAGTGACAACTTTGAAAATTACAATACGGTATTTAGTAATCAAAATATTTCTAGAAAAAAACTCTGGGGAAATTTGTGGTAAAGATGTTTTTCAGAGAAGGTATTTTTATTATGATGAAAACACTTCACATGAAATATACCCTTTTAAATTTTTAACTGTGCAATATGATATTGTTGAAGTCAGCACTATATTGTGCAACAAATCTCTAGAATTTATCCATCTTGCATACCTGGAACTTTACATATCTGTTGGTCAACAACTTCAAATTTCCTCTTTTAATTACTTTCCTCTTTTAATTTCTTTTTATTCTACTCTCTGCATTCATGGGTTTGGTTATTTTAGATACCCCATATAAGTAGAATCTTATAATATTCTGTGACTGGTTTATTGCAGTTAGCATAATGTCCTCCATTGTTCATCCATGTTGTTGCACATGACAAGATTTACCTTTTTCTAGGGCTGAAAAATGTTCCATTTTATGTACCTCATAATCTTTAATAATCCGACAATGAACCTTTAGGTTTCTTTTTTTCTTTTTTCTTTTTTTTTAAGATGTCATTTATTTATGAGAGAGAGAGAGAGGAAGAGACATAGGCAGAAGGAGAAGCAGGCTTCTTGCCGGGAGCCTGGTATGAGACTGGATCCTGGACCAGAATCATGCCCTGAGCCGAAGGCAGACACTCAACCACTGAGCCACCCAGGCATCCCTGAAGTTTCTTTCCTATCTTCAATTTTAGATAATGCTTCAGTGAACATGGAATGCACATATATCTTCAACATCCTAATTTCATTTATTTTGGAAATACCCAGGAAGTGGGGCTGCTAGATCATGTGATAGTTATATTTTTAATTTTTTGAGGAATTTCTGGAAGGTTTTCCATCCACGACTACACCATTTTGCATTCTCACTGTGTACAAGTGGTCTAGCTTCCCTACATCCTAACAGTTATCTTTTTTAAAATAATAACCATCCATAAATATGAGGTAACATTTCATTGTGGTTTTGATTTGCAAAAATCAGAATAGACTGTGGGCACTAAGCTCAAAGACTAAAAATATTAATCTAAAGGTGGAATTTTAAGAATAAAAGATCTGTCTTTTCAGTATCTATAAAAGCTAATTCTTTTTTGAAGAAGAGTTTAGAATCTCAAATTAGCACTCAATTTTTCCTTTTTTGTTATATTTAATATATTTGTTTTTATATATATGAAGCAAAATACTCCTATTGCCACCTGTAACTGTCCCTTTAAAGCCTACTTTTATTTACATATCTGATTTATCACCTTATAAACCTTAAACTAAGGTTTTCATGGTGATGTAACTTGTTTTAAAACTAGGAGATGGTTGCTTTAGATAGTCTGTTCGTCAATAACTTCGGTCATTTTTCTGAGACAAAACTAGTTTTGAAATGGTCTTGTATTTTTCAGAGATGTTTTGCTCCACAGAGAATGTATATCTATGGAAGAACTTTATCCAATCTCTATGAATATTCTTGCTATTTCTTAAATTTTGATAATCATATTGCACATCAATATCAAACCATGATGACTTATCTCCAGACCTGTGCAGTCAAAAAGCTCAGCAAGATTTCTCAAGCAATACAAACCATTTCTTATATAACATTCAGTATTTTTTTTCTTTATCTTAATTACTACTGGTATATCACATTTGCACATTTGCCATACACACATAAATCAATGACCAAGACAAGAGCTGTGCAAGTCATTTGTATGTTCATTGCCCCATTTTAAAAGATTCTTGCCTACTGTGCTACACATTTACAAATATTTTCTGGGCAGCCCGGGTGGCTCAGTGGTTTAACACCACCTTCAGCCCAGGGCCTGATCCTGGAGACCCAGGATGGAGTCCCACGGCGGGCTCCCTGCATGGAGCCTGCTTTTCCCTCTGCCTGTCTCTGCCTCTCTCTCTCTCTCTCATGAATAAATAAATAAAATCTTTAAAAAAATGAAAATAAAAAAATAAAAATATTTTTCAAAACCATTTCTAAAATGAATTGTTTTAAAATTAAATTTTAATTAAATTATTAAGACAAATGTAACTATTGAATGAAAATAACTGTACTGCAGATTTGTAGCTTATGGTAATACTATGGTCACACAAACAAACTGATTTGGATAGTTAAAAAATAATATACAAATGTAAAGACTAAGTAAATCACTTGTAACACTTGACAATTCATGAGAAGATCTGCCTTTAATTAGAAGAGGTGTTAAACAGTGGTTCTTGGAATGGTATTACAACTATTACTGGAATTGTTATGTTTAATATTAAAATAAATTGATATTTTTGTGTTATTCAGAGTATATATTTTTTTAAACACCACCATATCGGAGCTGGATTTTTTTAAAAACAATTATTAAGAATATCTAATAAGTCACAGTTCTTATAATATGAAACTTCAGGAATGAGAATGAGATTTACTTAGCACATTTTTTTTAATGAGAATGTTAAATGCAAAATAATTCCTTTTAGGAAAATGTTTGATTGTGATGGCATGATTTTCAGTTGCTAAGACTATTCATGTAGAGTCATAGATAGCAACAGAGTTTAAGAAAAAAAAAATTAGATTACATTTATCACCTAACTAGTCATGTGACAAGAATTAGGCTGAGGTGTTAAGAGAATAGAGCAAGAATTCATTATATATCACAAAAAATGAATATGAAAAGTTAGTACATAATTTGGAATCCATATTTAATATTCATGGCTTAAATTCATTACTAAGATTTTGCCATGTTAGTAAATATTTTGACATAATTGAATCATTGACGTGTATTATGGTGTGGCTGGTGCTTCACTTTGTTTTGTTTTCACTTTGGAAATACATTGAACTACCTGAGGAAAAGAAATAGAGATTTATTCAACAGGCTTGCCAGATGTTTTATGGGCACTGTGAGCAATTTTCTAAAATTCTACACTTGGAAGAAAATTTTGCTTTATTAAATTTCCTTCGAATCACATCACACTTTAAAAAAAAAAAATGGTTCCAAATCATCAGATTGAATGTGAACTTGTTGCACACAGCTCGGATTGGAATATTTAAAATTTTAGTTAAAATGTAAACAGGAAGATTGTCAGTCAGTAATTACTGCTTTAAAAAATAAACATTTGTATAAATGTAGATGACAATTTGAGGGGGGTATATACTCCACATCAATTATATGTATAACATACTTGGATTTAGATCCCAGAAAATAAATTTTGTGTTGTCATGTGTGGCTGTGTGTATTCAATACGAACAAATGGAACAAATTTCTATAATCATTAAGGATCATATACCTCAAACACTGACATTTTATACCACGTGATATTACATTAGTCTACAATTAAATATTGTTCTATCTCATATTCAGGAAGGACTACTTTATAAGATAACCATACTCTTTATTTTTTTTTTTTAAGTATAGGAACAGAATATACTGAAACTTTTACTTGTGAGATCTAGGTGGGACATTTTTCAAATAGTAATTAAATCTTCTACTAACTTTATAGTATTCTTGTTAATAAAAATAACAGAATTTTATATTTTCAGTATGTACTCCATGAGAAATGCATTTTGTGGTTACCATGTCATGAATTAATAAAGAAATAAAGAAAATAGAAGAATCAACTTCAATAAAGAAACAAGGGTATTCTAAAAATATTGGTGCCTAAATGTGGAAATTTAGTATAATTACCCTCTGGTACTACACATTCATGAAGCAAAATTTTCCAATTCTTTAGAACATTTTTGATTTCAGAGGCTTCAAGCCCTCTTCTTTAAATATGTGTTTCTACCAATGACTGGATTCCCTGATAATCTTTTCTTTTGAACCCTCTTTTAGGGTTTTGACGCATTTGAGGAGTTCCTTTTTTGGAAGAATATAAGATGTAGGAGAGACCAAGAGGAATTGTGCTGACAGTAGCAGAAAAGAAGCGGTAAGTCACCCACTTAAACATTTTAAAATCAACTGACTGAGTATAAATTCTGTATAGTTCAAATAGTATTTGATGACATATTAAGAACTTTTTTTGCGCAAGTAATGCTAAAGCAAGGACTCTAAAAATATGCAGTTGATTCTCATTATTTGCAGGATTCTGTATTTGCTGATTTGTTTACTAGCTAAAATGCATCTGTAACATGAAAGTCAACACGTCCAACTCTTTCACAGTCATTTGTAGATATATGCACGGCAGCACTAGAGTTTCTTGACATCTACATTCCCAGCTCAGGTGGAACGTGGTAAAACTTTTTGCCTTGTTATGTCAGATCTTATGTTGTAAGCAAGTTGTCTTTCCATTATATTTAGTGCCACTAAACTGTTTTCTTAATTTCCTTTTTGTGTGGTTTTTAGTGTAGAGAAATACAATTTATTTTTGTATGTTAATTGTGTATCCTGCAGCTTAAATGAATTTCTTAGTTTAAGAGGTGTGTGTGCTCTTTAGAGTTTTTTAAATAAGATTATGCCATCCACAAACATTAATTTTACTTCTGCCTTTTTGATTTGAACTTTTAAATTTTATTTTTCTTATTGAATTACTTTGGCTAGGACTTCAAGTATCAGGTTGAATAGAAGTGGTAAGAGTGGTCGTCCTTGTTTTTCCTGATCTTAGAAGAAAAGCTTTTAGCTTTTCACTATTAAGTATAATGTTAGCTGGTAGCTTGTTATGCATAGATTTTTATTATGTTGAGCTACTTTTTATTCTATACACAATAGGTAAAGGATAGTATCTTCAACAAATACTGTTGAAAAAGCTGGATATAGACATGTGGGGAAAAATTAAATTGGACATCTACCTTACAGCATATACAAAAACAAACTCAAAAGAATGACTCAAATGTAAGAACAAAATAAAACAAGCAAACAAACAAAACAAATATCTCAATTACAAACTAGGCAAAGGCTTTGAACATGGATTTCTCTAAAGAAGACATACAAATGATCAACAGGTATATGAAAAGATGCTCAGAACATTAATTATCAGTAAAGTACAAGTCAAAAGTACAATGAAATATGGTATGTATCATATGACCTGCTAGTGAGGCTATTTAAAAAACAAAGGAGATAATAAAAGTTGGCCAAGATGTGGACACATTGAGATTCTTGCACTATTGGTGGGAATGTAAAATGGTTCAGCCACTGGAAAATGGTATGGAGGTTCCTTAAAACATTAAAAATAGAATGACCATTTGATCTAACAATCCCACTTCTGAGTATATATATAAAAAAAACTAATATCAGGATCTTGAAAAGGTACGTTCTTTCATGTTCATCACAGCATTATTCATAATTGCTAAGACATGTAAGCCACCTAAATGTCCATCTACAGATGAATAGATAAAGAGAATGTGGTATAAACATACAATGAAATATTATTTCTCCTTAAAAAAGAGAAACTCCTACTCTTCGTGATAATATGGGTAAACATGGAGGACATTGTGCTAAGCAAAATAAGCAAGTCACCAAAGAACAGATACTGCATGATTTCATTTATTTGAGATATGTAAATTAGTCAGACTCAGAGAAACAGGAAACAACAGCTGCTGTAAGGAGCTAGCAATGGGAGAAATAGGAAACTGTGGGTATAAAGTTCTAGTTAAATTAGCTGAATATAGTAAATTCTGGATATCTGCTGTACAACATAGTGGCTATAGTTAGCAATACGCTATTTTGCACTTCAAAATTTATGTAGATATCATGTTAAATATTCTTAACATGCACACACAACAAAAAACAAGAGAAGCAAAGAAATACAAGGAAACTAAGTTATGTAGTATACCCATTAACTTGACTGTGGTAATAGTATCACAGGTGTGTGCACATGCTCCAAATCATCAAATGGTGTACCTTAAATATGTATAGTTCTTTATACACCAAGTTTTTCTTTGTAAATACCTCAATAAATCTGTTTAAAAAAAATAGTCCCAAACATAGTGCTGAAGTGCTCTTTAGTGCTCCTAAGCAGAAGTCTGTGGTGTGCCATTTAGAGAAAATGCATGTGTTAGATAAGCTTTATCCAAACAAGAGTTAATGAACTATTTACTGTGATTCATGTCAGTGCATCAATAATATGGTCCATCTAGATAAAGGAAGAGGAAATTCATCAATTTATATGAGAGTTCCCCCTGAAAAGCACTAAAATGACATCTAAACTGCATTATGAATCTACAGAAACAAATTAAAAAAGAGATGACAACCGATTTTAAAAAGCATGTTAGGAAATTGCAAATGTAAGCAACCATGAAATACCATTGCACACCTACTAGAATAGCTAAGTCTAAGATACTGACAACACCAAATGCTGGTGAGGATATGGAGGTAAAGGTACTCTCATTTATTGCTGGTGGGAACACAAAATGATGCAATCATTTCTGCCAGTTTCCTACAAAACTAAATATAGTTTTACATATGATCCAGTGAAACCTGGAAGCAACCAAGATATGCTTCCCTGAGTGTATAGATAAACAAGCTATGACATATCCAGGCGATAGAATATTATTCAGCACGGGAATAAAAATGAGCTTACAAGTCATGAAAAACACAAACACAACTTAAATGTATATTGCTAAGTGAAAGAAGCCAATCTGAAAATGTTATATACTCCATGATTACAGGAATATGACATTCTGGTTTTGTGGGTTTTTTAAGATTTTATTTATTTATTCATGAGAGGCAGAGAGAGAGAGAGAGAGAGAGAGAGAGAGAGAGAGAGAGGCAGAGACCTTGACAGAGGGATAAGCAGGCTCCATGCAGGGAGCCTGACGTGGGACTCGATCTCAGGACCCCAGGATCATGCCCTCAGCCAAAGGCAGACGTTCAACCACTGAGCCACCCAGGTGCCCCAGGAATATGACATTCTGGAAAAACAAAACTGTGGAGACGGTAAACCAGTCAGTGGTTGCCAGAGGTTTGGGAAAATGAAGGGAGGTATATATAGGTAAAGCATGGGAGATGTTTAGGCCAGTAAAATTATTCCATTTGATGCTATAATGGTACACACATGTCAGCACTCCTAGGATGTACTACACAAAGTGAATCCTAATGTAAACTGTGGACAAATAGGAATACCCTATGCATTCAGTTTATTTTTCTGTAAACCAAAACGTGGTCCAAAAAAATAAGGTCTGTTAAATAACAGCAAAAACAACAAAACCCAGAAAACATTCTGGACAGCATTCCTGAGACAGAAATCTAAGGAATTTGTCATTTCCCTTGGGTTAAGAAAATGTTAAACTCTCTTGGCCACTGCTGTCTGCCTTCTGCATTTCTAAAAGTGATATATCAGGCATGAAAAATGTTAAACCTGCAAATAAGGCAGGTTTTGCAGATGAGGAGATATGCTACATATTGTATAGGAAAAGGTAAAATAGTGGATTTTCAATACTGATGCTACATCCTTATTTTACAAGGAAGTTGGCAAATGAATCTATATAATGCAAATGGCATTTCAGTTGACAAAAATATTGTGACCTTTGTCTCACAGAGACCTAGCCCTATGCTTCCACTTGGAAAAATAGTTCAGCATTTGCTAACTGAGTGTTTACGGCAATTTTAGAGAGCAGGACTAGTTAAATAATAATAACTGACAAATGTTGCACTTATATAAGTGTCAAATTTTAACATTAGGTCATGTCTTGTGAGTAAATTGTATGCAAAGCAACATGACATGGATCATGCTATGCTTTATTTCGATCCATGTTAAGAAAAAAATTTTCCTTGCAGTTTTTTGTGCACTTATTGTTTGTATATAGTGTTTAATATCACATGGCAGAAACATTTTATGTAATAGGATTAGATTAATTGCCTATCAAACATGAAATGAAAGGAATTCATCAAATGGTAAGTTTAAAAAAGCTGTAAGTTAGTGTAATTAGCTTTTCTGTTACTGTTGATTCAAAGGTCCTCCAGATTATCATGAGGGTAGATAAGTATTATACAAAAAATATCCTGCTAATATTCTCCAAAGGAAAGGACAGAGGGTCCCAAATGAAAGATTGATAGATACACATTCTAATTTAAATTATTATAAATTATCTATTGTGAAATTCCCTTTAAGAAGAATGAATGTAGAACTATATTTATATAAACTTTATGTGCTGAACTTTCCATAAAGGAACAGGAGTGAAAGCTAATATGATATACTTGTCAGTAGAAACGCCAGAAGTAGATGTTAAGGAACTCAATTTCTTTATTAAACCTCTTTAAGAGGAGTTGAAATAATTCTATTTAAAGAGAGAAGATCCTTTCTTTTAAAAGCTTTTACCTTTCCTATCTACTCTTGCCATGTACTTATCTTACTTCCTTTGACTCATCTTTAGTTATAAAGAGTGTGCAAGATTACTGACCCTGATATTTGTTACAAAGATTTAAAAAGGTAAGCATTCATTTACAAATATATTACTTTAATGAGAAGAATATTTTTAACCTAAAACATTCTAGACTTTGTTTTGATAGCTGTAAAATATAGCATGAAGTAATGCAATCATTTTTAAAGCAGTTGGTGAAATGAATAAACCGTTACCTTAATGGGAGGGACTTAAGTGATCTATAAAATACTGATTTTATAGAAATTATATCCCTTTATCCTAATGTGCAGAAGCATTTGAAAAAAGAAACAATGATGAACATACTTTTGGAACTTTTGAGTATAGAAGAGTTATTTGGAAAATAACCAAATAGCTGAGAGCTATTTGAAGAAACTATTTAATTCTTAGGGTGCTACGAAGGCTACATCGAAGAGAAAAGTAGCAGGTGCATTTTGAGAAAAGATGAATAAAGCAAATCACAAAATATGTTTGGTGAAGCTAGCTAGATGAACCAGTTTTAGAATAAGCTTTTTGTTTCGGTAGCAGTTTAGCCTCACATGCACTCCATTTTTTCCTCTGATTTTTTGGGGAGGTATCTTGTAGCAAATATGTTAGTATTTATAATTAAGAATAAAAGTAATCAATTACTCACTTGCTCTTAAACATTTTGGTAGAAGGTCTTCCTTTATTATTTTTTTCAGTTATATGCCTAATTTATTTTGGCACATTTTACCAGTGTAAGACAGAAAAGGACAAATGAGACCATGACCGTGGCTCCAAGTAGGATTAGTTTAGTAGTGGATTTACAGATAGAAAATTTAATTGACAGTGACCATAGTATATATCAGAAGCAACCATATGAAGTTGCAATTTTTATTTATTTTTATTTTTTTAATAATAAATTTATTTTTATTGGTGTTCAATTTGCCAACATACAGAATAAAACCCAGTGCTCATCCCCTCAAGTGCCCCCCTCAGTGCCCGTCACCCATTCATCCCCACCTCCCGCCCTCCTCCCCTTCCACCACCCCTAGTTCATTTCCCAGAGTTAGGAGTCTTTATGTTCTGTCTCCCTTTCTGATATTTCCTACCCATTTCTTGGAAGTTGCGATTTTTAAATAAAAAATTGTTACCTATGGGCAGTTTGACATAGACTAATATAGTGCTGTAGTCTGAATGTTTGTGTCCCCTTAAAATTCATACGTTGAAGTCCTAACCACAAAATGAGTATTAAGAGTTGGGAATGTTAGGTGGTTCTTAGGGATGGAATTAGTGCCTTACAAAAGACCCACACAGCTCCTTTTGCCATCTGAGGACACAGTGGGAGACCAGCAGTCTGCTACCTGGAAAAGAGCCCCTCACTTCTCACCATGCTGACACCCTGATTCTGAACTTCCAGTCTCCAGAGCTACGAGAAATAAATTTCTGTTACTGGGGATCCCTGGGTGGCTCAGCGGTTTAGTGCCTGCCTTCAGCCCAGGGCATGACCCTGGAGTCCCGGGATCGAGTCCCACGTCAGGCTCCCTGCATGGAGCCTGCTTGTGTCTCTGCCTCTGTGTGTGTGTGTGTGTGTGTGTGTGTGTGCGCGTGTGTGTGTCTCATGAAAAAATAAATAAGATTAAAAAAAAAAAAAAAAAAAAGGTTAAATTTCTGTTACTTATAAACTACCTAACCGGTGCTATTTTGTTGTAGCAGCCCAAATGGACTCTGATACTAGCATTTTAGTAAAGTTATGATGAAAGAATACATAAGGTGCAATGAAAGTAAAAATACATTAATTTCAGATTGGGAAAAAAAAAGGACTTGGCTTTTACAAATCGTTGACGCGAATCACATCTTATCTAGGCGGCATTAGAAGATGATGGTGGAGCAGGGGGAGTTTGTAAAATCGCACACACAGGCCGTTGGACATATCTCTACTTCTCTTTCAAATCCTCAAGTCTGAATTGCGTTTTCTACCAGAACAATAATTGACCCTACTCTTAGAGTGACAAATTCCAATGATACTAAAATACCGTCTTAACTGAGTATCTGTAAGACTTGAACTGTATCCTCAACTTTGTGTGACACTACACTGGAATGCAGACTTTAAAAGTATTTATCCAGGGATCCCTGGGTGGCGCAGCGGTTTGGCGCCTGCCTTTGGCCCAGGGCGCGATCCTGGAGACCCGGGATCGAATCCCACGTCGGGCTCCCGGTGCATGGAGCCTGCTTCTCCCTCCGCCTGTGTCTCTGCCTCTCTCTCTCTCTCTCTCTCTCTCTCTCTCTCTCTCTGTGTGACTATCATAAATAAATAAAAATTAAAAAAAAAATAAAAGTATTTATCCAGAATTGGTAACATTAGTTAAAAGGAAATCTTTGATTTGCAATTCTTTCTGAGACAATATCTTGAGCTACTATCTATTAAATAACTTCTATTTAAAGCACTTATATTCAATGATTAGACCAATGCGCAAAGACACTCCAGTACACACGATGTGTTGCAGATATTTATTTATAGAACCCCTCTCGTTGCCTTATATCTCTGTTTATTTTATGAGAATATTGCTCGTTACCTCTTCAAGGTGATAGCATATGCTCTTTATTTTTCCTCTTAGGTGTTGATTTTTTTTTATTATCTCCTCAACTTTTTATTATGTAATAAATCCAACACAGAGATGAGAATTAATGATAAAAGATAGCAAACCTCTGTGCAAAAGAGAAAATTTTGCAAATACGCAAGTTTTGTCAATAAATGACAAATTTCAAGTTTAAGAAGCTGCTTGTCAAAATAAATCTACTAAACAAACGGTAAATTAGATCTCAATAAAAGTAACAGCCAATCATAAAACCACTGCCTTTCCTTGCAGTATAAAACCCTCTCTTTTAAACACAATATGATGAAACATAATAAAACAAAATAAAAAATGGCATTGAAAGTGCTAGTAATGTTTCTTCCCTAGCCAGCAAACAATGAGTATTTCTAGTACTTCTAATGTTTGCTCATGGCAAGGTCAGTTTCATCTTTTAGGGTGTCAAAAGAGTGAAATAAATAATAACAAATAAATCTCACTACTTCCATCTCTAGAGTAATAAATACATTGCCAAAGTTCACTGAAATATATTTGACTTTTATTTCTAGCTAAGCTTTCTTTACACACACATATAATTTTAAAATGTTTTATACAATGACTTGCTTTGAATTATATGCCGTTCGATTGTGTTGCTGGGTTTTTTTTAACTCGTTTTCGTTAATTTTAATTTTTGATTTATGATAACTTCGTAGCTTTTCTCTTTGATAGTGTTTGTAGATTAAACTTTTATATTCTCTTTTCAATTTCCATTTCTTACATATTTGCATTCTCAAGCAATTGAAGCAAGGCAAATGGGATGCTGTAGACTCTTCTGCAAATTATTATTTGTATTCTTAGTTTGATAGTATTGGAAATAAAAGAATAATATATGGACTGTGACTGAATGCAGATTTATGGATTTATATTTTCAAAGTATGCCATTATTTAATCCTTTTATTTGCTATGTGATCTTTTACTTACTTGCTTATCAGGTGTGTATCTTCTTTTGGTCCTATATTAACAAATTCTATTTTCTTTTTTATTCCCTTGTTGAGTTACTTTCTACTTCTCTGTGTTGTACAATATTATTAGCAGAAACAAATTCAGTTATTTTATTAAGCAAGTAAAGTCTCTATTTCAGAGTATATTTCAAGAGGGTGTGAGCATTTTTTCTTATTATTGACTGGAAAATAAGTTTTCCTTCTCATGAAAAAGTCTTTCTATCTTATTAGTGTTTATTAAATATTCTGTACACTTTTGAACCCATAAGTGGAACACTCCTTTTGTTTCATAGATCTTACTTATAATGTTCTTTCAAAATTATCAAATTAAAAGTGATTTATAATTCTTCAGAATAATGAGCTATAAAATAAATAGCAATCTTCATGTTACTTAGAAGTATTTGCTCCCTGCTTCATCATATCCTGGCATAAAACTTTTTGGTATAAGATGTGCCCCATATTTTGTATTCTATATTCTACTGAATTTGACAAGGCTATGTGTGATGTCCCAGCTTTTGGAATTTCATTTGAAAACTAGAAAACAAATATCATAATGGGCCTATCTTAAATTATGCAAATAAGAAGACAAGGAAATCTGTGATAAAAAAGCATATATTCATAAAAGTAATTCTGTTCGTTGGTTGCTTCATGTCTGGTAGCATCTTGCTTGTCAGTTCTTATAATAGTTAGTGCTTAAGGCCTTGAGCAACGCAGAATGGGTGAGAAGCAGTAAGTGGAAAGCAGCAGTAGGCTCGAGATTTTGTGCTGTAGGATTGCCAGTCCAAACTGACATTTCTGTAGCTAGACAGAAAGTTGAAACAGATATGTAAGCATTCAATCTAGATTGGTAGTTGATCAATGCTAAGCTTCAAATTTAGTAAGAGTATCACCTAGTATCCTCCACTCATTGAAGGGAAGGAGGGGAAAAAAGAAAAATGTTGAAAGGGGAGGGAACCTGTATTTGAACCTCTTTTGCAACTCATACCAATTCTTATGTATTCTATATGTTTATTTTGAAATATAAATTTTACTTCTTTAAAAAAATGGTTTGATTTTCTAGCACCAAGTCGCATAAAACCTAGGCAAGCTCTAATTCTCAGTTACTTGCCATTTTCAAAGTGTCTATGATTTCTTTGTCAAATCCATTTTATTTATAAAATTTGGGGAAACTCTTGTGTGCCTATGATCTCTTGTGAAACCAGAGCTAAAGAATTAAGAAATTGCATGGCTAAACTAAAAGTGCACATTTTAAAGTGGTATAAATAGTTTGGAGAGTACTTGGCAGGATTAGATTTTAAACCCCTCTTACTAAAAACTTTAAAGCAAATCCTTTCAAGTCTTTTTAAATAGGTAGCATTGTGTAGTGCTTCAGTTCATGGATTTTAAAACCAGGCTGCCTGGATTCACATCCTGTCTTGATGAACCTTTCAGCAAGGTACCCTCCTCCCAAGAAAAGAGGGAAAAAAGTTGTTCAAACTACTGCAGATACCAGCCTACAGAGGGCTAGAGCTGGTGGAGGAAGGGAAGAATTCACTCTTAACTCTATAGTTCTGATTACTAGTGCTGGTCTGGACTTAATAAATATTGAACATACACTATGCTTAGGAACTTAAACAGATTTTTGTTTCTTTGTTTACTTATTTTCATTTTAAAATAAAAGATTAGAAAAGTCTTGAGGACTGATCTTTTTATCTTTGGAGGCAATATAAAACTAGACAAATTAGTGGCCTGAAGGAATAGCCGAAGCAAAAATAAAATTGTTTTACATTTAGTGCCCTAAGTCCTGGGTTTTTGCAATAACTGTTATACGCGGATTTTGCAAGGACAGAGCTACCATATTAAGAATTCCTCCAATCCACTGTAAACACTGAACTTTACTGATTGCAACTTAGTGAATAAATATAAAGGGGCCCTATTCCCTTCCTTGAAGAATTTTTCTGGCATACCCCTTTTTGATTTATTTTTGCTAACCCTCTATCATATTATGGTTCTCTTTAAAATAGTCTTATGTATTTGTTGAGTATTGGATTCCTATAATAAAAGAACAATGTCATGACCCCGGGGTCCCGGAATCGAGTCCCACATCGGGCTCCCAGCATGGAGCCTGCTTCTCCCTCTGCGTGTGTCTCTGCCTCTCTCTCTCCATATCTCTCATGAATAAATAAATAATTAAAAAAATTTAATAACAGCTCAGCACAAATTATACAATACATAGGAAAGAGAAGTGAGAACAAAGATTGAAAATAATAAGGAGAGCCTTAGTGACTTCAAGTCAGTTTCAATAATTTCAGCATATTTAATTGGAGTCCTATGAAAAGACTGAGACAAAATGGAATATTATACTTGGACAAACAATGGCCGATATTTTTTCAAAGTTCATGAAAAATTTAAAAGTTACAGTTCAGGAAGGTCATCAAGTTTGAGGCAAGATAAATACAAACAAAATCACCTTCCGCATCATATGGTCACAATAATGGAAACAAAACATAAAGATGAAAGTCTTCAAGGCCATGATGTGGGGAGAGGGAGGGAAAGATTTCATATGAGATAATATCATATAAATGGCAGGTTATTTTCTTCAGGAGCAATTGAATCAAGAAGATAAGGAACACTATCTCTCTTTTTCCCTCCAATTTTATTGAGATTACCATTACCATGTAACATTGTATAAATTTAAGGTAATCAGTATAATGTTCATATATATATATATTAACATATATATATGAACGTATATATATGAATTGCAAGATGATAATCACAATAAAATTAGGTAATATCCATCTACATAGTTACAGTTTTTCTCTAGTGACAGAACTCTTAACATTTACTCTCTTAGCCTCTTCCAAGTATACCATATAATATTGTTAACTTTAGTCATCATATTTATAATCAATGTAATGTACATTATGTTGCCAGTACTTACATATCTTATAAATGGAAGTTTGTACTTTTTGAACACCTGCACTTATACCTCCACTCCACATCCACATCTTGAGTAACTACAGATCTGATCTCTATTTCTATTAGTGTTTTGTTTTGTTTTTTTAACAACACATGTAAGTGTCATCATATACAGTATTTGTCTTTCCTTGCCTGACTTATTTCACTTAGCCTAATACTCTCAGGTCCAGCCATGTGTTTGCAAATGGCAAGATTTCCTTGCTTTTTATGATTGAATAGTATCCTTTTGTGTACATATACCACATTTTTTTTATCCATTTATCTATAGACAGACACTTAGGTTGTTTCTGTGTCTTAGCTGTTATAAATAGCTGCAATAACTGTGGAGGTGCAAATATCTCTTTGGAACAAAATGAAGGGGATCCCTGGGTGGCTCAACGGTTTAGCGCTGCCTTCACCCCAGGGTGTGATCCTGGAGACCTGGGATCGAGTCCCACGTCCAGCTCCCTGCATGGGGCCTGCTTCTCCCTCTGCCCGTGTCTCTGCCTCTCTCTCTCTTTCTCTCTGTGTGTGTGTCATGAATAAATAAATAAATATTTAAAAAATAAACAAAATGAAATGAATGGTGGTTTCCTTTGCTTCAGATATATATACATAGAAGTGAAATGGCTGAATAACATGGTAGTTTTATTTTAATTTTTTGATGAACTTCCTTCTATTTTCCATGGTGGCTTTATCAATTTACATTACTACCAAGAGTGCACAAATGTTTGCTTTTGTCCACATTTTTGACAGCATTTGCAATCTCTTGTCTTTTTAATGATAGCCATTCTAACAGGTGTGAAGTAATATCTCATTGTGGTTTTATTTTTTATTTTTTTATTTTTAATTTATTTATTCATGAGAGACAGAGAGAGAGGCAGAGACACAGACAGAGAGAGAAGCAGGTTCCCTGCAGGGGGACTGATGTGGGACTCGATCCTGGGTCTCCAGGATCACATCCTGAACCACAGGCAGACGCTCAACTGCTGAGCCACCCAGGTGTCCCATCATTGTGGTTTTAATTTGCATTTCCCTAATAATCAGTGATATTGAATACTTTTTCACATACCTGTTGGCCATTTGAATATCTTCTGTGAATAAACTGTACAGGTCTTTTGCCCATTTTAATTGAATTATTATTATTATTAGTATTATTATTACTGTTCTGTTATATGAGTTCCTTATATATTTTGGACATTTGCCTCTTATCAGAGGTGTGGTTTGTAAACCACATATGTTGCCTTTATATTGTTGATTGTTTCTTTTACTCTGCAGAGCTTTATAGTTTGATGTAGTCTATGGAATATTATCTTCAAATTCTGGAAACATAATGATATAGGTACTGTGCATACATTTGAAGATTTTTTTACCTAAGGCTCTTCCTTGAAAATGTTTTTGGTGTTTGGAATTTTGTATTCCTTATTACATAAGCTATTCACATGAAATATTGGTTATTGCTTTTCTTTTCCGTTTTTTAACAGCATGGAAACTTAGACTAATTGTGAACTTTATATTTTTAGGACTATTTTTCTCCAATTCTTAAATTTGCCTTGGCAATACACAAATTAATATTATTTTGGTAGCATGATCTTACCAAATCTTCATAACTGTTTAATTCAGTATTGACATAAAGAGCTGTTCTTATTTAAGCCATATTTCTTGACACTTTTATTTAATAAAATTTCATAAATAACCATTAATTGGTTTGAGTACAAATAAAACTAACTCTTGGTAAAGATATTCTTCAAATTGTGGGGGTAGAGGAAATGGAAGCTATGAAAGTTAAACTTTCTCCTTATTTTCAATAGAGTGAATCTATGAATTTTCTGTTTTAAAGTTTTTTATTAAATTCAATTTAATTAACATTTAGAAGTTATGAATAACCCAGTGATTCATCAGTTGCATATAACACCCAGTGCTCATTACATCACATGCCCTCCTTAATGTCCATCACCCAGTTACCCCTCCTCCCACCTACCTCTCCCAAACATCCCTCGGTTTGTTTCTTATATTTAAGAGTCTATTATGGTTTGCTTCGCTCTCTCTTTTTCTCTTATTTTATTTTTTCTTCCTTCCCCATGTTCATCTGTTTCATTTCTTAAATTCCACAAATGAATTAATTTTGATTAAGTGTTGATTAAGTGGAAGTTGGGTAATAGCTTTTTACTTTATTCTGCTTCTCTTATTTTGGCTTGTTTGTTTGGCTGATGGCCTCTTTGTGAGTTTATTTCTGTAGATGGGTTTTTTGGTTAAAAAAATCAGTATTAAACATTAAAATCAACAAGTTTCTCATGTCCAGTTGTACCTTCTTTTGACTAGTGACTACCCCACATGCTGTCCTTTAAATGGTGGCTTTTGGGATATCACATATGTAAGGGTTTGGGAAAAGAGAAAAAGCTTATTATCAATCATCTTTCATTGTTTTCAAAAGTGAAAATCAAAATTCTTTGAATGTGTATTAAATTACTATAGTGAAGCTGTGAGTGTAGTAACTCTCTGAAGCTCAACCTAGTTATTTTAGTGTAAGCATTTACTAAAAATACTTAGTTAAAAATGAAAAAATCCAGGACAAATAAATATAACCCCCTCAGCCAAACTAAAAGGTACAATTACGTTAGTTATAAAAGAGTCACAATTGCATTATAGTTAAGTCTTAAAAAGACTGTTGTTACTTGAATGACTTTTTTGAAGGCTTGTCAGGAATTCAAGCTTATTCATATTTCTACTATGCCAGATACCTTGACTGCTTTTAGATATATAGGAGTCCAATGTTGTTTGGAAGAAAAAAATATATAATTTAAAAATGAATTCATTTATTATGTCACCAAAATCTGCTGTAACTCAGACATATGTTTAAGAGATAGTTGTTCAGAAGTGTTGTCAATGGAAATAGAACAGTGCCATTTTATACACAATAAGCAAAAGCCCATATCCCTGACTTTTTAGTATAATGGTCTAAATAAGTATAATAATTAACCAGAAAAAAATTATCCTGTGGACTATCTGTGGACTGCACTAAATTAGGGTTCTTACAGCTTACAAGAGAAGTTAGATAACTTTTTAAAAGATTCTGAGAGGGAGTGAGAGAGAACGAGCGAGAGCTCAAGAGCAGGGGGAGGGAGAAACAGACTCACTGCTGAATAGGGAGCCCCACAAAGGGCTCCATCCCAGGATGCTGGGATCATGACCTGAGCTGAAGGCAGACTTTTAACTGACTGAGCCACGCAGGTGCCACAGGTAACTTTAAACAAAGTAAAAATCTTAGTTTAGAGAATCATTGTGAAAAAAAATAAAGAGAAAGAATCATTGTGTCCCCAGACTCTTCAAGTTTTATGCATTAAATATGAACAGCACTTTACACATTAATCATACCTTAATAAAGTGGTTTAAAAAAAAGAATCATTGTGAATTACTGTGAAGTAGTTCAACTGTTTGCACATTGTGAATCATTTGTGTATCATATGAACTAAACATTCTGTAGTATTAATTCAAAGGGCAATGCTGGAACATGCTCCACGACTGTGCAGAAAGCAGCAGCTATGTAAACATCCAGTAGAAAGTTTCTGAAATAACTTTGGAGAAATATTTATGCAAATTCGAATTATATTAATATTGCTTCTGTAAGATTCTAACAGATGCAAAGTCTTAGTAAGGCTGTTGAAGTTAGTAGATGGTAGTTAGCTGCCTAGATAGATAGATGTAGAATATTTTTCTGTTATTGAGTACATAATATTTTATTCTCTATGACCAGTATAAAATGTATGATAGGCATTCATGGCCTCAAATATTCAAGTAAAACAAAACATATTTTATGATAACATTCTTAGAAACCTCTAAATTGAAAGGCAAGTTGATGCTATGTTATCATTAATAATTCAGTTAAAGGAAATATACATTTAAAAATGGTGATATGAAAAAAAAATGGTGATATGAGTAAAGATAAGAAATCTAGAATGCAAGATGTTTATACTTTTTAAAGTATTCACTTTTACATTTACTTCTTAGTACTATATGGCAAGATGTTGTGGATATTAATATAATTGGTAAGATGATGAAGTAAATATTTAATGAACATAATGTCTTTGAAATTATCAGAGATTAAAACCTTCTCTGAGGCTATACAAAGTTTTGATGTCTACAAAAAATGTAAGACAGAAATCAGCATTAATACCAATTCCTCCAACTAAAAAACTACTAAGAAAGAAAGAAGTATGATTTGTGAATTTCACAATTGGTACATCCCATAATTTGTCTCAAAACTGTATGTTAATAAATTCATATTTTCTCTTTAGTTGCATCCAGAGATACAGCATAATCTTAAACCAAACCAAAGCAAAAAAACGGACAAAAACCATAATCTACTGAAGAGTATGATGACCTATCCAGTGTAATAGAAACATATGGTACAATTTTTAAAGTTATGACGAATAATTGAAATTTACTAAATAAAATAAAATATAACATTTAAAGTACTAAACTCTTAGGTTGTGTAGGAATGCAATTGACTCTGTTAAGATATTGAAATATATTTTTCGTAATAATTTTCTAAACATACATGAGTATGTGTACATTTTAATTGTCAAAAAGTATTTAAATTTTGTAATAGTACATTGTAGAGTGAAGTTTACAAAATTAAATTTCTTAAATTACTTTGAGGTTTAAAGTATTAACAAAATACTTTCTAATTATGGGAAAGTAAAATTAAAAATCCACTAACAGAAAACTTTCTAATTATGGGAAAGTAAAATTAAAAATCTACTAACAGAAATCTTTCTTAAAAGTCCTGCTGGTCTAGAAATAAAACATTTATTTAAAGAGGAAGTCATGGGAGAAATCATAAGTGACAGATCTATGCATGTTGTTAAAATTTGTGTGGGACAGCTAAAGCAGAGCATAGAAAAAAGTTTAGAGCTTCAAAATTTATGAATGTGATGAATATGATGAATAATAAAATGTGAAAGAAATGACAGAATGAGCAAAATGAAGAATGAAATAGGGTACACTCACAGGTGGAAAAAAGACTAGAAAGGTAGGAAGGTAGGATATGGCGGACATGTGTTTAAAACATAGAAGCAAGTAAAGATGCACATCAAAACATGCAGTGCTCTGAAAGCCTGTATTGAGTAAATAAAATTTAGAACCCAAAGGTACTCTATAGCTTAGTAAAAGTTAAATGGAAAACATACAAACAGTGTGGATGGAGATGGATGGATGAACTGATTTTTTTTAGGGCCGTATATCAAATGTTATAGTAAACCCGACAGAGGGAACATATTTCAAATATATTAGGCCTAATATGAAAGACCACCGCTAATATCATCCTCAGGGGGGAAAAACTGACCACTTCTCCTTGAAGGTCAGTAGAAAGACAGGGATGTACACTCTCACCACTGTCGTTTCATATGGTACTGGAAGTCCTAGCCTAGGCAATCAAACAGAAAGAAATAAAAATATCTAAATGGCAAGGGAGAAATCAAAGTTAATGCTATTCGCAGAAGACTTGATACTCTGTAGAAAACCCAAAAGACACCACCAAAAACTTGCTAGAACTGATACATGAATTCAGCAGTTACAGGATACAAAATCAACATAGAGAAACCTGATTGCATTTCTGTATGTATAATGAAGTAGAGCAGAAAGAGAAATCAAGAAGTCAGTTCCATTTACAACTGCACTAAAACCCATGAGATACCTAGGAATAAACCTAACCACAAAGGTAAAAGATCTGTATTCTGAACACCGTAGAACATTTATGAAAGAAATTGAAGATGTTAGAAAGGGAAAAATAGTCCATGCTTATGGATTGGAACCAATGTTAAAATGTCTATGCTACCCAAAGTAATCTACACATTTAATGCAATCCCTATCATTACCACCAGCATTTTGAACAGAGCTGGAACAGTCTTAAAATTTGTGTGGAACCACAAAAGACCCTGAGGAGCCACAGCAATCTTGAAAAAGGAAAGCATAGCTGGAGGCAACACATTTTCAAGCTATGTTACAAAGCTGAAGTCATCAAGACATTGTGGTAGTGGCACAAAAATGGACACTTAGATCAATGGCACAGAATAGAAAACCCAGAAATGGACCCACAACTATATGGTCAACTCATCTTTAATAGAACAGGAAGGATATCCAATGGAAAAAAAGATAGTCTTTTCAACAAATGGTGTTGGGAAAACTGGACAACATGCAGAAAAATGAAACTGGACCACTTTCTTACGCCATAAACAAAAATAAATTCAAAATGGATGGAAGGCCTAAATGTGAGACAGGAGTCCATCAAAGTCCTAGAGGAGAATATAGGCGGAAACCTCTCTGACTTCGGCCTTAGCAGCTTTTTACTTAGACAGGTCTCCTGAGGCTAGAGAAACAAAAGCAAAAACGAACATTGGGACTTCATCAAGATAAAAAGCTTCTGCACAGTGAAGGGAACAATCAACAAAACTAAAAAACAACCTACAGAATGGGAGAAGCTATTTGCAAATGACATATCTGATAAAGCATTAGTATCCAAAATCAATAAAGAACTTATCAAACTCAATGCCCCCCAAAAAACAAATAATCCAGTTAAGAAATGGGAAGACATAAATAGACATTTTTCCAAAGAAGACATCCAGATGGCTAACAGACACATGAAAAGATGCTTAATATCACTCATCATCAGGAAAATACAAATCAAAGCCATGGTAAGATATCACCTCATATACCTGTCAGAATGACTAAAATTAACAATCCAGGAAACAACAGATGTTGCAAAGATGTGGAGAAAGGGGAAGCCTCTTACACTGTTGGTGGGAATGCAAACTGAGGCAGCTACTCTGGAAAACAATATGGAGGTTCCTTGAAAAGTGAAAAAAAAAAAAAAAAAAAAAAGAACTGCAGAGGGAGAGAGAGAGAGAAGCAGACTCTCCACTGAGCAGGGAGCCTGATGTGGGGCTGGATCCCGGGACCTCGGGATCAAGACCTGAGCTGAAGGCAGATACTTAACAGACTGATCCACTCAGGTGCCCCATAAATAAAATCTTTTAAAAAACATATCGCTGTAGGGATGCCTGGGTGGCTCAGCGGTTGAGTGGCTGCCTTTGGCTCAGGGTATGATCCCACGGTTCCGGGATTGAGCCCTGCATTAGGCTCCCTGCACGGAGCCTGCTTCTTCCTCTGCCTCTCTGTGTATCTCATGAATAAATAAAATCTTAAAAATAAAAAAAAAAACACAACATATCGCTGTACACAACATATCGCTGTAAAATACACATAAAAATTACCACCCAAATCATTTTTAAGAATACAGCTCAGTGACATTTACATTATTCACACTTTTGTACATCCATTAGCACCTCCATTTTCAGAACTATTTCTTCTTGCCAAACAAAAACTGTCCCCATTAAACACAAACTCCTCCTCTGGAAGGCACCCACCATTCTACTTCCTGCCTCCACGCATCTCTTCTAGAGACTTCGTATGAGTGGTTATATACAGTAGTTAGCCTTCTGTGTCTGGCTTACTTAACATCCTCTAGGTTCATCCATGTTGTAGCATATGTCAGAATTTCCTTCTCTTTTAAAGTTGAATAATATATTTTTTAAAGTTGAATAATATTTAAGATTCCGTTGTCTGCATATGTCACAATTTGTTTATGCGTTCATCCATCGACAGGCACTTGGATTACTTCCACCTTTTGGCTATTGTGAATCATGCTGCTATAATAAACCAGAATGTGCAAATAAAAAAAAAATTGCACTGCTAGGTATTTACCCAAAGGATACAAAAATACAGATTGGAATGGGCAAAGGTGTCCCAGTGTTTATAGCATCATTATCAATAATAGCCAAATTAAGGAACAGTCCAAGTATCCATCAAATGATGAATGAATATAAAATACATATACGTATACATAGAGGCACATACACACAATAGAATATTACTCATTCATCAGAAAGAATGAAATCTTACCATTTGCAATAATGTGGATGGAGCTAGAGAATATTATCCTAAGTGAAATGAGTCAGAGAAAGATAAATACCATATGATTTCACTCATATGTGGAATTTAAGAAACAAATAGATGAGAGAAAGAGGAAGAGAGAGCCCGGCAACAGCTGGGGAGTGCTGGCCCTAACTCATCCCACAACACACTGAGAATCTCATGACCTCCACTCCTCCTAGAGCCCCTGAGGAGGGAGAGGAACTTAGGGAGTCCTATCTTGTTATGTACCATCAATAAAGTATACTGTACCTAGCCAAAAACAAACAAACAAAACAAAACAAAACAAAAAAAAAACAGAGGAACATAGGGGAAGGAGGAAAAAAAAGAGAGAAGGAGGCAAACCAACCATAAGGCACTGAATTATAGAGAACAAACTGAGGGTTGCTGGAGGGAGGTGAGGGGGGATGGGCTAAACAGATGACAGGTAGTAAGGGGGCAGTTGTTGAGATGGGCACTGGGTATTATATGTAAGCAATTAATCACTAGATTTTACCCCTGAAACCAGTATTACACCGTATGTTAACTAACTAGAATTTACATAAAAAGTTAAAAGAAAGGTAAAATGCTCTCAAAAGTTCCTAGTTATCTCTAGGCATTTGGGGGGAGGGGTAGAGGGTGAGGGAGCTAGGGAATTTTAAGCAGGCTCCCCGCCCCCTGCCCCCAACAGAAAGCCCATTGCAGGGCTCTATCTCACAAAGCTGAGTTTGTGACCTGAGCCAAAATCAAAAGTCAGATGCTTAACCAACTAAGCCACCCAGGTGCCCCATTATCTCTAGACATCGTAAGAAAAAATCTAGTACCGGAGTGTCTTACTGTGTTATTCAATTTTTTCTTGATATTAAATATGTTAATTTTTTAGAAAATAAAAAATCTAACCTTTATGAAAAAAATAAATTAAGAAAATAAACCAGTGATAACAGAAAGCAGAGAATATCAAATTCAAAAGTTTTTTATTTAAAAAGACCGACCATAACAGGAATAGTGACTCCACTAGAGATCTAAAGCCATTGAAGAGATAATAGGAAGAATATTACTTTAGAGTAAAATTTTAATATAGCAAACATTTAAATTTGGGTGCAATTGATGAATAACGAGAAAAACACAGCCTGTCAAAATGATCAAGAAGAATTAGAAACTCTAAATATCTATTATAGCAATTGAATCTGTAATTGAAACTTACCACAAAAGATATCTCTGGGCCTAGATGCCTTCATCTAGTAAAATTCTTCTCAAGCTTTTAAAGAGTGACATCAACCTTATAAAAGTATTTTAGAAAATAGAAGAGAGAACACCTCAAAACTCATTTCATGAAGCTCTTGTGAAACTATAAGAAAGGAAAATCATCTCATAATTTCTAAACAAAGTAGTAGCAAATCAAATTCAAGAAATTCAAAGTTTAATACATCAGGGTCTGAATGGCTCTGTCAGTTAAGCGTCTGCCTTTGGCTCAGGTCATGATCCTGGGGTCCTGAGATCCAGCCAAAATTGGTCAGCAGGGAGCCTGCTTCTCCATCTCTGCTACTCTCTCTCCACTCATGTGCTCTCTCTCTTTCTCACACTCTTTCTCTCTCAAATAAAATCTTTCTTTAAAAAAGTTTAATACATCTCAGCCATGTTGTTTATTCCTGAAATACAAAGACTTTTTAGAATTCACAAACCAATCAATAAAGAGAACAGAATTCTAGGAAGATGGCCGAGTGGGAAGTACCAGGAAACTGTCTCCCCACCTGGACAACAATTGTATGGGCCGAATCTGTATGTTGTGACAGTTTTGAAGTCTAGTGTCTGTTGAAGCTTTTAACTGACAGGAGACTTGGAAGCACATTGTGGTTAAGTTACAGCAATGTCAGCTCTTGGCACATCAGCAGCTCCCCACCCAGCTACATGATAGGCAGCTCCGCACTTGTTCGTGGAGTAGATTGAAAGCTTAGAGGAGCAAGAGTGGACAAAAAGGACTCTGTCCTCCAAATATTGAGCATCTTTTTTCTGATCACTGATTGCTGCTTCTCATCATCGCCTTCCTTGTGGACCTAAGTTCTCATTCCTTTAGGATGATCTACCAATGAGTGGAATTGGTATAGGTCAATGTATAAGAAAGTACTAGAGTATTTTCTAGCTCATAGTATTTTACATAATTTCAGCAATGCATGAGGTTTCCAGTTCACTTCATCTTGGCCAATACTTGGCATTATTGTATCTTTAGTGTAAAGTAGTGATTAATTGTGGCCTTAATTTGTATTTCTTCTGTAACTAATAATGTTGAACGTATTTGCATCATAAATTTATTTTCTTTTTTGATAAAAAAATAACTGAAGAATAAACGAGCATGTTAAGAAGTAAAAATTTTAAAAAGAAGTAAAAATTAAAATGAAGAAAGCATAAAATAAAATTAGAAGGAGGACTAAACATGATTATAATGCTCTGTGCACTGAGAGATAGGAGTAGTTTGAATCTCAGATCATGAGACTCTGGTATAAAATAAATGATATGTCAAATCAAATTTCAGTTATTGTTTCACTAGGCATTAGCCCTATGTTTGTCACCTAATCCTTACAACAGCACTCTACAGTCATTATTTAATTTTATAAGGTGTTTATAGACATCTATATTTTAGGAGGTGAGGGAGGGACAGTAAAGTATCCCCTCACTGAGAAGGCACTTTGATATTAGAAAATGAAGCAGGTAGCTCCACACAGTTTCAGAGTAACTTACGGAAGGGGGGAGTGTGCCAGGATCAGGTGGACAGTGATTCAGCTGTGCATTTATTCTCTGCAAAATCTGAACCTCAGTCCACAGATTTTACAGAGCATGAGGACACGAGGAGGGGCACTGTAGTGAGATCATAGGGCTTGCGTGCACCTGACAGCTAACCTTTAATTAGATCTTGTGGCACCGCCTGTGCATCAGGAAGGGGAAAGAGTAGGTTTGTTTTCTCTGAGTCATGGGATGCCAGAACATTCCTGCCCTGATCCTGTGTTTGGTAGGCATTTCTAAAGTATGTGTATTACTCTTCAAGGGGCCTGGAACTTGTAGCCCCAAGAGAGGTCACCTAGTAAACACGAACAAGATGGAGAGACAAAAATAGTAATGTCAACGATCCTACACTTTTAATTGCATGGCAAATGTAACCCAGATTTAACATGCCTAGAACTGGTGTTTTAATTATTATTATATTATTAATTATAATATTAATAATATGCAAGTATATGTACAATTCATCAATTTCTTAATTTGCTCAACAAAGCTCTATTTTTTATACTTAACCTATTATATGTTGTTGAATAGGTTTGGATAATTTCACTTTTAAACTTGCTAGCTTAAAAAAAAAAAAAAAACTTGCTAGCTCAGGGGATCCCTGGGTGTCTCAGTGGTTTGGCACCTTCAGCCCAGGGCCTGAGCCTGGAGACCCGGGATTGAGTCCCATGTTGGGCTCCCTGCATGGAGCCTGCTTCTCCCTCTGCCTGTGTCTCTGCCTCTCTCTCTCTCTCTCTCTCTCTCTGTGTGTGTGTGTGTGTGTGTGTGTCTCTCATGAATAAATGAATAAAATCCTTAAAAAAATAAAAATAAAAAAATAAACTTGCTGGCTCTACCTATTTTTGTTTCCACCATCACATCGGATAAATAAAACTTTGTAGAAGGAAAGGAAATATTTTCTCTGTGGGGTTAAATGTATTCACGATAATGTCATTTTGGGAGCAGATTAACTTATATGAGAAATGAGTACTTTGAGGCTGCAGGCTAAGAAGAACTAAACTAATGATTCATGTGATTGACACCATTAATAACTTCTATTATGTTTTCTTATTCCGACTGTCAGAACCGTACTTGGTACTACATGTTTTCTTTCCTTTGCAGTGCCCTATATAGAAAAAATCAGTTGAGTTCAAAAGCCCAGTACTAATCAGAGCAATTTCCCTATAGCATTTGTTGGCTGGAGATTCAATATTACATTTTCAAATAGGGTTTTCAGTGTCATGTGAAGAAGTACAATAATAAGCCCACTTTCAGATTTTACAGACAGATAATGTTGATACTTTCAATGTAAAGTGTATTATTTATAAAACAATCAAATATGTTTTTAAAAATTAATGGTATATACTGATGATACCAAAGTATGAACTGAGATAATTAATATGAATATACATACTTTGGGTGATATATACAGAGATTGTATTACTTTGTTTGCTGATATATTTCAAGCACTGTCACATTACCTACTTCTACAAACTGCAAAGTCAAGGCCTATATTTACAAAATTATACAGTAATTCCTACAATAGTAGGAATAGTAAGAAGTGTACACCAGTGGTATACACTAAATATATAATACTGAAACATATGTTAAAATACTTTAGTATGTAAACATATTTAAAAACTAAGTATAAATATGATATTCATGACTATATTATTTAAATTAGCAACACAAATCAAAGAAGTTATGAATGTACAATTGTAGCTCTAAATATTTTGTTGGACATTCATAAAGATCATATTCTTTTCAATATAGTAAAAGAAGCATCATTATATTTAATATTCATACTTATTTTAAAAGCTACTGTTAATTTTTTACAAAATTTGTGTCCCTTCTTTCTTTATGAAACCACTCCATAAATTTACTTTCCAATTCCAACTTACAAAGCTACAGAATGAAAGCATATTAGTATGCAACTATTGTTTTTTATTTAGTACCTTTTTTTTTTAGAGCACTTTTAGGTTTTCAACAAAACTGAGAGGAAGGTATAGAGATTTCCATCTATAACCTGCCCCCACATATGCATACTTTCTCCATTATCAACATCCCCTACCACAGTGGTATATTTGATAAACCTACGTTGACAAATCACGAAAGTCCATAGTTCACATTATAGGTCACTCATGGTGTTGGACATTCCGTGGATTCAGAGAAATGTATAATGACATAGATCCACCATTATAGACTCCTACAGAGTCTTCCATGGTCTTGAAGATCCTTTGTGCTCTGTCTCTTCATCCCCTTCCCAAGAAGCCTGGCTTTAAAATGTTTCATTTTTTTTTCAGAGCCTAGAATGTCTCAGTTATCAACAATATGACTACTATTTATTAGCTAATAACCTGTCTCAGAGAATATGTCCAGTAAATTACATTTGGTATCTCATTTGTTTTATAGTGTCCCTGTGAGGCTGGTTATTATTATCATCATCATTATCACTTATATTTTAAGCGTGAGGAAATTGACCATATGAAGATTTTTTTTATAACATACACAAAACCAAATAGCTTAAAAGCAGTGAGCCAAGATTTGAATTAATTCTCTCAACTCCAATGTTAAGCTTTTAGCCACTATACCTACTTTGGTGCCAAAACACATTAGGACCGTTTGTGTTTAGACAATTGGAAAAGTCTGATGCCATAGTAGCAAAGTCATGTAACTCTAACATTAGAAGACAAAAATAAGTTGTTAATTAATAGATTTTACATAGCAGGAATGCCCTATCTTCATGGAAACCTGTCATTTTAGTTTTTCATGGGATATTTCTAATCCACTCTAGCTAATAATGCATATATTTGCTGAATATTGTCAAGTTAGATGTATCTAAAGTGCCGTTTAGGGGCATCTTGGTGGCTCAGTTGAGCTTCTAACTCTTGATTTCAGCTCAGGTTATGATCTCAGGGTCTTCGGACTCTGTGCTTAGCAGAGAGTCTGCTTGAGATTATCTCCCTCTCCATCTGCTCTTCTCCTTCCCCTGCTTGTGTACAGGCACTCTACTCTCTCTCTCTAAAATAAAAAAATAATAATAATAATTTTAAAAAGTAAGTAAAAATAAAAAAGTAGCTTTCAGAGCCTTTCCATCTAGTTTTTATTTTCTAAATATTTTTTAAATATATTGAATGGACAGTGTTGGGAGAACAACCAGTTAATGGCCTTTCCATCCAGTTTTTAAGAAAATAGAAAATTCAGTAAACATAATTTGGGCAGAAACACATGTTCTTTTTAAAACAATGTTACTAGAATGTATTAATAAAACTCTCAAGAAACTTAATTTTATATATCTTGTAGGTTGTGAAGTTTGTAGATTTAACATTGTTCTAGGAGTAAATTAGACATTTCATTTATTTTATTATTGCCAAAAACTGAAAAGGAAAATGCAAACATCAGTTTTGTAACAGTATAATCATAAAGAATCAGAATAAAAAACTAAGCAAAGAGAACAATTGAAAAGGAGTTTACATGAGGTCTGTGGGGTTTAAGTATGATGTAAAAGCGAATATTTTAATATGGGTTATTAGACATATTATGAAATGATTTATTAAAAACTTGATGGAAATAACTTCCCCTAAATTACTTAGATGGTGAGTTGCACATTTGGATGAGAGATGAAATGATTACTCCGAGTCTAAGATCTTGGGAGGAAGAGAGGCCGGAGGGGGCTACACCATCCGACATGGCTAAGAAGTGCAGGTGCTGAGGTGAAGCCCCCGGTTGAGTGCAGGTTGGCTGTTGCTTTATTACCGTAGAATGTAAGGTATGCAGAAGCAAGGAAGGAAAAACAACTCAAGAAACCAATCATGAGAGGAGAACAGGGGTCTCCAAGGAGCATTAACTAGGCGACTGCAGGGGACAGAACTGACCTCCGCAGGCCTGGCTCTCATGCACCATCATTGCTGTTTTCAGCGTGTACTAGTTTCGGTAGGGACCAATGGCAGAGATCATTGGCTTTTGCCACACGCATAAAGCTGTTTCGATTTATGCATGTCCCTATTCTTACTGTTTCTTTTAACCTGCTGAGATCTTCCTCTCCCACACTTAGAGATAGCCTGGAAATATTTTTTTATCAACCAAAAAGGACACTTTTGAGAATGAAAAGGGACACTATTAAGAATTACACTGGAATATCTGGCATATGGTTGAGACTGGTCTTGGGTAAACCTGGACCTTTGATCATCCTACTTGAAAAGAAAAATGTCTAAATCTCTGGTGTAGCTGGAGGTCTCTATCTGGAATCTCTTCTGTGTTTCAAGTGATAGTCTCTGAAGTACACCACACTAGGGATCTTTATATATTTGTAAATGTATTTTCCTTGTAATCCATGCATTGTAAAGATAAGCCCTCTAAGGATTCCCAACATAGTTCCAAAATTAGAACTCAGGCTCTTTCTTGTAGGTTAGAGAGAAAAACAACCATTTCATTCTCCATGCAAGATCCCATATGTTAGTATAGGAGCAGAGGAGGACTAATTTACCACTTGGTTATAAGTATCTATTGTTAGAGTAACTAAGAGGAAGCTTATATGCATTTGCACTAAATTGTCACCTACATAATATGCACTTGAAAGATTATTTAAAGTAGTTAAAAAAATCAAGTCGGTAGTGTCAAGTGTCTATGATAAATTGTTAACAAGAGACCTACAATTTCAGAGTAAAAAAGGTATCTTAAAGAAAAGGAAGTTAACACTCTTAATTTATAATTAAGCAAACTGAAGTTTTAATCAGTTAAGAGATTTACCAAAATGAAACAAAAATTGATAAGGAGCTTATTGATCTTGACACTACACATTCAGTGCTCTTTCCACTACAAAAGACTATTCCAAATGAAATGAACTATAGTAGCTGCAGTCTTGATTTGCTTTTGCCCTATTGCATCATGAGAAAGTATTAAATATCCAAGGATGTGAATGTTTCATACTATATATTTGGTTGGTCCCCTCCATGAGTGTCTTTGTAAATAAAGGGGCATCTGCTCACTCTAATCCAAAATAGAATTTCTTTCCATTCTTAAACTCTCTATAAGTAGAAAAGATTCACTCTTAAAATTCTACAAAGATCTGATCAATATTGGTCTGTTTCCAGAATAAATAATTCCACAAAATATAATGATAAAATACAGAGTACACCATTGCAGAATTAAAGGTTAAAGTTCAAATGCTGTAATTTCAAGCTATTGATCAATGGTAATTTTTGGCACCTCTGGGTTAGTTCACTGACATATAGCAAACAAACAGGTTAAGTATGAATGATTGATATCAAAGTAACTAAATTACATCAAAAAAGTAACTCGATTATTTTAATTTTCATCATTTACTAAACCAGTATTTTCTTTTTTATTCCCTTGGTTGATCTATACTTCTAATCTACCTATTCATTTGTTTGTTTTTGGAAAATGATATTACCTCTAATTAGGACAGAACTAGAAGAAGAAGCGTTAATTAGGACAGAGCTAGAAAAAGAACTATCTTTAAATGAACCACTTCCTAAAAAAGTAGATCAAATTTCATCTTTCTAAATGTATGATTAACCATCAAATAATACTGTCTCATATTAATAAGACAGTATAGAAAACCACTAAATGTTGGTAACTTTTCAGTTCTCAAAAACAAGTATGTTGTATATTCACCTGCGACTTTGAAGCATAATTATCAATTAAAATACATTAATTTTTTTAGTTCAAATGTCATAGTCTTTTTCATGTAAAAGGCTACATTTACACTATATATATGTATAATATAGTGGAATACAAATTAAAATGAATAAGATTAAAAAGTGATTTTGGAGTATTTTGAAGATGATTTCCTCAGAGCTACAAAAACTGTCAGTCATATTGTTGTTTGATATATTTTCCATGATAGTTCAACAGTGTTAGATATTATATATTTTACTTCTAACTGTAGAGAAATAAAAGAGGTCAGTATTAAAATTCACATAGAACTTAAGGGAGTACAAAGCTGGGTTAACAAGTGAATCTATTTAATTTTAAGGTAGAAATAAAGACAGAAAGCTTTTGTATTTTACCTAACCTGCTTTTATTTATTAAGTTCAGAGTAACTTAGGTTTAATGGAAGTATGAGGGAGTCAACAAACTGCTGTTTTTATTTCAAATCCCAAGGTAGAGGCTTCGCTGAAACTTTTAGTTCTTCAGTTCTTCCTTTTGTTCCGCTTTTGTTGTTATTTTTTTCCTGGAGATGTCTCCTTAAGAGAGTTATCAACAGGAGTAGAGAAGTAGACAGTCGTTTCCAAATGGACTCAGAAAGCAAAGTTTGACCTTCAGAATGGTTTATGATCACAAATCCACCATACTTCAAGGTATATCTGTTTTTTGCACTTGATAAGATTTCTAAATTTGTTTTAAAAAAGTACATGTTAACAAATAATCAGACTTCACTAGGATCCTTCAATTAATGAATCCTCTGAATATGTAACCCCTTTATAAAGATTTTGACATTTTAAACAGAGGGAATAATCAGGTGTCTGGGCGAGAAATGTTTTCCTGTTTTATATGTTGAAAAGTTGTTACCAGTACAAATTTATATTGTTCGACTTCTCTAACCCTTTACATACAAATATATACATGTACACACACATATGTACAACATGCAAACATGTTTGTGTATCATTCAATCTCTCCCTAGATTTCTGGGAGGAATAGAGTATAAAGAAAACTTGGGTTCAAAGTAACTGGATTTTTAAAAAAATCTCATCACCTAGGTTCAACTCAAAGAAAGAACAATAAAATGTACTAAAGGAGTCACTGTTTATATGTCGATTCCTTTTTTAGTAATTAACCAAATTTGACCATCATCAAAAATAGCACATATCCCAGAAAAGGGAATAAATAATAAGACAAGGAAAGACTAGGTTTGAATATTTATCTTTTGAAGCATATTATATTTAAATCAATATCTTCATCCTAAAATGTTTGATTTTCCCTGATCTTTAAAATGATCAGTTAAGAAGCACAGCTGTGATTGTCCAGTCATTTCTGAGTCAGTTGGAAAAGGCTGTGTATCCTTTCTCTGCCTATCATCTGTATTTCAAAGTTCCCAGGACTCTTACACTGTGTTGGATAAATTTGGATACTTACATATTTATATTTAATTATCAATGTGAACTATAACCTGAGAAAATTAAAATACATCATAAAGGGGGTTTAATTTTTCTTAAAAAATATCATGGCCAGAGAAACAGAAGGACCCAAAAGGTCTAAACTAAAACAAAACAAAATGAAACAACAAAAACCTACCTTATTAGTTTTTTTGTAAATTACTATTTTTTACATAGCCCACTAATTATTCCAATAAGAAAGTGATTAGAATAAGAAAATTAAGAAGTTTTCTGTATTGCAGGCCATTTATGAATTTAGGCCTTAGACCAACAAAGGCAGAAGTTGTTATTTATGTTTGAATAGCCAGTTATAAAAATCACTAGAAAATTTTCCAAGTAACTGACAAGAAATAAACTACTTGTGTGTGTGTATGAAAAGGTGTGTGTGTGTGAGAGAGAGAGACAGACAGACAGACAGACAGAGACAGAGAGAGATACAGAGAGGAACTAATTCTCCTAGAGGTACTGATACACTCTTCACACATCTCTATTTGCCAAAGAATCTTCCAGTGGGTATCTCCGAGTCTCTATTTTGGCACCTATTTTCATCAGTAGCAGTATCTAATACTTTTAATTTTATCCTGAGGAAGGCAGGTACTATATTTTTATTTTCTTGCATCCATCTAGATTGTATCAAGTTCCATTCTGGCAAACAGAGGAATCAGCTTGATGCTGTCAAACCTCGATTTCAGGCATTGTTATGCAGGGTCAAGTCTATTCTTTACTTAAGGCCTACAGATGCCTTACTTCTAAACACCTTTCTCAGGTTACAATAGAATGTCCTTTTTTTTTTTTTAATATTTATTTATTTATTTATGATAGAGAGAGAGAGAGAGAGAGAGGCAGAGACATAGGCAGAGGGAGAAGCAGGCTCCATGCACCGGGAGCCCAACGTGGGATTCGATCCCGGGTCTCCAGGATCGTGCCCTGGGCCAAAGGCAGGCGCTAAACCGCTGCGCCACCCAGGGATCCCACAATAGAATGTCCTGATGTTCACTGAAGTATCTCCACTCTGGGTACTTGTGTTTCCATATTCTCCCAACAACGTGACACTTAAGAATAAGCATTCATCTCACTGTCCCCATTAGCTCCTCTCTGCCCAGTGTCACAAGTCTGTCCAGTACACACACAGGTTGGTCTCCATGCAGAGCCTTGAAGGGGACCCTGTGCAGTGCTCTAGATCTGCTTATCCATGCAACTCCTTCATCACTGGTTTCCTTTCTTCTGAATTCTGGTGGAGTCAGCAACACCAGCCCCTGCATATCTTCTATATGGAGCAGACTCTAGGCTCTAATGCCTGTATCACAGTTGTTGGTGACCCCCACAGAAAGCAAGGGTGGATGTGGAGGTCCCCTCTGAAGTTCCTTTCTCTCTAGCATCATAGCTCAGTGTTGTCCAGTACCCCATAAGCAGGTGCTCCATGTGGGCTTACTGTCTTTACCTCTCAGTTATTTAAGGCAGAAGGATACATGTTAAACCTGCCACTCTGTCACAACTCCATCTCAAGTTCCTTTCTACTATTTTTTCTTTTCAATTTATTTACTTATTTTAGAGAGAGTGAAGGGAGGGGGCAGAGGGGCAGAAAGAGTCTTAAGCAGACTCCACATTATTCATGGAGCCCAGCATGGAGCTCGATCACAACCCTGAGATCAGGGCCCCAGCCGAAACCAAGAGTCAGTTCCTTAACTGACTGTGCCACCCAGGTGCCCTGATCTTATTTACTTTTAGTGCTTCTTTTGCTTTTTTTCATCCTCTAATTTGCCTCTTCAGTATTACCTTAAGATTATGCATGTGAAAAAAAAAAAGATTATGCATGTGTTCCTATTATTATAATCATAAATTTTATAACTGTGATTTCCCAAACTACATTAAAAAATGCATCACTCCTGATATCTTCCATTTTAGATAAAATATTTAATATGATTTTACTTTTTCTTTTCCTCTTCACCAATGATGTTTTCGAAACAAAGCTGATATAGTTTTATATTAATAGATATTTCTTCAGGAATTATTTTTAGCATTTGTGTTGTCTCACTTTTTAAATGTAATTTAGATATCATTTTCTTTGTTTTATCTCCATAATCAATACCATTCCTTTATACCATATTTTCCCATTGCTGAATTTTTTATTACGTGAAATAAAGTGTGGGAAACCTGGCCTAACACAGGCATTTCATGAATAATATCTGCTGTTACTGTTGTCAGAATCATCGTCATCATCATTAAGTGGCACCACAATCACCAGGAACATCAAAATTTCTCAAGCTGCAAATTGCCTTTTAAATTCATTTACCAATCACAAAAAAATGATAGATCTCACTCTTTTGGAAGAAACTGAGTTCTTTCTCCCTTCCTCTCTCTCTCTCTCTCTCTTTGTCTCAGATCATTTAGATAACTAGTTGGCTATACAAATAAATAATAGTAGTAGAGGAATAAACAAGTTCTATAGTATATTTTTCATAAGACTGTGATTCTAAGGACTAAATATTTCTGTGAGATTATCTGATTTATGGCCTACTTTAGAAAATTTAAGAAGCATCAAGTGTCACTATAAAGTCACTATCTAATTCTGTTACAGAGATAATTCACAGCATCTATAAATCACCATGATTAGTTTAAAATAAGAACACAAGTCTTCTATTCAAAGAGAAATGCTGTCTCAAATAGGAGGCAATCTTATAGTGACTTTGACCATAACACCAAGGACTTAGAACCTAAAGTATCATTAAGAATTTTTCCTGACCCAATTCTCTCAAAAAGTATTGCAGTTATGAGTTTGGAAGTGATGTATCACTGGATTCCAATCTAGTTTTATGTCAACTACCTACCTTAATTAATGGGAATAATGATGAGGTTCAAGAAGCCTAGAATTGGAATGCCAAGCCCTAGCTTTCCTGAGTACTCATTCCATGTGTAAGCTGGAGGAAAGAATAAATTTTGGATTTGTTTGTCAATGACAGGAGGAAAACTAAGACAAAAAAAAAAAAAAGGAAAAATTGATAACCACTTGGCTTTCCATTGTTATTCTATAAAGATTTTATCATATGTCAAAGATGACATATAAGTTTTCTGCGAATGCATTTGGGTATCCAATGACAAAACTGTACCCCTTATATAAAATAAGTATGGGAATTCCATAAATAAAGGTTTGAATAAAAATTGGAACTATTTAGAAGTCCAAGTCAGTGGTGGAATATATGTGCAGACTTAAAGTTATGACTGCATTTGCATTTTTAAGAGAGCTTAAATCAATTCTCTTTATACATACCTGTCACAATTTGGGTTTAAGGTTCCTAAAATATGGTGTGAGAAGTGCAGGCCATGTAGCCCTTGTAATACATGTTGTTGTTCCCATCTTAGTGATGATATAATGAATCATATTCATAATAAATCATTACAATAGCTTTCTCTGGTGGAATTCGGGTTCACACTTTCCTTTAGCATTTGATTCTTTAAACAGGCCATAGATTCATGGGCCGAGAAGCCACTTATGAAGCTGATGTTGTAGTTCTCCATATGACCTGATGATTGAACATAAATAAGTATGGACGCCAAGGTAAAGTAGGCTTTTGAATATGAAAACCTATCCCCAAAATCTTTCCTCAGATTGGAAAACTAAAGTTTACATATACAATCCCCATACCTCGGCATCCCTTATGTAAAATTAGAGTTGATTATGATTATCTTTAAATTTGCCTCCAGCTCAAACGTTCTATAATTTTATGAAAAATTCAGTTATACAAAATCAAATCTTACTGAGTCTTAAGCTTTTCTAATGAGAATTTTATTTCCTAGAATTTATTAATGATAGCGAATTGGAATCTTTTTTCCAAAGGACCATAAAACCCATGATGAAAACTTGTCATTCCGGAATTTTTCAGACCTAACTGCCATCTTTTCCAGCTATGTTATATGTAAAAATCCCACTGAACATACCTAAAATATAATCCCTTACATACAGAAGGGACACATAATTTGTTATGTGAAAGGATTTTCTTCAACTGGTGTTATTAGTGTTCTGTTACTTCCATAAAAAGTCAACACCAATTCAGAAACATTAAATGATACAAACTTACTATTTCATAATTATGTAGGTCAGAAGTCAGATATGGGTCAAAAGGAAATGAGTTAGAGGGCTGCATTCCTTTCTGTAAACTCTAGGGGAAAACCTCTTTCTTTGTCTGCTCAGATGATTGGCAGAGTTCAGTTCCTTGCTGTTGTAGGACTAAAGTCCCTGTTTCATTGTAGGCTGTCAGCTAAGTGTCATTCTCTATTCTCCACCAGGTGCCTTAGCTTGTGCCCTCCTTCCACCATCTTCAGAACTAGCAAAGCCTGGCCAAAGGCATCACAAGCTTTGAATCTCTACTGTTTCTTGTTTTATCCCATCCCTATATGGGATACATGAAAGGTTTTCTCATTTTAAGGCCTCATGAGATTAGAATGGACACACTTGGATAATCCAGGCGATTTCCCTATCTCAAGATCTAAATGCTTATCCACATCTACGATGGCCATTTTGCCAAGTAATGTAACATAGTCACAAGTTCCGGGAAGACAGGTTAGGGCAGCTTTGGAGCACCACAGGTAGTCTTTCGAAGATCTTCCAGTTCTAAAATCTGTGATTGTTCAATATTTTTTCCTTAATAATCTCTCAACTTTCTGAGAAAACTCATTGTATACGCCCGTGGGGGTGTCTGGGTGGCTGAGTCAGTTAAGCATTTGACTCTTGATTTCAGCTCAGGTCATGATCTCAGGGTTGTGAAATAGAGTCCAATGTCAGGCTCTGTGCTAGGCGTAGAGCCTGCTTAAGATTCTCCCTCTCTTCTTCTCCCTCTGCCCACCCCCATCCCCACTGTCTCTCTCTCTCTCTAAAAAAATAATAATAATTAATTTAATGTAATGTAGTAGACAATTAAGTTAACAAGGTTTGGAAGAAAATCCTAATACCTAATGAGAACAAAATAATTGGTAATTGGTTAGCATTTATGAGCAATAAACTAAAAAGTTATGTAAAATGTATATATTCCATTTGATAAAATAGGTTTTTATAATTTTTGACCTAGACAGGACATGCTCTTTAAATTATTACATATAAAACCAGTGAAATAAGTAAATCCAGTTCCCTTAATTTCTATGATGATAGATCTTTCTGTCATGAATCATCCTGGCTCTTTGATTTAAATGTATGTTCATGTAGTTTCAAAATGTTAATGCCTAAGATTATGAGAAGTCTAAATTTTCAATAGGTTTGATTTAGTTTGATTCTCAAATTAGGAATATGAATATTACACTGATTTTTGTTTGTGTATTTTAGTTCACTTTATTTAATATATAATATTTATTATAAAGAATTGAAACAGACCGCAAGAATACAAGAAGCATTTTAAGACAATATTACTTAAAATGGTGATAAATAATAAAGAGAAATAGGAATGAAAAACTAGGAAAAGGTCAATTTATGCATCATAATCTATTTTCCGTAGTCAAAATGAAACAATAAATCCATTATCTTATACAGTTGACCATGTAGATCTAAAAATACAGCTATTATATCTTTTAGAATATAATTCTCTAAAGGTAGGGGTGGTTTTCTGTTTTGCTCTTAGTTGAGTGTCCTGCACTTCAAACAGTCCCTGGAACATAACATGTGCTCAGTATATATTTGTTGAATAAGTATTTAAAAATGTTTTTATTATCTGAAAAAATACCTACAAGGAAGAAAAAATCTTGAATTGATATATGTGGCTCAGGCCAAATACACAGTGGAAAGTTTTCTAACACCTGAAAAAGCGTGTCAACTGTCATTTGTTGATACATAACATCCGTGAATGCTATGTATCTTAATTGAATTTCTGAGGAATCTTATGTTAAAATTAGCTTAAGTTTTGTTTTATTGGTCAGATACACATAAGGCAGTTACTCTTTACTGTTTTTCCCTCCCTTCCTGGTCTTATTGAGTTTTATTCCCTGGTGGCTCTAGAGTACAGGAGTGGAAAAACTTGACTATTAAATTTGAGATATCATTTATGACATATGGTAATATTATTATTAGCAGTAACATTTATATTCCTTTAGTTTAATAATAAAATTAGTTAGCCCTTCATTTTAAGAATTATCTCACATGAAATAAAATTAGTTTTTACACAAAATTTTCAAAAATTGCTTTAAGAGAGGACATACCCTTTTCAGACATACAATTTTAAATTCATTATGAGTTACTATTTACTTATATATTTACCGATAAATGATCTTTCTCTTCAATTCATGATGGCACAATTTATTTGTTCCTACAGGTCCTAAAAATCCAGATTTGTGAAAATTTGGGAATAGAAATAGCTGGGGTGAGGAAGGGCAATATGGTGAGAAAGGTGGAATACTAAGCAATAATGTGTTAATCATTTTTAGCACAGCTATTAACTTTCCTTGTTATTTTACCACTCCGATTAATGAAATAGAAGGGTTGGGCTGTCATAACAGAGCTCTCACAGAAAAAGGAGAGTGTCTCCAATGTTGCACGTGGAGGAAACTGTGTGATTCATTTTGATTTTCTGGTTGCTAACCGGATAAGTTGCCCTGTAACATGACCTCACCTACTGAGAAAAGAAAAAAAATATATATATAAAAACAAAAGTAAAAAAAAAAAAGTAAAAAAAAATTAAAAAAAAAATAAAAAGTAAAGGAAACTCTCTGTCTTGCCTGTTTAGTCTCCCAGTAAAAAAAATTGTCATGCCTGTTCATAAACTAATGCCTTCCCTGGGTTTACAACACACAGTAGCTTCAACAGTAGACTAGGTCACATTGTAAGTCATACCAATTTGAATCCCACAATTTAATATTTTCTGAAAGAGAAGAGACTGAAATCTAGAAGTCTAGGGCAAGGGCATATTTGGAGTCTCCAGGTAGACAGTGGTTAAGAAACAAACAAACTTTACTATCTCTGTTTTTCTTTTCTGAGAAGCAAGAAGCCCCCAAGGAGTACAATGGGAGTAATTCTGTCTGTGATAGTTTACAGTCATCCAGAAGCCTAAGGTTTTACAATAAAAGATGACTCCCTCGCCTTCACTGATGAATGGCTATAATTTTCTGTCGGACATCCTGAATCGGCTACCCTGCCAGAACAGGGGAAAAAGCTCTCTAACTCTGAATTGAAGGTATAATTCTAAAATATAAGACTTTACTGTGCAACAATAACATATTTTCTAGGAACCCCTGATATACAAGGAGTTGTAGAGAAGAATAACAGAATTCGTATTTGCAGAGCACAGGTGCTTAGATAAATTTATAAATTTCATTATAAAGAACAAAATGATAATGAGGTAAGGAAATAAATATTCAAAACACAATGGTTGGAAATTGAGTAAAAAAATGACCTTCAGACAAAGCTGTCATGTGAGACACCATCAGCCAGAGCATCTTAAGTGCCCATTTCTTTCTCAACCCTGTAATAAAAAAATATGGTGATGGGGGCATGCACCCACTTCTACACAGCCCAGAATCTCACATTCTATTTTAAGGAATGTTCAGCATATAATGGATAAACTATTTGATAAATCCCTAAGTATGAGCATGGTTATTTTACTATAGGACAAATGATGCCTCATTTGGAGCTTATAAGTTGTCTTTTTGATTACTTGTGTTCTTTCTCTGTGCCATGGCACCCCTGAAAGTAGTTGCTCTTCTCTAAAGATATCCCAAGTTGATTTATGCATTCCTTTTTTTTGAAGGATCAATAGCAAAACTATTTTTAAACTATTACAGCATGAACTGTATTGCATCTAAGAGAGTATATTATTACTTTAGAAATTAAAAAGTTAGTAATTTGGTCTAATTACTATAGACACCTTGCAATTTGAATGTTAATATTACACTGTAACGCATCAATATTGGCAGTGACTGAACAATTTGCCCATTTAATGAACAGAAAGAAGCAATATTAAATATATTTAAACAAATATATATTTCCAAGACAGAGCTAATGACGAATAAGCAATAATCTAACTGAAATGAATAGGCAAGAAAACTGAGTTTCTGTTGATAAATTGGTTATTTAATAGTACTTTTGTGTAGAAAGTATCAAGGCTTCTAGGTTTTTGCCCAATGAATCCTTTCAACTTGGAGTCCAATAAAGTATTTTTTCCTCAAACACAGGTAGAATATTACTATCCCAGTGTATATATGATTCTCTAATAAAATAGATGGACAGTTAAGCCCATAAAAAAGAGTTCATATGGGATAATAGAGCTGCAGCTAGTGGCAGCTCCTATGTTTATATAGAGAAACAAGCCAGTCATAGATAACCAGGGATAGTCCCTGGTATCAGAGGTATTTGCTTGGTTTGTGTGCTTATGTAGAGTAGCTCAAGGTACAAGGTGGAGTATTCCCAAGATACCATTTGGTGTCCACTTACCACATCACCACACAAAGAAGGCAGACAATTAGTTCCTAACATAATGAATAAAAGAGGAATCCAAATTTTAAGATTTTGGAGTAAGAACCACTACTTAACAATGTAACAGTGCCATGCACTTAAACTCAACTTTGAACAAATTCACTGAGAAAAGAACGTGAACTCTGATAAGGAGACAAGATGATTTCAAAGTGGGAAACAGTAAATTGAGTGATTTTTTTTTTATTTTTGCTCAGATGTCAATTTGAAATCAAAATATAATTGGAAGTACTAAATGTAGAGAAAAAATTAATTTATCTCTTATCTTCTGTATTAGTCTCCAGCGCCGGTCAGATGTGTTTGTTTCAGAACACATTTAACAAGAATAAGAATAGAAACAATGTGCAGAATCACTGGAATTACAGTGATTGTTCACTTGCTATCGAAGGCCCTTGAGAGCTTTGTATTAAGTCCAAATACTAAAATGACTCCTGCCATCCAAAATACATGTTCAAAGCAAGAAGAAAGAAATTTTAAAAGCATTCTTGACTAAGGACTGAAAAGTGAGGGCCTATAGCTCTCCTTGAGGGAAGGATAGTTTCTTCTCTAAAATACTGCTAAATACTACATAGATCACACAGTAGGATTACCTGAAAACTGTTGAAACCCTGACCCATACCAATGAGTTTCAGGCACTTAAGCTTCTGGCGCTAATAGATAGTCAAGCACAGCAAGCCTTATTTAGGCTTGTTGAGGTAGGACATTTTTCTTTTCTTGT
The DNA here is from genome assembly GCF_018345385.1 of Vulpes lagopus. NCBI lineage: Eukaryota > Metazoa > Chordata > Mammalia > Carnivora > Canidae > Vulpes > Vulpes lagopus. The sequence continues at coordinate 65,325,999 of NC_054828.1, read as the reverse complement.
TATGCTAAAAATTACCCCAGGGAAGAATAGGGCCTCCTGAGAAACTGTATAGGAAAGTAAAAACAAAACAAAAAAAACCCTCCACATTCCACAATCAAGTGGAAATAGTATGCACCTAGAACTAGAGGATGCTTTGAGATTGTACCTTTTCTGTTGCGTTGGATTTATATAGCCACCATTTGCAGTAAATTTTTACAAAATGAATAACTTTGTTTTAATGGGAAAACCGTATCACTTCTTTAAAGTATAATACAATGCTTGGGGCTCAGTCTTTATAACCAGCATACTTTAAAAATAAAATGTTCCCGCAAAATAAGGTAGGTTATAAATCATTATGCAAGTTTAGAGAATTCAAATCTGTTACACCCAAAATTGTATGGGAAGACTGATGAGTGATGGGGGGTTCTGGGAAGAATGCATAAACCTAAATTCCCCTTCTTCCTTATCCTGCTGGAGGCATACGCGCTATGATAAACAACTGGTGGAAACTGGGAAAAACAAAACAAAACATGATAATGTTGCAGTGCTGACTCTTTAGGTGATAGATGTTGGTCTGGGAGACAATGTGTGTACAAAGGGTAGAGAGGCTAGAAAAGGAAAAACAAAACTGAACATAGATAAAAAATTCTTTTTTAAAAAAGATTTTATTTATTCTAGAGAGAGAGCAGGAGGAGGAGCCAGGTGAGAGGGATAAGAGGACTCCACTCTGAGCACAGAGCCCATCACAGGGCTCGATCTCAGGACCTGAGCCGAAACCACGAGTCAGATGCAGATGCTTAACCCACTGAGCCACCCAGATGCCCCATGAATATAGATAAAAATTCTGAATGGAGCTAGGTGGGTAAACCACTATTCTCTCTACTGGGAGAAGTACTTAGATGACTTTGATTATGCCCTTAAATTGATCAGGGTTGGCACTGCTAAATTGTTTATGTCATCCAGTACTATTGCTACTATTGCTGACAGGATTGGAGGTAGGTATAGTCTGTGCTGAGAAGTCTTCCTCCTTTCTTATTTCTGAATATAGATATGTTGTCCCCTATAAACCTCTAACCAGAGGTCAGAACTTCCCAACCTGAATTCTATAAAATTTAAGAAGAAAAGGAGCTCATCTGCTTCTCCTACTGCTTACCAGTCCATAATACCTGTAGATCTCATTAGGCAGACTCACCTGGGGATCGAGTGTTCCCATACTGGACTTAAATAGTCAAGAAACGAATGCAAGCCATTTATGAAGGGGAATCAGGAAACATAGGTCAGTGAGTGAGTGTTGCTGTGGTCAAGCAACATAGATTGATAAGTAACAGGTTTAACTTTCTTTTCCCGCCATTTACTAACTTATGAGCTTTGGCAAATTGCTTAATGTTTCAGTGTCTCAATCTTTTATCTATAAAAATGAATGGCTATGTCTAGCTGATGGAGCATTTTTAAAGAATTAAATGAATTGATTTTTATATAAAGCCTTTATAACACTCTGTGCATACAAAATGTTATATATGTTAGATATTGTGAAACCCTAGCAAAAGAGTTGACTTAGAGGATCAATAAAAATAAAAGCCAAAGCTTCTAGATAGACACAATATGATATACTCAGGGAAGAGAATTAGAAAAGCATTAGCCTTCATATGCAATATTGAAAATAACAAAAATCAATGAACTAATATTGGACAATTGTAAGAAATGGCCGGTGATTTTAAAATAAATAACCTAGCTAATAACATCATTCAAAAGAGGGCAAAATACATTTTTGGATACACAGGTTTTCGGAAAATAAAGCACTCTGATAGTATTTTTGAGAATAATCTCAATAAATTATCCTTAAAAAATAAACTTAGGTTTATAAAAATGTTATCCCAGAAATGATAAAAATAAAACAGATGAACACCATGAAAGAAAGAACAATATATAGTGAAAAATATTCTAACGTATTAAAATGAGGATGAAACCTGAACTCTGATATATGCTAAAGTATTGATTTAAAACACATTTGAAGATTCATGGAAGATATAAGCAAGACACAACAACAACAGAAAACCTAAAAGTATCTTGATGATGTTAAAGTTGGAAATTAAAATATACTAGAGAGGGACATAGGTTTTCGTTGATAGGAGCACCATTGACTGATAATTTCCAGCTGCAACTCATTTTACTTTAGTGCACCATGAAGTTCAATCTGAGGCACTTTAACCTTGACCCAGTTCTCAGAGTTTAGAGACCTTTTTATTAGGTGACTTTGCTTGGAGACTTCCCGAATGCCTCATTCACCAAGAAATTCTTAGAACTCTGAATAAATCAAGCCTGGAGAAAGATAGATATCTAACCTTTTTTTTTTTTTTTTTTTAAGATTCTATTTTTAAGTAATCTCCACACCCAGTGTGGGGCTCAAACTCACAGCCCTGAGCTCGAGAGTCCCATGCTCTACCAAATGAGCCAACCAGGTGCCCCAGGCGTCTGAGCATTTTTGGAATGTCAGCATCAGGTAATGGAACTCCTTTAAAAGCTAACCTGAGAGGGGCACCTGGGTTAAGCATCTGACTCTTGGCTTTGGCTCAGGTCATGATCTCAAGAGTCATGGGATCAAGCTCCATGTTGGGCTTCATGCTTAGCAGAGAGTCTGCTTAAGATTCTTTCTCCCTGTCCCTCTGCACCTCCCCCCCCACTTGCATGCACACACTTACATGCTCTCTTTCTCAAATAAATAAATATTTAACAATAAATAAAAGCCAGCCTTAGAGTCACTCAGATGTAGACCCCTGCATTTCAAATTCTTAGAAGACATAATCTAATTACTAGGCTAGTAATCTAATTACTAGACTAATTACTAGGGGATAATGTTTAACCCTAGGTCTTATATACATCCCTTGGGAGGAAGCCCCTGGCAGAGGTAATGAGAAGATTATGCTGTGCTCTCAACTATAGATATGATTGTCACACATCAATGCATGGCAGTTTATTCTTTTTAAAGGAGGATCTCATTTCTTATTATTGCTGTTTACATTTTTTAGTGGGTCTTAGAGGAAAAATAAGCAAACATAAAATAAGTAAGTATTTCTGAATTCATCTTGAAGAATTACTGAGGCTCTGTGCTCTTACAAATGAAAATTTCAAGAGGACACATAGAGCGGGGGAGCCCTGATTGGGTTTGTGGCTAATACGTTACACATCTTTCCCAATGATAAGTTGAACTTTATAAATTTTCTGAGAAATGTACAGAAAAAGCAAGCAGAAGCCGGGTCACAGTCTTGGTCAAACATGGATCTTTAATTCCCTGGCTACTGTCTCCTATATCCTTCCCCATGGAGAATGTCTGAGTCAACGGTCTTCAGGTACAGACATAGGAAGAAACTTGAAGGATCAGCAATTCATATCATTTATTCTCTTTCCTTCTTTGTCCAGTGGCCTCATAAATATTCTTTTATTGCTGCAACTCTTTTAAGCCAGCATTTTAAGGTGCCATGTTAGCCAAGGAACATGAATGTGTTTAAAAGAATTAGAGTAGATTTTAATTCCTCTATCTGATTCAGAAGTCAGGTTTGATGGTCAATAGAAACTTTCTAGCAAAGCAAGGCAATGAGTAAAGTTTGATTTTATTATATCTTTTAAAAACCTTAATCTTTCTTTCCTATTTCCTCTCATCTCCAGGGAGCCCATCAACTCATTTTATCCACAGTGAAAATTTTCCCTGTACTGTTCTCAGAGGGGATTACTTCAAAATTGCACAATTGTCACATCAAATGATCCAATTCCCCAAGGGTCCAAGTTTCAGCTGCCTACCCCAGGAAATAATCACATGGACCATTCTGAGGCCATGGCTGATACCACTGAATGTTACATAATTTCAGTTTGTGGTAGCTATGAGAATGCATGTGTGTAGAGTCAGCTTTCTTTTTAACAATTTTTTTTAATTTTTATTTATTTATGATAGTCACAGAGAGAGAGAGAGAGGCAGAGACACAGGCAGAGGGAGAAGCAGGCTCCATGCACTGGGAGCCCGATGTGGGATTCGATCCCGGGTCTCCAGGATCGCGCCCTGGGCCAAAGGCAGGCGCCAAACCGCTGCACCACCCAGGGATCCCTAGAGTCAGCTTTCTAACAAATAAATAGAACATGGGTATTATTAGACAACAAAACGATAGCGAGAAAAAAGTATGTAATATTTTATTTTGTAAAAAAAAAAAAAAACTAACACTAACACTATTTACATTTTGGTGTCATTCCTGTTCTAAACTTTGCGTTGTTATTAAGACTATGCTTATTTTTATCCCCTGAATTCAGTTAGTTTTTCAAATGTATCATTCTCTGCGTACACGTGTATATGTGTTTGTGTATAGTTTTAGATATTTTCCCAATAAAAAGTGATTGAGATTATTTTCGTATTTCTTTTTTTTTTTTTAATTTTTTTTATTTATTTATGATAGTCACAGAGAGAGAGAGAGGCAGAGACACAGGCAGAGGGAGAAGCAGGCTCCATGCACCGGGAGCCTGATGTGGGATTCGATCCCGGGTCTCCAGGATCGTGCCCTGGGCCAAAGGCAGGCGCCAAACCGCTGCGCCACCCAGGGATCCCTATTTTCGTATTTCTAACTCCAGAGTAATTTTTTTCTTAAAACCTATTTTTATTGATCATATGATATTTTCCTTCAGTATTATATTTTAAGCATTCTTAACATGATGGAGAACATAGTGTTTGTAAAATTTTGTGTTACAAAATTAGGTGTTTTACCTAATGTAGTTTTTATTGAGAAATAATCATAGAGTGCATAATATGTATACACATATATAGTAACAATATTTATGAAATGAACTATTTAACTGCATTAGATTACATCTTTCACACCGTCTCTAGAGTTTATCACCATCTTGACTTTTGTGATCTTTTCTAGATTTTTAAAAGCTTTTCCAAATAATCCAAAAATGGCTTCATTTTTACCTATTTTAAATTTTATGTAAATGAATATCAAATTATATTTTCTTGGGTTACTTGTTTTTTTATTTAATATTGCTTGTGAAATTTATGTAGTTTAGTGTGTTTAATTATATTTAATTTTATTTATAGATTTAGTGTCCTGTTATAGGATACACTACAATTTATGTATCCACTCACTTGCATTTTCTGGTTAACAACATCCTGAGGTCAATGGAAAGACCTATGTTAAGTTGTCAAGAAGTAGCACATAGAGAAGCAGACAATTAACACCACTCTCTGGATCATTCTATTCATTTCTATTCATTTTCCTTCTATTCATTCTCCTTCAATATGCTAAGCAGTGACTCTCAATCATGGAAAAAGGAGTAGACGGTATGCAGTATTTGGTCCAGGGAATGGACTGGTCTCTGTTTCTACCTCTGTCTTTGTCTCCTCCTCTTTCCTCTCTTCCAACCCCAGCCTTGACTACTACTGCTCAGTCCTGGCAAGCACGTCAAATAACCACTGCTTGTGGATATCAACACAAGGGATTGAAGTAGTCTTGTGACCAGTGTTTAGCAGTCTGCAGCTAATGCAACACCTTTTGAACCAGAGAATAAATGTTTGGTGTTCTTTGGCAAGGTTATCTTATATGCCAAATGGAAGGATCCTGAAAACGTAGAGTGCATCTAATGATTTATTGGTCTTTTGTTGCATCAGCCATATTCTGATCGATTATACTCAGTGTTATATAACTCCTTACATGTGTTATATGACTGATTTACATAATATATAAGTTTTGTAACTCCTCATCAATATAATCCAGAATGTTCTGGTACTTTCCAGACAAGATCGGGCGCATTCAGGGTGGTATGGCCGTAGACTGTTCTGGTACTTTCCAAAGCATATTTACTGCAATTGTCTACAACTTTCAGGTAACCACTTTTAAAAGAAAAACAAAAATGTTTTCTAGCAACCAAAAATTTCTAGGGGAAAAGTCCATCAATGAACAATTTATACTGCTATAGTAACATGTAAGATGAGGCATGCTTTATAAGCTTCATTTGACACATAGTTAACAATTCAGCAGTTGGCCATTTTATTAATTCAAGTCTTATGAGAAGAGAAGATGACACCAAGATAGTGTTAAAAATGTAAAAAATTTAAGGTGTCTGGGTGGTGCAGTCAGTTAGGCATCCAGCTCAGTTTCTACTCAGGTGGTGATTTCAGAGTCATGAGATGGAGCTCCACGTCAGGCTTGTCACTCCGAGCAGAGTCTGCTTGAGATTCTCTCTCCTCCCTCTGCTCCTCCTGCTTGTGCTCGCTCTCTCTCTCTCTCTCATAAATAAATAAAATAAAATAAAATAAAATAAAATAAAATAAATCTTTTTTTAAAAATGCAAAAACTTCACTGGGTGATATTCTGTTAAGAATAAAGTAGGTAGGGACACCTGGGTGGCTCAGTCAGTTAAAGCATCTGCCTTTGGCTTCGGTCGTGATCTCAGGGTCCTGGGATCAAGTGCCACATTGGGCTTTCTTCCCGACAGGGAGTTTCCTTCCCTCTCTTTCTGCTCATGTTCTCTCTGTCTCTCTCAAATAAATAAATAAAATATTTTAAATAATAATAATAATAATAATAATAATAATAATAATAAAAGTAGGGGCACCTGGCTGGCTCAGTAGGTAGAACATATAACCATTGATCTTGGGATTGTAAATTCAAGCCCTTCATTGTGTGTAGAGCTTACTTTAAAAAATCTTAAAAAGAAAATGCAGGGTGAGTATTCAGGAGAAGCCCTCATATTATGATGGATATCTGATGGCAGTATGGGAAGGGATTGAGCAAGAAGAATCTCAGACTACTGGGCAACTCTAAGAGTTTTGACCAGATTAGTGAGGGGCATTCCCAGAGCCAAAAATTTCTCATTATAAGAACGTGTCATGCAGACATGGGCCAGCAGCAGAAGCCTACCATGTTCAGTCCTTGGCTGACTGCAGCCTGGTGGAAGTATAGTCGTGGTGTGAACACTGGTGTTTCACAAGGATGGTAGCAGGGCCATCAGTCAACTATGCTCCCTGTAGTCCTTCCTCATGATGGAGACTGAGCAGCACATGTCTACTGCTGCCACATACACCATTTGCCCCACACAAATACATTTCTCCCAAAGAGAGAGAGAGAAGCAGAGACACAGGCAGAGGAAGAAGCAGGCTCCATGCAGGAGCCCGATGTGGGACTCGAGCCCAGGTCTCCAGCATCACGCCCTGGGCCAAAGGCAGGCACTAAACCACTGAGCCACCCAGGGATCCCAATTTGTTTTATTTTAAAAGATGGTATTATGTTACTCCCAAGGGGCTTTTTTTCCCCCAAGAGGATTTTAATGGCTATTTAGAATCATATTAATTTTATCCAAAATATTCATCTTATTTTGCACTTTTATTTATTTATGTACTTTTCAACATACTTTACTCAATGGTATATAGTGATTCTATGTCTCCATACATTGAGCTATGTTCACCGCAAGTATAGCTCCCATCAGACACCATACAATGCTATTACAGTACCATTGGCTGTGTTCCCTATGCTGTACCTTTTGTTTCCATGATTTATTCATTCTGTAATTGGAAGCATATCTTTCCCACTCCCCTTCACCCATTTTGCCCTTCCCGCTCCTCCATCCCCTACGGTAACCATTAGTTTGTTCTTTTTGTGTAAAGATCCGCTTCTGCTTTTTGCTAATTTATTTTGTTTTTTTATATTCTACATGTAAATGAAATCATATGGTATTTGTCTTTCTCAGTCTAACATTTAGCATGATTCCCTTTAGGTCTGTCCATGTTGTCACAAATGGCAAAAGCTCATCTGTTTTTTTGTTTGTTTGTTTGGTTGGTTGGTTGTTTTTTTTTGTTTTGTTTTGTTTTTTTTTTTTGTGGCTGAGTAGTTCCATTGTATATGAACATAACATCTTCTTTATGCATTTATCTATCAGTGGACATTTGGGTTGCTTGCGTATCTTGTCTATTGTAAATAATGCTGCAATAAACTTAAAGGCGAATATATCTTTTCAAGTTAGTAATGGTAATAATACCTTTTTCAGGTCATAGTTTTGACGTGTGTCTGTTCACAGTTATAATAACGCAAGCAGTATCAAAAGACACTCAAGTGAACAGTGAGATTTTACACATATTTTGTTTCCGTTCTATAAAGGCAGTCATCTCTTCTGCTCATCGGGTACAATTACCCTTGCTTGGATGACAACTTTACCTTAGCCCTATGCTTAGACACTATTTGAAACAACAAAATCACCCACAGAATTTTTTTTTACTGTATCACTAAATAAACCGCAAGAAAGGATACTTATTTATAGTATAAGACCTAAAACAAGAAAGTAGAATGTCATTTAGTTTAAGCTCAGCTAGTAACATAAATGTTGGGTGACTTCTTTTTTCCTTCTCTTTCCCTATGTTCATCTGTTTTGTTTCTTAATTTCCACCTGAGTGAAATAATATGGTATTTCTCTTTCTCTGACTTATTTTACTTAGCATAATACACTCTAGCTCCATCCACATCCTTGCAAATGCAAGATTTCATTCTTTTTAATGGCTGAGTAGTAATACATTTAAATATATGCCACATCATCTATTTTGACTGTAGGAACTTCAAACTGTACTAATCATTTCTACAATTTTTTTGTCAAACACCTTGGCTGTTCTTCCCATCGTGGTGGCTGTTACAGTAATTTTGGCCTCCTGCCTTCTGGCAGTAAAATGCTACCACCTGGACACACAACTTTGGAGTCCCATTATCCTTGTGACTTTCATTGTGTTAATAAGCTCAATCAGTATATACCATCAGCTCTGGTTTTATGGAAGAGCCACCACTGGCATTCTTAGTGATGTGGTGTTCCTCTGATCAGCATATTCCTGATGTCCTTGAAGAGTAGTTTGACTTCTGGTCCCTCCTGTGGAACATAATCTGCTGAATCCCCTGGCCTCACACATTATTAAAAACAAACCAAAAAACCTAATCATATACAAAAATTGAGGTCTTTTAAAAGATAAAGTCTCTAAAGCTTATTTGTAATAAATATCAGGAGAAAGTAGTATTAGTCTTATACAAATATAAATCCATTTATTCTCCCCTAAAGAATGTAAGTAATAAAACCCCAAAACAAAAATATATCTGGGTTAAGTGAAGGTCTGCTAAGAAGCAGGGGTTTGTGGCTCACAGCAGATTGCATGAGAAACTGGATTCCCGGTGGCAACTAGAGTAGAACCTATTTTCCATATACATCAGAAGGGCAGACACAGAAAGACGCAGGGATGGGTTTTAGTTGAGGGGTGAAAGAAGAGAAGATTGTCTCAAATAATAGTTCTACATTTATTTTATGGTGATTATCATCCATAAATAGAGATTGTCTCCTTGAGCAAAGACATCATATTTTCAATAACTTCTGTTAAATTACAAATATCTCTTTAAAAAGGAACTATTCCATTATTGACTTCACATGAGCTAGTTCAAAAACATTATTTCCCAAAAGGATTTGCCTGAGTATTAAGAGAAGCAGGCATGACTTTTTGGATGGTAATGAAAAAAAATTTATATTGTCAACCTTCTTCAAGTATTACAATGTACTATCCTTTGCAACAAAATAAAGTCTATATTCTTGGCATGGAATATAAAATCTTTCTTAATATAGGCCTTGCTTACTCATATATTCTTTTTTTATCACCTGTTTCCCATTTATATGTCATTTTTTATCTATATCATCCTTTTACTTTACCATTGCCTCAATCTATCCCCTGTCAGTTAACTGATAATGAGAGTCCCAAAACTGCAAAAGAGATGTAAAATTTAAAATACTACCTCCATAAGATATTTTGCTGAGAGTCACCCTTACCAAAATATATAAGTATTTATATTTAATATTACATAAGTAATACATAAGCATACACACACACATAGATCTACATATTGCTGCATAGGCCCTGTGCCCCATAGTAAAGTTAGCTCTAAAGCTTTCTTGGAAAATTACTTTTATAAATTACCTAAGAAAAGATCCAGAAATGATAACTAAGTATTTGAAGCATTTGCTATAAGCAGTAACACAAAAATATAGTAAACTAGGTGGTACACATTATTAAAAAATATTTTTTTCTTTTTCAAATTTAAAATTCCTTAACTGTATTTAAATATTTAAAGCTTAGACTCTGGAGGAAATGAAGGCACCACTGATGTCTCCAGTGAGGTGCTTCCATCCACTGCTCCTGAACCAGTGTTAATATTTAAAAGTTTTAAAAGTCATCTTTAAACAGAAGAAATTCTTCATCCCAAAATAGTTCATCTGTGGTACAGCCTTTGAAACTACAGACGTTTATTTCAGAATCTACATACTAAAAACCCTCTTCATTTATAATGCAAGTTAATTTGCCATAAAGTCACTAATGTAAAATTCAACTTTCATTTTCCACTTCCTTTGCTTCTTTTAATACTGAGATAGTAACTATTTATTGAATGCTTTCTTTATTCTGGGGCTTTGTATGAATTATACCTAATCCTCACCCCTAAATAATTATGCTATCTTTATTATAGAGATGAGGGAGCCCATGATAAGAAAGGGTAACTGACTCACTCAAGTAGTAGTTGCAAATATTTCAGGGTATAGCGTTATAGGAAGAAACTTTTCTGGAGAGTCAGTTGTTTAAGACTATGAGAAAAGTAAACTTTTAGTATTTGTAGGCACAAAAATGAAAAGCAAAGTAAAAGACCTAAAAATAAACACAGAATCCCAGTAAGAAGTTTGGGACAAGAATGTGTGTGCCATGCAGGAAAGGATTAACAGAAGGCAGATAATAAAAGATACTAATGAAAGATGCTATTTTCTCATCCTAAGAGTTTTCACACTTTGTGAGGAAAACTAGAAATTTATATCAAAATCTCACATTACATTAATCATTATTTTTTCTCTTTAGTTTATGTATTTGCTTTCAGAATATGTGGAATTATTATGATGAGAAATTATCACTTCTGGTGATGAGATGTTAAAAATCCCTCCCCTCCCCTTCCCTTCCTTTTCCTTTCTATTTTTCTTACTTTTTCTCCTTTCCCTTCCTTCCTTCCTTCCTTCCTTCCTTCCTTCCTTCCTTCCTTCCTTCCTCTTTTTTCCTTTCCTTTCCTTTTATCTATCTATCCATCTGGGTATATATGTGTATGTGTGTGTGTGTGTATACACACACAACTGTGGTGTCAGTAGTTATTTCTCTTTCTTACATATATACATATATGTATATATACATATATGAGAAGTAACTACTGATACCACAGTAATACAAGGGATTATAAGAGAATATTATGCAAAATTACATATCAACATTTGGACAACCTTTAAGAATACATATATTCTTAGTAAAATATATTGACTCTAATACCTGCATAATGTATATATGTATAATATGTAAGTATTATAGTCAGAATTATAAAGATGGAAATTAAGATATTCAGGTGAATAGAGCACCTATTAATATATTTCTGCTCACTTATATTTGTTCATTTAATTGTTTTTTAAATTATATAAATTTAATTCACTAATTAGTGAAGGTTGATAGGAAAAATTTTAATATCAACCCTAAAGCAGAGAGAAAGGAAGGGATAGAAAATAAATATGAGAAAGAGAAGGACAAGGAAAGGAGAAGAGAAATAGAATGATTACAAAGCAGTTTTACAAATTTTAAATTAAAGATGTAAAAATACTTTGGACCATATATGAATACATCATAGTGGGAGTGGTATAATATCTTAGTTTATTTATTGTTTCAGCTGAGTCACTGTGCAAGAGAACAATAAAGATGTGAGTATAAAAGGAAGATTATTTTAAAAGTTAATAGTTAATCTTACAGCTTATATGTTTAGAAGATGTCTTTGGGATATCAGCTTACTCCAGCAATAATAACTTTAAAAATTATCACTTCAAATACTAGGTTTAAAAATGTAAATGAATTGCCTTGACTCCAAAATACATGGCTGAATTACGTGTCACAGAAAAATAAAGCATGAAATGATACCTAGAAAGCTAATACACCCTTGCCAAGGCCAGTAAACAGAATACTTTATCATGAGCATACCTATCATTGGCCAAGAAAAGATCTGCAGGTGAAAGATGCTTCACCATTAGTAGTTTGCTATTTGAAGTTGTACTGATGCCAAAGAGAAGTTTCTCATCCATGATTCTCATACGGCATATACCACATTAAACAGTCAGCTTAAGCTCTCAAAATTATAAATATTACAACCCAGCACACTGGAGTGGTTATTTGGAAAAGCATGGCTTTAAGGGAAAAAAAATTAGATTCTCAATAAGGTTCTTATGAGACACTCATAGTGCTGGTCACAGAAATAACTTTGCTATGTCTCGAGAGGATATTTCCTTTTGTAAATTTTCAAGTTCTGCAAGAGTTTTTGAGAGAAAAACTATACAAAATGTATAACATGAAACAAACAATAACAAAAAAAAACTTATTGCAAAGAGTGAAGTGGGGGAACCACGGTCATTAGCATGTAATTGTAGATATCTAAAAGAAATCATTTCACATGAGCAGGAAAAGTAATGGCCACCTTGCCAGAACATTCTCTGGTTGCAAAATATTGCTTATCCCAAAATATGACTTACCAACACTTTTGGTGCTTAAATGGCCATTATAAAGTTGTCACTCTATTCTATCTCAGTGAGTAACCATCTGTAATAAAAAAATATCGTAATGATAGTAATGCCATAAATCTTGACATCACCGTTACAGTCTCTGTTCAAATGTCACAGTATCAAAGATGCCTTCAAAGGTTGCTTAAGCCAAAATAGTTATCTCTTCATTTCTACTTTTTGTCTAGCTCATTTGTCTCTATGATTCACCATAGGATCTAATCCTCTTTGGAATTACTCTAGCTGTTAAATTGATTATTTATTATCTAATCCCCACTCTTAATCGCAAGATTAATGGCTAAGTAGGGCTTTGTAGTCCCAATGCCTAAGGGTTAATAGCTCAAGAAATTATTAATAAATTTATTAAGTATTAACAAAATATTAATAAATAAACTATCAAATCTATTTAAGTTGTACTGTGCTATAGGTGCAGAGCTAAGCGTGTTATAAAGCTTCTCTATTTCATCAGAGACAATTTTAAGAATCTAAAATTACCCTTTTGTAAGACACATCATATTAAAGAAAAATTTGAAAACAAACTTAGCTTTCATTTACTATCCATGTGACAAAATGTGTTATTGTCTTCTATATACTAGCTATACAAAATTTTTATTTTACATCGATTTTCTGACCCAGTCCTCACATGTCTGTGAGGTCATTATTTTGTCAGTAGTGTCGGGTAAGGGAAACAGAATTCAAAAAAATGCAAGTAGTGAACCACCATCGCAAAGTAAATGTCAATGCTTCTAATCTTAAGACACAGTTATGTTTTACTGTATATTTTATTTATTTATTTATTTATTTATTTTAAATTCCAGTATAATTAATGTATATAGTTGTATTACTCCCAAGTGTACGACATAATGATTCAACAATATGTTACTTAGTACTCATCACAGTTAAGTGTACTCTTAATTGTCTTTACCTATTTGACCCATCACTCTATCCACCTCCCCTCTGGTAGGCACCAGTTTGTCCTCAATAATGAAGAGTCTGTTTTCCCACTCTTTTCTTCTTTATTTTGTTTCTTAAATTCCACATATCAGTGAGCTCTTTTGGTATTTGTCTTTCTCTGATTTATTTCACTTAACATTATACTCTCTAGACATATCTGTGTTGTTGCAAATGACAAGATTTCATTCTTTTTCATGGCTAATATTCCGGGTGTGTGTGTGTGTGTGTGTGTGTGTATTTGTTTATGTAACATCTTATTTAAACACTCATCTATCAATGCACATTTAGGTTCCTTCCATATTTTGGCTGTTGCAAGTAATGCTGCAACAAACATAGGCTCTTATCTATCTTCTTGCATTAGTGTTTTCATATTCTTTGCATAAATACCCCGTAGTGGAATTACTGGATCATATGGGAATTCTATTTTTAATTTTTGATGAACTTCTATTCTGTTTTCTGCAATGGATACACAAGTTTGTGTTCCCACCAACAGTGCACAAGGGTTACACTTTTTCCACATTCTTGTCAATACTCATTGCTTTTTATGTTTTCAATTTTAGCCATTCTGACAATTGTGAGGGGATATCTCATTGCAGTTTTGATTTGCATTGTCCTGATGATCAGTGATGTTGAACATCTTTTTTTTTTTTTTTATGTTGAACATCTTTTCATGTATCTGTTGGCCATCTATATATCTTCTTTGGAGGAATGTCTATTCATATCTTCTGCCTGTTTTCAATTGGATTATTTTGTGGTGAGGTGTGGCGTTGTATAAGTTCTCTATACATTGTGGATATGAACTACTTTGGGCTCTATCATTTGAAAGTAACTTCTCCAGTTGAGGAGGTTGTTTTCCAGTTTTGTTGATTGCTTCCTTTGATGTGCAGAATCTTTTTATTTTGATGTAGCTCCAACAGCTTCTTTTCGCTTTTGTTTCCCTTGCCTTAGGAGGTGTATCTAGTAAAATGTTGCTGTGGCTGATTTAGAGAAATTATTAGCTGTGCAGCCTTTTAGGATTTTAATGGTTTCATGCCTCACATTTAGATCTTTAATCCATTTTTAATTTATTTTTGTGTATGGTTTAAGAAAGTGGTCCAGTTTCATTTTTTGGGTTTTACCATCCAGTTTTCCCAGCACCATTTGTTGAAAAGACCATATTCTTCCCATTGCATATTCTTGCCTCCTTTGTCATAGAATAATTGACCATATAATTGTAAGCTCATTTCTGAGCTCTCTTTTCTGTTCCGTTAATCTAGGTGTCTTTGTGCCAGTACCATATTGTACATACTTATCTTGAAATCTGGATTGTGATACCTCCAGTTTGGTTCTTCTTTTTCAAGATTGCTTTGGCCATTGAGATATTTTGTGGTTACATAAAGATTGTAGAATTATTCTAGTTCTGTAAAAAATTCTATTGGTATTTTTATGGGGATTTCATGAAATCTGTTGATTGCTTTCAGTATTATGGACATTTTAACAATATTTGTCCTCCCAGTCCATAAGCATGGGATATCTTTCCCATGCGTTTATGTTATCTTTAATTTCTTTCATCACTATTTTATAGTTTTCAGAGCACAAATCTTTAACCTCCTAGGTTAAGTTTATTCCTCAGTATTTTATTATTATTGATGCAATTGTAAATTGGATTTTTTCTTCGTTTCTCTTTCTGATATTTCATTAGTGGAGTATAGAAATGCAACAAACTTCTATATATATTGATTTTGTATCCTGCAACTTTACTGAATTTATCAGTTCTAGGAGTTTTTGGTGGAATTTTTAGGGTTTTCTTTATATAGTATTATGTCATCTGCAAATAATGAAACTCTTACTTCTTCCTTATCAATTGTGATGCCTTTATTTCTTACTGTTTGACAATTTGTGAGTAGGACTTCCACTACTATGTTGAATAAAGATGGTGAGAATGGATATCCTTGTCTTGTTACTGATCTCAGGGGAAAAGCTCTCAGTTTTTCACTGTTGAGTATGATGTTGTTAGCTGTGGGTTTTTCATATATGGCCTCTATTATATTTAGGTATGTTCCTCCTAAACCTACTTTTTTGGTGGTTTTTTATCATGAATAGATGTTATACTTTGTCCAATGCTTTTTCTGCATCTATTGATGATCATATGGTTTTCTCCTGTTTAATCTGTTGTATCATGGTGATTAATCTGCAAATATTGAACCACTTTGCATCCTAGAAATAAATTCCACTTGATTAGGGTGAATGCGTTTTTCCATTTGATTGTGGTGAATGCTTTTTAAAAACGCATTGTTGGATTTGGTTTGCTAATATTTTGTCGAGGATTTTTGCATGTATGGTCATCAGAGATACTGGCCTGTAATTCTTTTATTGGTAGTATCTTTACCTGGTTTTGGCATCAGAGTAATACTGCTAGCCTTTTGGAATGAGTTTGGAAGCTTTTCTTTCTCATCTACTTTTTGGAATAGTTTGAGAAGAATAGATATTAACACTATTTTAAATGTTTGGTAGAATTCACCTGTGAAGGCATCTGGTCCCAGACCTTTGTCTGTTGGTAGTTTTTTTGATTATTGATTTGGTTTCATTGCTGCTAATCAGTCTGTTCAAAGTTTCAATTTCTTCCTGATTTAATTTTGTTAATTTATATGTTTCTGAGAATTTATCCATTTCTTCCAGTTTGTCCATTTTTTGGCATATAATTTTTCATAATGTTCTGTTATAACCCCTTTGTTACTGTGGTGTTGGTCATTATTTCTCCTCTTTCATTTCTGATTTTATTTCAGCGCTCTCTCTCTCTCTCTCTCTCTCTCTCTCTCTGACTCTCGGTAAAGGTTTATCAATTTTGCTGAATATTTCAAAGAAACAACTCCTGCTTTCATTGATCTATTGTGTTTCTGTTTTTAGTTTCTCTTTCATTTCTTTCTGCTCTAATCTTTATTATTTCTTTTATTCTACTGGTTATAGGTTTCGTTTATTCTTTTTTTTCCTAGCTCCTTTATGTATAAGATCAGTTTGTTGTTGTTGTTTTGATATTTTTCTTACTTTTTGAAGTAGGCCTGTATTGCTATAAACTTCCTTTTTAGAAGAGCTTTTGCTGCTGCATCCCAGAGATGCTAAACTATTATGTTTCCATTTGTCTCCAGGTATTTTTTTATTTCCCTTTTGATTTCTTGGTTGACCCATTCTTTGTTTAATGGCATGTTATTTAACCTCAATGATTCTGTGTTCTTTCTAGATTATTTATTGTATAGTTGATTTCTAGTTTCATATCATGTGGTCAAAAAAGACGCATGATACGATTTCAGTCTTTTTTGAATTTATAGAGACTTGTTTTATGTCCTAACATGTGATTTGTTTTGAAAAGTATTCCATGCACCCTTGAGAAGGATGTGTATTGCCTTCTTTTAGGCTGAACTATTCTGAATATATCTCTCAGATTCACTTTGGCCAATTTGTCCTTCAAAGCCACTGTTGCCTTGTTGATTTTCTGTTTGGATGATCTGTCCATTGATATAAGTGGAGTATTAAGGTCCCCTACCATTAATGTATTAGTATTAATATTAATTACTTTTTTATGTTTCTTATTAGGTGCTTTCTGTATTTGGATGCTACTAAGTTGGGTGCTTAGATATTTACAATTATTATATCTTCTTGTATTGTTTCCTTTATGATTACATAATGTTCTTCTTTGTCTTTTGCTGCAGTCTTTGTTTTGAACTCTATTTTGTCTGATATAAGCATTGATACCCTGGCTTTTTTTTTCAGTTCCATTGGCGTGTGGAATGCTATTCATCTTTCACTTCCAATCTGCATATGTCTTTATTTTTTTAAAAGATTTTATTTATTTATTCATGAAAGACAGACAGACAGAGAGAGAGAGAGAGGGAGAGAGAGATGCATAGACACAGGCAGAGAGAGAAGCAGGCTCCATGCAGGGAACTGGACGTGGGACTTGATCCTGGGTCTCCAGGATCAGGCCCTGGGCTGAAGATGGCACTTAACCACTCATCCACCTGGGCGGCCCCTGCATATGTCTTTAGATCTGAAATGAGTCTCTTGTATGCAGCATATAGATGAGTCTTGGTTTTTTTTAAACCATTTTTTATCAGCCTATGTCTTTTGATTGGAATATGTAGTCTGAAAGAAATAAGAAAATCATATTGAAGACAAAGATCAAACTGGCATCCCAGATCCAAAGCAATTTTGTGAAGTAGGAAAGCAATTATGAGAACCTGAAGCTTCTTAGATCATTCTAATGAGGATCCCCAGGAATTATGTGTGTTTTTATACTGATGTTTCCTAAATTGGGGCCCTTAAATGCACAGTAAAGGGTGTTTCCCAGGAACAGAGGTGAAAATACTTTTATTTTGTTCAACCCACAAACTATTTGGTCAAATGAATATGTAAAGCTAAGTAAAATCACATCTGGTAGAAATTCACAGCAATGAATGTTGACAAGATGTGCTTGGATCTTGCTTGCAGCATCTGGCAGTGGGTAGCAGAACAAAGGTAAGAACTATATGCCATATGCCAAGTATTTATTGACTGACATGTACTTATCCTCATTATTACTTTTTTTATCGATTTTTTTGTTGTTGTTCTCTGTTCCTTTCTTCTCTTGCTTTCTTTTCTTGTGTTTGATGGCTTTTGAAATATACTTAGATTCTTTTCTCTTTATTTTTTCCATATCTATTACCTGTTTTTGATTTGTGGTTACCATTAGGTTTATATATAATATCATATTTACATATATATAGGTACATATATACATGTGTACATATGTACATATGTATGTACATATACATATATATGTGTGTGTGTATATATATGTGTGTGTGTGTGTGTGTGTATCAGTCTGATTAAGTTGATAGTCACTTAAGTTTGAATCCATTCTTTACCTCTCTCCCTTCCACATTTTTGGTGTATGGTGTCATAATTTCCATCCTTTTATTTTATGAATTCCTTGACTGATTTTTATAGATATACTTCATTTTACTGATTTTGTGCTTTCTACTTTTTTTAGTCTTATGTTCTTTCCACTCAAAAAATTACCTTTAACATTTCTTATGGGGTTGGTTTAGTGCTCATGAGTTCCATAACTTTTGTTTGAGAAACTCTTTATCTCCCCTTTATTATGATTATAGCTTTGCTGGATAGAGTATTCTTGGTTATGTTTTTTTTTCTTTCAGCACTTTCAATGTATTATACCACTCTCTTCTGGTCTGCCAATTTTCTGCTGAAAAATCAGTTGATAGCCTTATGGAGTTTTCATAGTATGTAACTGTTTTCTTTCCTCTTGGTGCTTTCATAACTCTCTTTATCACTACTTTTTGCCATTTTAATTATTATGTATCTTGATGTGGACCTTCTTGGGTTGATTTTGTTGAGGACTCTCTCTACCTGCTGGATCTGGATTTGTTTCCTTCTCCAGATTCATCAAGTTTTCAGCTCTTATCTCTTCATGTACATTTTCTGTCCTTTTTCCTCTTTCCTCTTCTTCTGGGATTCCTAAAATATGAGTATTATTATGCTTGATGGGGTCACTGAGTTCCTGTAATCTATTTTCATATTTTATTATTCTTTTTTATCTCTCCTGTTCAGTTTGATTGCTTTCCATTCAGTAGTCTGTATTTCAGGTCTCTCATCCATTCTTCTTCTTCCTCTAGTCTACACAATTATTGCCTCCAGTATACTTTTAATTTTGAGTTTGAGTTCTTCATGTCTAATTGGTTATGTATTTGGTATCCTTGTTAAGAGTCTCACTGAGGTTCCTCCACTCTTAAGTCCAGTCAGTACCTTTATGATAATTATTTTAAATTCTCTATCAAGTATATTACTTATCTCTGTTTCATTCAGCTCTCTTGCTATTATTTCATTTGGGACATATTCCTTTGTCTTCTCAATGGTATTAAATACGTTTTTTTTTCTAGAAATCTTGCTTCATTTCAGGCATTCTGATTACTTATTTGTTATGAGCTTGTGAATAGGTTTAGTCTGGACCTATTAGTAAGACTCAGAGGTGAGAATGTACAAAAATTTTTTTTTCTTAATTCAAAATTTGTTTTAAGAGAGCTAGTAGAGCAAGAAAATAAGTAAAAATGTTTCCATATTTATATATTTGCATGCACAGTTTACATTGTTCAGAGGTGCTGTAACCTATGGTGGGGAGAAGGAGAGGCAAAAAGGTATATGCAAACATGAAAATAGTTTTAAACGATGACTTTTATAATATTCCTTATGATATAAAGGTTTGAAGATGGAAAACAGGAAGCATCTCTTTAAAGACACAAAAGTTCACATTTGTCTTTATATAGGTGTGACTAATGCAAGCAGACTGTCCTTAAGATTCTGAATTTGTATTTTCTCTTATTTCACTATCATTTTTCTTTTAACTCTTAAGATTCGAACCACAGCCCTACCAATGTTGAAAAAGTAATAGAAACTTATCTTTCTTGGGGGAGGTATTTAAAATCTATGGGGAATAAGGAGGTTATCAAGCCACTATGCCAGCCCACAGACCAGAGAATGTTACAACAAATCAGAGAGGAAACTCCCACATGAGCAGCTCAAAACCACTCAGATTTAACCACATCCAGGACTGCTTCTCTCCAAAAGGAGGAGTAAGATTACAGTAAGGAAAGGATATGGCTATGAGTTGACAGACTGAAGTTATTTTCAGAAGTGCTCACTCCCCCCCCCCCAATATTATTTATTTAATAATTTAACACATAATGTGCTTACTTTTATAAGCATCTAATGATAAATGCTTTTAAATTTGCCTATCAGTAAAAAAGGCTTGGAAATTATAATTGTCAGTGTAAGGGAGATAGTATTAGAATGATGTTGATTACTTCTAAGATCATATATTATAAATACCTGCTATGTTTCAAAGAAAGAAAGAAAAAATAGGAACTGAATTATTTTTCTCATTCTGGGAGGTAGCTATCTTCTGGGCATTTCTAATGTCCTAATATATCCCAGGATAACTAAAAAAATGTTTATTGTTTTATAAAAATAAAGAATCCCAGTTGAACTTTGGAGCATAGCCTAAAGGAAGTTTCTCAAAGGTAAATGGCCTCATACTTGTAACAGCCCAGAAAATGATCCAAATCCCAGCCTTTACAGAGTGAACAACTGCTTTAGAATTAAATATCTATGGAAAAGGGGAAATATATTTGTTCTGCATATAAAATGCTATTTTCTAAGGTTTTTTTTTGTATCATGAAATACACCTATTATTTATTTGTTCTAATGGAATCTTTTGTTATCTTTGCATTTTCACATCTTCATGCATATGGTAGAAATACAGTTCAGGCTACACAATTGTGTTACTCTAATAAATGATCTTTCATGATATTCAAGTGATTGATATATAATTAGTATATGATACGTAACTATTATACAGCATTTAAGTTTCTATGATCTTTATCTTAATTAAACATGGTTTATATTTCTCTTTGACAAGAAAAATAGTTATACAATTTTTACCTTCCCTGTTAACTGTAGCAAAGTTAAAGTATATCTGTCAATAGACTCAGATTCTTTTTTTTTTTTTTTAAGACTCAGATTCTTAATCAGGTATATGTGTGTGGGTGGAGAAAATGACAGGAACTTGCAGGCAAATGGAAAAAGTTAACAGAGGTTTCATATTTACAACCCATGTAACTGTGCCTTCCTGAGAATGGAAGATAAGGATAAGTTATACAATTCAGCCGGATAAGTATATACATCACAATGCACAAAGGGAGAATGTTACATAAATTCACATGTCCCAAAAATCAAATCATTGTCCTCTGGTCCCTTTCAACATCATATTTTTTACAAACTGGTTCTGTCCTGGATTTGTATGCACCCTATCCCTTCTGCTGTCTTCATTGATTATGTTGTACCACTTTGACCACAGGGGAAATTTCTGTGTATGTGGCTCCTCATAATGTTACCCAGCTCTTCTTAAAAATTCCACCTCATCAAAGCAAGTAGCAGTGACTATTTTAACAATCAACCTCCTTTTGCAGTGCAGAAGACTCACCTGTATTTTGTGGAACAAAAATGTTAGCCCAGGTATTCAGCAGCTCAACTTTCCATTCTTCTTAAAACACGTTCTTTGTCTGCCTGCTAGGAGGCAGCTCTCTGCTTCTTCTTTTTTTCTTTAGAGGTTCCTCCTCCCAAGTCCATGACCACAGAGCACCTCAGGATTCAGACCTTATGCTCCCCTTATATACCTCTACTCATTTCTGGGAAGATGGGAGGGGGAGAGCTCACACATCTAATGGCTTTAAATACTGTATACATGCCAGTGATGCCCAAATTCATGTCTGTAGCACAAGTTTCTCTCAAACTACCAGACTCATCCATGACAACTCAGTACCTCCATTTCAGTGCTTTATATACAATTTATATTTAATATGTTCTAAACCAAACTGTTTGTTCTGTCCCTGATATCTTTCCCCTGCCCGTCTTCCTTATCTCTGTAAATGACAGATCATCCTTTAGTGTGTTCAGGAGAAAAATCCTTGGAGCCATCCATCATACTCCTTTTTTTCTGATATTCCTTAGATAGTCCATCAGAAATTCTTCTTAAACTCAAAGTACATGTTGATTTTAACATATATCCACCATTTTTTTACCATTGTAGTACAAGTCATCACTCTCCTCTAAAGTATTGTACAAATATCTGTTATAATCTTATTCTAAACCTGCTCAACATTGTTTAATGCAGTGTTTAAATAACTTGACCACGAAACCACATTTTGCTAACATTTCTTTTGTTGGAAATAGAGTATATTTTGGAAAACACTGCTATAAAAAAATTCTGATTTATTAGAGCAACCCCAGGCTCTCTTCTTTACTTACCTTGAAGTAATTTCTCTTTCACATTTTCAGTTTAACTAATTTTTGCTCTTATTATCTCTCCTTCCTGCCATATCTCAACTGGTCACAAATCAGATATAACCCCTGAGTGGACATACAAGATTAGTGGAGATAGATAGATAGATAGATAGATAGATAGATAGATAGATAGATAATATATATAGATATATAGATATATAGATGTAGATATCAATTTATATATCAATTTGAAACCCCAGTACTTCTTTTTGTTAGCTCGTCCATGAACAGTCATGATGATGCTTTTAAACGTTTAAGTTTTTTTATGTTTGGCTCATATGATTGTCATTGCTAGCCATTCTAAACTCTAAATATTACTTTAATATGAATAAAATTGAAAAATTATATTTGACTTCTTTGCCACAAAATTCAAGTAATATTATGGAGTTCTAAAAGAAGAAAGGGGAATTAACTTCTTTTATTCTAAAGGAAGAAAATAAGAATGTATTTATGACCCTATACAAATTTTTCAAGCCGATGAAACAAATGGTATCATTCTACCCTGCCGATGGTTTAAAAAATAAATTACAAATATTTTTATGAATTATTTCACAGTCTTAGAGACTCATTTAGAAAATAGATTTGATCAAAGAATCCAGTCCTAGAATACTGATTAATTGGGAAAAATACATTATAATTAAGTAGATGATCTATAACAATTTCTTGACCAAGAAAGTTTCTTTAGGAGAAATGACTATTTGCAGAGCCAAAGAATATAGCCAAGTAAATTTGACACTAGAATGATGTTTCCCTTCATGTGTTCTTTAAAATATAAATTAGAGTGAGATTGAACTGAATGACTTTTATAATTCTTCTAGTTTATTGATTTTTACATAGGAGAGTATTTCTTTTCACTTCACCATAGTGTTGCAGGGATGCTGCCTTAGAGGTTTAGTCACTCAGGGATATAATCCTGAGTCTGAGAGGTCAATGGTTCATAAAAGAGGCTCTATCTAGTCTGGCACAGTTCTGAATATTTGGCAGGATTTATTTAAAATAGGTCCAAGATGGGAATAGCAGAGGCATGCTGGCAGAAACATATCGGGATGCTTGCCTTCTCTGTTCTTGGCTCTAGCTGGTGCTATTTAGCTATCATTTTATAAAAAACATGAATACAAAGCTCAGCCATGCCTTTATAAATGGAGAAAAAAGCTAAGCTAAAAATAGGCCATCATTTCATTGAGCTTCAGTCATGCAGCCTTACCTGGTGTGCATTTGTTGTTGACTGGCAGACTTCCCCAAAGTAAATGGTGGAGTTTTCCTAGCTTATCCTTTCATGTATAGATATCACTCAGACTATGATGTTTTATTCAATTCTCAATGCTATGGACCAAAAATTTGCCTTGTAGCAGCATTGTGAATCTCTATCAACTCTAGCTGTGGAATGCTTTACTCATGTCTAGGTTAAGAGAGTGAAATTTGTTTCCTGTTTAAAATTTAGTACATGATATTGTTGAATTTGTCTTCCTATGACTAATTTAGTTCTTATAACACATCTAATAGAATGGATTCTTTACCAAAAAATTCCTTTGAACCTAGGTGCTTAATGGGCATTCCTCAATGAAATTTAAGTTTGATTGTATTGTGGGGAAAAAGAAAACAAGTCTTGATAGATTGTTGAGAATATAACCATCATTTTTTTCACCTAAATATTTTGAACGTATAATCCATTTTGCTTCTAGTAACATATTTTTGGAAGTGAGTTTTGTTAGTCATGTAAAATAAGTTTAACAGATTTATAAGCAATATTTAATATTTTGCTTGCTATTTATTTCAATGCTTGCATCAATAATGTTCTCATCAAGGGGAGCACAATTAATGTAAAAATTTTTTAAATTTTTAACAGGACTATATAGCAAAAATAGGATTTTAAAATCTACCTTAAGATCTAAAATGTTCTCAAATGATTTACAACTTTTCTATGAATGCAATTAGACCAAAATAATAATAATAATAATAATAATAATAATAATAATAATATAATGATAAAATCAGTGTTACTCTCTCCAATTCTATAATCTGACCATTTTGAAATAACCAGTAATGAACACTTATGTATATTTTTGAAACATTTTTCTTTTCAAATAAATATACGTGAAGATAAATTTTTCCATTTTCCTTTTTTTTATAAAAATGGTATCAACTAATTCTAAATAATGAAGAGTTGAATTATGTTCACATTTTAGAAGTTGCTTCTTTCCAGGTTTGCTCCTGTTTAATTTTAATATTATTACAAAAGAATGGAATTCTTGATCATAAGGAACAACAAATTTCTGCAACTTTCTGAACTCTGCCAAGTTCCTATTAGTGGGTTTTAACAATTTTTATTCCAATTAAGGGAATTGTTGGATTTTTTTTTTCAATTCTCCAAAATGGAAATGCTATCTCATTAATATTTTAATTGGACTTCAGTGTTAGTGATTTGTCTGATTATTTTGCCTGCCCAACATCTCTACTGGAGTGTTTCAAAGACATGTCTATACTAAAATTCCTAAAACTGACTTTCTAATATTTATTCCCAAGATTGTTATTCCTATGGAATTCTCTATTTCAGTTAGTTTCAGTTACATCTTTCCTTTCCTGTTCCCCGGGTCCAAACCCTTGAAATCATCTTTTACACCTCATTCATACTTCTCTGCAAATAATGTCATCACTACGTGAAAAATATATCCAGTCTCTATTTGACTTCTTCTTACCTCTTTTGCTGCCACTACTTGATTCCCAGCCATCATTTTTTTTTCCTACCTGGAATGTGACAGGTGCATAACTGGTTTCTTTCAGCTCTTGCCATCTACAGTTTTTCTCTCAAAGGTGAAATAATGGCATTCACTGTTAAAACTTCCCCCCCATTCTAGTCCTGATTAAAAAGCAAATCTTTACTTTGGTCTGTGAGTCCTACAGAATCTGGTGTGCTTTTGCTTCTCCCTTGCCCCTTTCCAGTATTCCTCTCCCAATTTACTCAGATGCTCTGTCTTCCTGGAAGTTCCAAGGAAATACTAGAGATACCCCAGCTTTAGGGTTTCTCCCCGGTGTGCCCAGCCTCTCTACTTGGAATGCTCTTTCCTCAGTCATCATAGTTTCTTCATCCCACTATTATTGTTATTGTTGTTATTATTGTTATTATTATAATTTTGGTCTTCTACATCACTTTCAAAGTGAGACCTTATCTGTCCATTTTGTTTAAAATTGCAAAATACTCTTTGGTATGTTCTTGTTCTGTTTATTTTCTTCCACAGCACTCATCACCAGCTAATATATTACACATTTTACTGACTGACTAACTTATATATTTATTTATCTGTCATACCAGCATTTTGTCTTGCATCACATTCCATCAGGGGTTCAAATTATTTATCCCTTCATGGCAAATGCATTTTTTGTTCATCTGAATTTTTTCATCCCCCTGTTCTGATCATAATACATTAATAATTACTTTTCAGTGAGAATTTGGTTGGGTATAAAATAGATACCACATGAATAGGAGACATTGTGGTATAGTCAAAAAAACACAGGTTTGGGAGTCAGATGACTTGTATTCATTCTGGTCTTCACTATTCAACAAATTAATTATGGGATTATAAATCCATATTTTATTCTCTAAACTAAGTACAAAAGTGATATAATAAGACAACATGATCTCTAAGGTCTTTTCCTGTGCTAATATTTTACAATTATAAACTGTACCAATTAAATAGTGTAGTATTTATTGAGGTTTTGTTGCTATGTCATGAGGCACAATGATGTAGACACACAGGATGACTCCTAAAAACTTCACTGATGTGGTAAGCCCCTGGATATCCGTAAGGTTTATGTACCACCCTCTAACGTATATACACTTATTACCAAGGCCTCCAATAATCTTACCAATTCTTAATTACTCAGTTCAATTAATATAGTTGACAATTTTGATATTCAATATTCTGGTTGTGCAGGTACCTGGAATTATATTAGAGGAGAGGAAAGTAGAGTTGATATGGGGCTCTGGGACCACTACTTTTTTAAATTTGTGGTAGTTCACCATTCTTCCACCATGATTTTTTTGTTTTCTGATAGAATCCAGATAGTGAATTACAGGGCAGGAACCATCATCCCTGAATTTTTAAGTCTTTGAGAGATTGAATTCCTGCCATTTACCTCCCCTACTGAATGTCCCAACATAATTATCAACCCAAGATGAGTAGCACTGTTTTGCCAAGGGGCAGAAGGTCCGAGGGGTAATTTCAGGATTTTTGCCTGTCCTTTCCCACTACAGTCTCTCTTACTCCACTGCTCAAGGAATCAATGTGAAGGTTCTGCCAACTACCAAGTATGTTCATGATAATCATGTATCATGGACTTGACTAAAAGACCAATGGTTAGGCCCATGGATCTAGTAGACAAGCTAAGATAGGCCTTGACACCCAAGATTTCATTCATTAACCTTGTCTGCAAATTATTTCCTCTTTAATGAATGGTCACAGTGAACTTTTTACTCTTGAATACCAATTCAGACCTCATGTCCAATAATTGAAGGGTTTGGTACTCTGTTCTCCCAATGAATAATTTCCCAAATGTATTAATCAGGGTTCTCCAGGGAAACAATATATATAAAGAGAGAGAGAAAGAAAGAGATTGATTTAGAGGAATTGCCCAGTGGTGCATGTGATTATGGAGTCTGGCCAGTCCAAAATCTGCAGGGTAGGCTGGCAAGCTGACAACTCAGAGAAGAGCTAGGGTTGCACTTCAAGTCCAAAGGCTGTCTGCTGGCCGCATTCCCTCTTCTCCCAGGAGATCAGTCTTTTTTCTGTCAAGGCCTTTATCTGAGTCATTGTGCCTGAAACAAATTTCCCCAAATTATAGAGGATAACCTGCTTTACTGAAACTCTACTGATTTCAATGTTACTCTTATCTAAAATAACTTCACAGAAACATTTATAATAATTTTGAACCATATATCTGGGTACTGCGGCCTAACAAAGTGAACACATAGAATTAACCATCTCACCAAGTAAATACGTCCCATTTGGAAACTACTGGAAAGATTACTTTTGAATATACTTATTGTCAAATTGTAAGGTCCTTCTTTATTAAGATATGCCCTCCCATTGAAAGGCCTAATGGTTTGAGAATGATCTCAGCTTTCTAGTCACACATCCCTGATTTCTTTTGATTGCTTATGTTTAGCAGTACAGTTGGCAGATGCCCATCTCTCTTGCCTCTAGGAATACCTTGTACAATTAACCATCACCATCGTTGTCTGCAGATCACACAATCATGACAACCCTTCTGATCTTGCTGCACATTTATAATAAATGTACTGACCTTGATGAGCCCTGAGTAGCACAATATGTTAAGTGGCTCACGCTTGGTTTCAGTTCAGATCATGGCCTCAGGGTCACAAGATGAGGCCCATGTCGGGCTCCACACTCAGCTTGGACAGAGTCTGTTTGAAATTCTCTTTCTCCCTTTTCCCCTCTTGTTTATGCTCTCTCTCTCTCTCTCTCTCTCAAATAAATGAATCTTTAAAAATAATAATAATAAATGTACCCATCTGAGTCTGATGTTTAAGCAACTACTCCTGGATTCTATAACTTTGAGACCATACCACTGTAGTCAGAAATCCTACTGTAATTAACCCTGGCAGGCAGATTATCACCATTACTGAGCTTCTGAATTATGCTAGTGCCATCTTACCATATCATCCCTGTTGCTTTGGTAAGCAGATTTTCCTTCAGAATTTTTGCAGTACATAGCTGGTTAATTTTCTGGCCTTCCTATTTTACCATTTTAGCCACCTCTCAACCTTTTTATTTTTTTCTCTGCTACCTAATGTTGTATTTCTAGAACTGTTAATTCATTTAGTGCAGTCCATTAGTTTTCCCAGTCTTCAAAGAGATATCCTACTAGTACACTGCCATTTTCTTGCAGGGTCCTTGCCAGGGACCCTGGCAAGGAATTCTAGGTTGGCAAACTTTTTCTTTCATCATCTTAGCATTCATCCACTATCTTCTTTCTTCTATCATATCAGATAAGCTAGCTATCTGTTTTGTATTTTCCTTATAAAAGTATTTGTTTTCTTTTTCCTGGCTACCTTTAATTATTTGTAATATTTTCAATTCTCTTAAATTTTCCTTCAGATTTTAAAACTATTGTAGTATGGATATTATGCAAAGTTTTTCTTTTGGCTCACTTATTTTCTTTTCATTTTGATTTTGGGAAAATTCCTTTGTATCTAATATCTGGATTTTTTGATAATGGCAATTCTAATCTTTCAACTTTCTTTGATATTTTAAATACTTTAATAGTTAGCTTATAGATTCTCTTTGTTAATTACATTATCTGAAGTTCTTGAAAATGTAATCTGCTATTTTTAGTGTCTGATGACTCTTACCATATCTGTAATATCTAAAATCTCAGTTTCTTCTTTATTAGACTGTCACATCTCTTTGGACATCAGCTCTTTCTTAACTTGTGATATTTATTTCACTCTTTGTTGTGGTTCTCAGGGATCTTTACATTGTTGTTAGCCCAACCAAATTTTTAAAAAAAAAGCTTTTGTGCCTTATCCAAAATTTTGTCATGTTTTAACATGACATTTTTTTAAATAGGAAGACTTTTATTTTGGATAGTCTTTTATAACTTCTGAGAATATTTGTATAAATTGGTTTGACCTAACTCGTTAATAATTCTTCATATATTTCCATTTAAACACATATGGTTCTGTTAATTCTCTTTGAAACTATTCTTTCATTTTTTAGTGTACTTTGTTTCACTGTTTCCACCACTTGCCCAATCTCCATTTGGTATTTTCCTATAGAAAACATTGCTGAAATAAATGACATTTTTATATCTTTATGGACTAGAAATATTATGTTCTTTATAAAATTTCTAAAAGTAGGATTTCTAGATTGTAGATATGGAGACTCTAAATTTAACACACTAAATAATCAAATGTATATGATTTTATTAGTCTCTTGGTTTCAGCTTTAATATTCTATGTCACACATGCTTCCTTCCTGAAACAGTGTATCACTACAGTCATAGACACACAGAGAAACATATGGAACACAGAGCATGAATCAGCCATGGTGTTGTATAGAAACACAGGGTGGGGGAAGAAAACAGGGAGAAGAAAATCCACTCCAGCAATTTTAAGTACAATAGAGATTTATAAAATATTGATTTTATCAATCAAATCTTTTTTTTTTTTAACATTTAAGTTTTTTTTTATTTTTTAATTTTATTTATTTATGATAGGCACACAGTGAGAGAGAGAGAAGCAGAGACATAGGCAGAGGGAGAAGCAGGCCCCATGCACCGGGAGCCCGACGTGGGATTCGATCCCGGGTCTCCAGGATCGCGCCCCGGGCCAAAGGCAGGCGCCAAACCGCTGCGCCACCCAGGGATCCCTATCAATCAAATCTTAGATATGACACAAAAGCATGACCAAA
This sequence comes from Vulpes lagopus, assembly GCF_018345385.1. Taxonomy (NCBI): domain Eukaryota; kingdom Metazoa; phylum Chordata; class Mammalia; order Carnivora; family Canidae; genus Vulpes; species Vulpes lagopus. Next base: position 65,296,147 of record NC_054828.1, on the reverse strand, counting down.
AAAAGAAAAAATATATAAGCATATTGCACTTTGTCAAAATATAAAAAGCTCTTTTGCATCAAAGAATCTCACTACCAAAAATGTGAAATGACAGTCTATAGAATGTGTGAAAATATTTGCAAATCATATATCTAGGGATTAAGTATCCAAAAGATGAAAAACGTTTACAACTCAATAACAGAAAGACAACACAACCAATTTAAAAATGGGTAAAGGATTGAGTAGAAATTTCTCCAGTGAAGATGTATAAGTGCCAACAAACATATGGAAAGATTACTCATTTGGGAAATATGCATTAAAACCTATAAGATACTCATATTTACTAGGATGGCTATAATGATAATTTTAAGAAATAGATGATAACAAATATTGGTAAGAAGGTGGAGAAATTTAAATTCTTGTGCATTACTGGTGGAAATATATAATGGCACATTCATTGTGGAAACAGGTTGGTGGTTCCTCAGATAGTTAAACATAGAATAAACTTATGACCCAAAAATTCTATTCTTAGTTATATGCCTAAAAGAATTTAAACCAAGTATTCAAGTAAGTACTTATACACAATGTACTTTTGTGCAACACTTTTCATAATAGCCAAAAAGTGGAAAGAACCAAATTCTCTATGACAATGGAATATTATTCAGCCATAAAGAAAAATGAAGTATTGACATATGCTAGGTTAATCTCAAAAACATTATGCTAAGTGAAATAGGCCAGGCACAAAAGGTCAAAAATTATATAACTGCAGGTATATAAAATATGCAGAATATTTAAATCCATAAGACAGAAAGCAGGAGGAAGGAGACTGACTACTGGATGTTTGTGAAAAACCAAAGAAATCAAAAGCTGGTGGCTTGAGAACATCAATAAAATTGATAATATCTGGGCAGATGGATCAGAAAAACGATAGGAAAAAACAAATTATCAATACCAACAATTAGAATGTTATCACTGTAGAGTGTATAGATATTAAAAGCATAAGAATATATTAAGAGCAACTTCATACCTGTAAATTTGGCAACTTAAATAATATTGATAAATTCCCAAAAGGATCCAAACTAGCAAAAGTTGTTCAAAAAGGAATAACCTGCTCAGCTCACTCTCTATCAAATAATTTATTTATATTTAAAAATCTTCCCATGAGGAAAACTCCCAAGTACAAATGTTTTTTACAAAAATTTTTAAGACAACTGAAAAAGAGAGAATAATTCCCATGTTATTCTGTGAAGCCAGTATTACTATGATACCAAAACCAGATAAAGATTGAGAAAGTATTTCTCAAAATTTTAGCAAAGTGAACTCAACATTATATAGAAAGGATACTATAACATGATTAACTATAGTTTGTCCCAGAAATGAAACTTTCATTTTGATGTCCAAAAATAAATTTATGTAATTAAACACATTAACAAGTTACAAAAGACAAAAGAAAAGCCATACGATCATGTTAATTTCTGTAGAAAAGGTATGTAAAAAAAAAAATCCAACATCCATTCCAGATTAAAAAACAAAAAAACTAAAAAAGCTTTTAGCCAAGAAGAGTAGAGAACTTCCTTAATCTTTTTACGGATTTCTGCAAACAAACAAACACACAAATTTATAGTTAACATCATAATTAATGGTGAAACAATGAATGTTTCCATACTAACTGGAAATATGTCAGGGATGTCTATTTTTAGCACTTCTGTACAACATTGTACTGACTGATCTTGTCCATGTTATCCAGCAAGAAAATGAATTTTTAATATCCATATTGAAAATTAAGAAGGAAAAAAAGAAAATTAAGAAGATCTATTCATGTGCAAAATGATCATTATACAGAAAATCTGTATATGAGAATCTATGAATGAGTTAATAGAATTAGAAAATGAATTTAGCAAAATTATAGAAATCTATAGATAAAATCAACTATATTTTTGTATGCTAGCAACAGCAAATTCAAATTCAAAGTAATTCCATTTACAAGAATACAAACATATATGAAATATTTAGGACTCTATTGTGACGAAAGAAATGAAAGACCTGAATGTTGAAAATTATAAAAAACATTGCTGAAGGAAATTAAAGACCTAAATAAATAGTGAGATATACATACTTATGAGCTGGAGGACTCAGCAACTAAAATATAAATTCCCCTCAGATTAATCTATAAATTCATGTAATTTCACTCAAATTAGCAGCAGACTTGGGGCGATCCCTGGGTGGCCCCAGTGACTTGGCGTGTGCTTCGGTCCAGGGCGTGATCCTGGAGTCCTGGGATCGAGTTCCTCATCAGGCTTGCTGCATGGAGCCTGCTTCTCCCTCTGCTTGTGTCTGTACCTCTGTCTCTCTCTCTGTCTCTCATGAATGAATAAATAAAACCTTAAAAAAAAACCCAGCAGACTTCTTGTTAGAAACTCTCAAACTGAATCTAAAATTAATATAGAAGAGCAAAGAACACATAGTTGGTAAAACAACTTTGAAATTTTAAAAATCAAAGTTGGAAAACTAGTATTACCTGCTTTGAAGATTTTATGTAAAGCTTCAGTATTTAAGATAGCATGATGTTGATACAAAGATAGAAAAATGGAACAAAATCAGATCATACATATATGATCAACTGATTTTAAGCAAAGGAATAAAGGCAATTTGATAGAGAAATGATAGTCTTAAAACATTGTTGAAATAACTGGTTTATGCAATTGTATATACAAGAAAAAAGGACACATGATATATGCCTGATATCATACTCAAAAAATTTCAAAATACATCTTACATCTAAATGGAAAACCTAAAGTTATAGAAGAAAAATAAAAGCATATATCTATAAAAAACTTCCTATGAATGTTCATAGCAAAAATCTAATAACAGACCATGTGTATCAATAGCTAAATAGATAAATGAAGTAGTTATATATGCACATAGTGGAATGCTAGTCAGTAATAAAAATAATGAACTATTGATACAATCTGCTACATGGATGTATCTCAAGGTAAGTTTGTTGATTGAAAGAAGCAAGACAAAAGAGTGCATATTGTATGATTCTATTTAAATCAATGTCTAGGAAACACAAAATAATTTATAGCAAACAAATCAGAAGTTGCCTAGGGATGGGGTAGGGTATGATTGTAGGGGAGGATTACAGAGGTTCATGAGGAAACTTTGAAGTGACGACTATGTTTATTATTTTGATTGTGTTGATGTTTTCATGGTTATGTACACATGTCAATATTTAACAAATTTTGTAAAAAAAATTAACAAATTTTATACTTTAAATATGTAGAATTTATGTAAATTAAATCTCCATTTTTAATGAGATAAATTAAATTTGTATTTATTACTTTTTATTAATTATTTTATTATTTTTTTCCATAAACTGTGGAAATTGGAACAAATTTGATGTCTGGAGCCTAACAGTTTTTGAACTTTGGTTTTTGAATGTAAAGAAAGATAATAAGGAGTGGGGAATGATACATATAAATGCTTTAGTATTGTTTACCAAATTGGTAAATAAGGCAGATGGTGTTTTAACCTTCAGTACTTCTAAATAGTTCATTTATTAGAAAGAATGCAGGTTTCAGATGTGCTATAGATTGTGGTTTATGTAGTATAGGTTGATAAGTCTGGAGTAATAGGGCATGGGTGGATGGATGGATGGATGGATGGATGCATATAAATCCATAGATGAATGTAGGAATGGGGAAATATGTTATAGATAGCTAGATAAATGAATCAATAAGTGCACATTTTCACCCAACCTTGAACTTTACATTTTTGGGTGTTTATGTAATCCAGGTTAAACCAAATGCTTTTTCAAATTCCTTTGTCATGCCAGGGGAAAGAATCACCATATGGATGGATTCTTAAGCACAAGGGAGTCTCATTTGCAACTGATAACCCACAAGAGAAATGAAAATGTGATTAAGCTAACCATGTACAACACAATTCTGTTTTTATCTTTCTACACATTACCTTTCCTGCAAAAAGAATTTTTTTAAATGACGCTATTACTTTAATAGCTTCTATTTGCATTCTGAATTTTCATTGTGCCAGTTATCCGATTCCACTTATATGATGAAATTTGTGGGCCTCATGGCTATTTTAATGTGATGCCTTTTATAATGTAATTGAGAGAAGTCTCCAATGAATAAAATAAATGGTTTCAGAGGGTTCTTAAGCCCTCAACAGATATCAGCTAAAATGTTAAGAGTGCCTCCAAATCCCACTGGTGCTATATTTTCTAACCATGAAAGAAATGTCATTATTGTAAATTCCCAGCTTTTGTCTGAAAATCTTGTACTAGATCCCTTGAGCACCAGTTCAGTTAATTAATTCAAACAATTTCCTCTCTAATCTCTAAAACATTTTCATATTTAAGACAATAAATGAGGTACTTAAGGGGCTCACTCATTGTTGGTCATTAATATGCCAGGGAATTAGAAAAATTACCCCTAGTCTTCAGTGACATGAATAATGTCTTTTTTTTTTTTTCTTCCAATGGTTCTGACCTGGACAAGGTTAAAAGCATGGTTTCTGTGCAACTGAGTTTAAGATAATCCTATTTTCCACTTGCTTTGGTTTTAACACATATATCCAAATACTCTTCTTTCAGCAATAAATTTAATACAGAGTTTGATAGGTTATACCAATTTAAATATTAAATTAGTTAATAATAACTTTGAAATTAGTGATTAGTTTAGAAGAAGAATAATTGCATTTTCCTTGAACCAGTACATAAGGTTAATGTAGTTGGGAATGCGATGGCTCCAGTAACTTTGACACTAATTGGCGATTGTGTTACATGTTAAGATAAGGAGTCAGCATGAACAGATTCTCATGAGATTTGCAGGAAGACAAAGCTATTTGTTCAGAAACCTACTTTTCTCCATTTGAACGATTGGTTTATTTCATAAAAGACTGGAATGTGACCTTCAGGATAAAATTTCATAGCATTTCATGCCATTGACTCTGGATTATCAGACTGAAACAAAGCATAGAAAACAACTTTTTACCTTAGGCAGAATCAGCTACCTGTTTGTCAGTATGTGAGTCTAACTGTTCAATTTCCTAAATTGACTATCTCTGGGGGAGAAAAGTGTTAGATGAAAGGAACATCAGGGTTGTAATTGTTCATAATGCTTTGTGTTTATGTAGCCCTTAAACCCAAAGTCTTCTAAGTCATTTTGTAGTAGGTAAAACAACAAAAATAAATATTTTGTAATGATTATAAGTTTAATTTCTTAATGTAAACACACACTCACACATATTCGTATAAGTGTGATTTTGAAGAGTTGAAGAAGATTCTATATATTTGGGGCTAGGGTAGCAGAATTATGCATAGCAAATTGCCCATAAGATAAGTGAGGGAGAAAAGAGCCAATTACCATAAATTCTAGTGCAGGGATGTATCTGTTGTGGGATCAATCTTGTCTCTGGCTATCAATTGAAAGCAAGAATGTTTCAGCTCTAAACAAAAGCTCCCTATTATGTTTTTCTCATTAGCCGTGTATGCTAGTCTCAGATCAGTGTTTTCCTAATCAAACTATTAAAATTTGACATTGGAAATGTATAATTTATTTCTTTATTTGAAGCATTCATTCACCTATATGTCATCTTTAAAATAATATTTTCATTAAAAAGCATGTTTACGCAAAGCAATGATGTAGGTAGTTGTTACAAATATATTGTGTAACCTGTTGCTAATTACATAATTGAGCTGTTTTATTTATTTAATGACGTTTCAAGACACAACTTTTAAAAAAATTTTTGAAGTGTTGAGGAAATTTTTTTCTTTACCCTTCTCACTTCTTTGGCTGATCTAATAATCAAATTATCATAGGACATGGTAACAGAAGAAAAACAAGTTTAATTATATACACATGGGACCCCCTAAGAACATGCCTCACCCCAGGCAAGGAGGCTAATGTGCTATTCTGAACTAAGGAGTAAGGGTGTAGGGATCTGGGACTTCAAAGGAGAGGACAATAATTCTTAGGAAGATGGGAATAGCAAATATTAGGTAAACAAATATTTGTCATGCTATGCAAAAATAATATGAAACAGAGAGGAACTTGATCTCCAGGCCCTACTGATCTCTCTTACCTCTACCCCAGCTTATTGTACTTAGCCCATATTCTTTGTATTTATCTCCAGTGATTATTCTCTTCCTGGCCCAGGCCCTCTATCTAAAATTTTATACTTACAGAGAAACCACGGTTTCACTTGAATCTGCAGGGTCCTGGCGCCTTCAGCTCAAAATAGTCTGCATGCCAAAGTGGCACATTTGGGGAAGACTTGTTCTGAACCCCTTCAGTGGTCTGTGTACTTGACATTGCTTTTCCTCACCATGTATAATTGTTTTTGTAACTTTCAGAATTCAGACAAGTATTAGGATACTGTTCATATTTTCCATTTTCAAACAGGCTTTTATATTAAAACTAATTATTTGGGGGGATTCTTTTAGTCACTAAATGAAGGTCAAGGCTAATATGGTTTTAATATTAAAAACTAGACTTGTTTTCCATATAACTGAAATAAAATTAATATAATACAAATTAAAACATTTAACCCATGGAAGGAATCCACTTAAAGAAAATATTTGAATAGCTTTAAAACTAACACATCTGGGCATCCCCGGTGGCTCAGCGGTTTAGCGCAGCCTTCAGCCCGGGGCCTGTTCCTGGAGACCCAGGATCGAGTCCCACGTCAGGCTCCCTGCATGGAGCCTGCTTCTCCCTCTGCCTGTGTCTCTGCCTCTCTCTCTCTTTCTCTCTGTGTCTCTCATGAATAAATAAAAAAAAACCTTAAAAAAAAAACTAACACATCTAATTATTTTCTGGTCAAGCTCCTATCTAAACCCAGTATTTAAAAATAAATATCTTCTTAAGTATTATTCAAATAGGTACAGCCAAAAGACTGCATTAGGATGGATGAGCACTGAAGTCACAGTGTCATAAAAGCTTAAAATGTTTTGTGTTGATTTAGAGAAAACATAACACATCTGAATGATAAGGTGCCTACTGGCAGCTGTGTTACCCAATCTGAGCAACCTATAATTTTCCTTCTTATTTCTGCTTCTTCCTCCAGAAACTGTTTATTCTAAAAATGATAATAAATAACAACAACAAAAAAAGGGATGTTCAGAGAGACTAACAACTTTTAAACAATGTAAGGAGGAAAAATAAAAATGTATAGATAAATACATATTCAGTATGGGAATACTTTCTAAAGTTTTTATTGGTAGAGAAGATAATCAAAATTTATTTGAACATATTTGAACACTCTGTTCTTTAATAACAAATTAATAGTCAATTAGACTAATTTCCCTAAATATATTCTAGTAATCCTGTATGTAATTCTTACTACTTTTAATTTAAAGTTAATTCTTAGTGCTACATGTCTAAAGTATACATATGTATAAGAAAAATATGAATAAATTTGCTGCCACCTCCCTTATACCCCCATCACCACCTTTTAAGTAGTTTTAACATAATCTAACAGAGTAGATAAATATATTTTATTCAGCCACTGTCTTGGGTTTTTTTTTAAGATTTTATGTTTATTTATTCCTGAGAGAGACACACACACACACAGAGAAAGAGAGAGAGAGAGAGAGAGAGGCAGAGACACAGGCAGAGGGAGAAGCAGGCTCCATGCAGGGAGCCCAACGTGGGACTCGATCCCAGGTCTCCAGGATCATGCCCTGGGCTGAAGGAGGCGCTAAACCACTGAGCCACCCGGGCTGCCCACCGTCTTGTTTTTTATTTTAATGGAGTTGAATTGTTGGCTTAAAACATAGACTGATTTCTAATGTTAAGAGATCATGCCAGAATCATTCTCAACAAAATTGTATTAATTCACAGTAAGTATCCTTAGCAATGGAGGGAAATATTTCTTTTCCTATTTTCCTGATTTTCTCACACTAATAGATGATATTGAATATCATGTTTTGTTTGCTTGGGTTTTTTGTTGTTTCTATTGTATTTTGTTTTATCCTTTGATGTTATAAAAATAATGGTTCTTTTATTGTTGTTTATTTGCTTTTTAAAAAGCCACTCGTGAATATCTTTTCTTAAACTTATCAATCACTTACATTTCTTCTTTTGTGAACAGAGTCTTTTCTTTTATTCATAAATATTGTTATTTCTAAGATTTACCACATATATTTTTTCAGTGTTCTCCAGAGAAACAGAACCCGTAGGGTATATCAGGAAGGAGAGATTTATTTTAAGGAATTGGCCCATGTGATCAGAGGGGCAGACAATTCAGAAATTTGTAAGGCAGGCTGGCTGGCTGCAAATTGAGATAAGAGTTGAATTTGCAATATTGAGTCTGAAATCCATAGGGCAGGCCTGCAGGCTGAACTCAGGCAGGAGTTCTATGTTATAGTCTAGGGGCATATTCTTCTTGTCTAAGAAACCTCAGTTTTTGCTTTTAAGGGCTTTAACTGATTGAATAGCATACCCAAATTATGGAGGGTAATCTGATTTACTTAAATTGATTGTAAATTCTAATCTTACTTAAAAAGTAATATCACAATAATATCGAGCATGGTGTTTGACAGAACAATTGGGCAACATTGCCCAGCCACATTGATGCATAAAATTAACCATTGTATTTGCACATATCTCTGATTCATTCATTATGACTGCTATATAATAGACCACTGACTCTTCAGTTTATTCTTCATCAATTTTTGTGTATTTAGGTTGTTTCTCATTTTTTTTGCAGTTGTTGCATAATGTTTCTATAGATATTTTTGTACATGTATTCTTTAATAAGTATTACAGTTTTTCTTGGGTAACTAGTATAATTCTAAATGAAAAGCAGGGAGTTATAACATGTCAAGACCTGTTATGAATCTATCCTAAGTAACAGGGTATGAAAAGGCACAGGGGTAGATAAACTGACCCATGGAATAGAAATGAGAGTGTATGTGTGTATAGCATTTTAATGACATGGCAGATAAGTAGGGAATATAAGGACTTTTCAAGAAATATAAATGCAAGAAAAATCCCTATGAAGACAGATGAATTGAATTTCAACTTCCTATTATAAGGAAAAACAAACACACTATATAAAATAAGAAGATGATGGGAATACAAATCAGAATAGATTGTCATAATACAAAATTGAAAAAAAATACTGAAAATGTATGTAAAAATACCCTTTACAAAATAATAACAAAAGCACAAAAACTCAAAAGTAAATAGGTAATTGGATGCCTGGGTGACTCAGCAATTCAGCGTCTGCCTTAAGCTCAGGGCGTGATGCCGGAGTCCTGGGATCGAGTCCCATATCCGGCTCCTTGCATGGAGCCTACTTCTGTCTCTGCCTCTCTGTGTCTCTCCTGAATAACTAAATAAAATATTTTTTTAAGTGAATAGGTAAGGGACATAATCCAAAAAAACATAGATAGAGCAATGTTAAACATTACTGTGATTCATAAAAAATATACCAAACTCTCAAAATCATTCACACAGACACAAATGCTATACTCATCAAATTATTCACTTTTATAATGTGAGATGCCTTTATTGAATCAGTTTATAGTCATTTATTGTGTATTAGAGATGCTGCTTTTTGCTTGCTGTCTGTGTTAAACATATATTCTAGTGTATTATTTGTCTTTTTAAAAACTGTATTACTTGTCTTTTTAAAACTTGTTGCCTATATTTTATATTTTTGGTGGCCAGGATAATTGAGCTTTTATATTTACTGTAGCCAACATTTTTCTCTGCAACCCAATATTACACAAACAATATCTTAAGTATTAATTATTTTTAAAATCTCACTCAAAACCACCATGAAAATATCTTATTAAGTAATGAAACTGAAAATCTCTTCAATAAAATCTGGTAAAAATGTTCAGGATGACAATTTTCCCGATATTATTCAACACTGACTTTATGCCCTTAGTAGTAGGACATACACAGAGTAGTAGATGAAGCCGAGTTCCCTTCCATTGAGTTTTTAGAAAACATCATTTGACAGGTGATGTAATAATTGTTGGAAGGCATTATTTTAATTATAGCTGTCTCATCATTTGGGCTTAATTGTTCAAAAGTACCGTGACTCACTTTGATGGATCAGTTGGAAATTCCAAATATACTCCAGATATAAGCTAAACTGAATCTCTTTGAGATAGAAATAAAATGTCCTAATACTTTTATTATAGCAATATTAAAATATGCATTGCCCTCTACACAATCAGAAAATTCCCAAGAGGCATATGTTTTTATAATTATGTATGGCTCATAAGTCCTGCTTCTGCTAAATTCCTTTCAGTTTAGCAATCATATGCCATTACATTTAGGCTATTTTTGTTCTCCACCACATGTACCCAACTATAAAACTTAGCCCTTTAGTTTCTTTTTACATGCATGCACGTGTACACACACTCATGCACAAACACACACACACACACACACATCACAAACCCTGTTTAAGTCAACTGTGTATATGATGTGTTCTAGTGAATGTCAGTAGACAAAAAAAGATGCAGAGTATATATTATCTCAACTTCAAGTGCCATATTCTGATCATTACCTCCTATTTTCCAGCTCATTTCCTCTAATAGCCCAACTTAAACAATCCTCAAACAAATCTGAACCTTCTTTAATCCTTAGATCCTTTCTGGTTTTCACCGTCTATGACCTTGTCTATGACCTTCTTCATACTCTTCCTTCCCTCCTTGCTTATCTTACACCTCAAGGAAGATCATAATCACCTCCTCACTTAAAGCTCGTAAATTCTTTCTAGCTTTGTAATACTGAAAAGGTTAAATCACAGTCCTGGTTAAACCCAAAATCCTCTTCATAGGTTCTTACACAAGTGAACATAGCTGAGAAAAACACATGAATTTCTTTCATCTTTCATGATCAAAACCTCAAACAAGCCCTTAAGTTGCTGACAATTAGACTGCATTGAATTTAGATATTCACATTTTCACTTTTCAGTTAATTATTTCATAATTTATTCTCTTTCATCAAACTTCAGTACTTCCTTTCACATTATCACATCAAACTGGTGACTTTACTGCTTATTTCACCTAGAGAATTTCTCACTACAACATCTACTTTCCGTCCACTTACTCTTTTTAACTATCCTTTTTCATAACCACTTTACCTATATAGTATATCTCAGTATTTCTTACTTATCCAAATAGTTTGTTCCAGAAAACTTTCACTTCCTCCTGCATCATTCATATTTATGACTCTTTTTGGATTATTACTATAAAGGATATAAACAATGCTATTATTTTCCTACTTTAAAATTTTTGAAAATATTTTCAGTTATGACCAATATGGAATAACTGGAATCATACTTAATTCTGTTATTCATTATTCAAGGATCACCATACTATAGAAACAACTGTTTAAAGAATTTAGGCAATTGGTAAGTCTACAGTCAGTGGAGCAAAGGAAGAAGGGAAACAGTAAGTGATTCCCTATATGAACTTGGACTTTGTCCAGATAATTATGGAATAGGGATTTCAAGTTACAACTGTCTTTCTGAATAGAGGAAACACAGATTGGAGGCCGAGCTGTCTTGTTGCTCTGGATTCTTTCTGGGGCCAGGATTCATTAGAGAGAGATTTGCAGAAAAGTAACTGAATAAATTCATGTGAGAATTTTCATAGTTCCTTGGCTGACCCCTATTATTGTATGTACAAGGTGAACTTACAAGAAATTTAACAGAGAAGAGCCGCAATATGCTTGGAATATCTACCAGAGATTTCAGAGATTTCTCAAGGCTGAGAAAATATGGAGATCAAACACATCTAGAGTGGAGAAATCTTCTTTTAAAATGCATAGGGAACATTTTCCAAAATAGACCATATGCTGTCCATAAACAGAGTTTTGACAGTTTTCAAAGAACTGAATTTATACAGCTATGTTCTCTGACCACAGCAAGATTTAATTAGAACTCAATTAGAGAAATTTTCCTAGAAAATGTTTTTAAATTAAGCAGTATTCTGCATAATCGATGTCTTAAAGAAGAAATTAGAGTAAATATTAGAAAGTAATGAACAGGGGCACCTCGGTGGCTCATTCAATTAAGTGTCAGATTCTTGATTTTGACTCAGGTCATGATCCCAGGGTAGTGAGATTGAGCCCCATGTTGGGCTCTCTGCTCCACGTGGACTCTGAGTGAGATTCTCTCCCTTCCTCTGCCCTTCCCTTCACTTGTGTGCTCTTTCTCTTTCTCTTTCTCTCTCTCTCAAAATAAATGAATAAAATCTTTTTAAAAAAACAATACCAAACTATAGCTGAATAATGAAAATTCAAAGTTAGAACTTGTAAAAAAAAAAAAAAAAAGAACTTGTAAAAATACAGTTGAAGTAGTAATAAGAGGAAACTTATAGCTTTAAGTGCATATATTAGAGGAGTAAAAATATTTAAATGAATATCAAAATCTCCAAGGTGCTAGAAAAATAAAATAAATTAGACTAAAATAAATTGAAGGCTAAATATAGCAATAACAGCAAATAAATAATCAATTTAAAATAAAACAGAAATCAATAAAGCTAAATTTGTTCTCTGAAAAATTATCAAAGTTGATAAATCCCTAGTATATCCAGTTATAGGAAAAAATAAAACATAGATTATAGATTATATATATCGAAAGTTTAGATGAAATGGATGAAATCACTTGATAAACATTTTTAATAGAACTGGCACATGAAGAAATAGAAAATATAAATAATCACATATCCGCTAAAACAATGAATCCATAATTCTAAACCTTCACAAAGAGGAAATTCCAGGTAAGATGGCTTCAGTAATGTATCTATGCAAATACTAAGGGATAAATTAGTAAAATTCTGAAGTTTTTCAGAGCATAAAAAAATGAAAACAATTATAAGATAAACATAAATGAATACCAAAACCTTAAATACACATTAAAGAGGGAAAATAAGGTCATATACCTCTTGTGTGCCTTGAAACAAATATCATTAATAAACTATTAACAAATAGAATAAAGTGATCTATAAGAAGGATAATATACCATGATCAAGTTACATTTATTCTAGGAATGAAAATCATTTTACACTTCAAAAACCATTTAATGTGATACTCTAAGAGAAAAAAAAGAAAAATCTATGATTTTCCCCACACATACAAGCAATGGTGTCTCATATTTGTATATGGCATGATTGTGTATGTGGAAAATCCAAAGAATCAAAAATATTTAGAAATAAGTAAATTTTGCAACATTTCTTGACATAAAGTTAATATTTTAAATGAAGTTCTGTCAATTAGCAACTAAATACAATTGAATACGAAAAATATAAATGTGTAATAGAGTCAAATATATTTAATAGCTAAAAATACATATAATGAAAGGTATGCAAACATTCACAATTATAAAACATTAACATGAGAAATCAGTGATGATCTAAACAAAAGGATCCACCATGGTTTTTTTTTAAGTCAATATATTAAAGTTTCTATCCCAATAGCTCTATTGATTCTATATAATATCAATAAAAAATTGACAGGTATGTGTGTATGAGAGAGAGACTTGGCTTTATATTTTATATGGAAATACAAAAGACCTAGAATAGCCAAGGTGACATTGTAGAAGGAAAGAAGTATTATTATACTAACTAATATACTAAATCTTACTATAAAGCTATAATCAGGGACGCCTGGGTAGCTCAGCAGTTGAGCATCTGCCTTCAGCTCAGGGAGTGATCCCAGAGTCCCGGGATCAAATTCCTACGTAGGGCTCCCCTTGAGGATCCTGCTTCTCCTTCTGCCTAAGTCTCTGCCTATCTCTCTGTGTCTCTCATGAATAAATAAATAGAATCTTTAAAAGAATTTTAAAAATCAAGCTGTAATCCTTGACATCATATATTGGTGTAAATATAAATACAAGTTCAGATAAAATGGGGCAATATAACAGAATGATGTACACAGAAACAGATCCACACATACACAGGGCTACCTGACTTCTGACTGCAATTCAGTGTGGCTCTTTGATGTTTCCCAAAATTGATACTGAACCAATTGTATGTCTCCAGTGTTCTTTTAAACTTTTTATACGTTTAAATGAATATCCAAGAGAATACTTATGTTTTTGATATAGACAAAGATTTTTTTAAGATACAAAGTCAATAACAAAAGAAGTAACGATAAAACAGACTCCAATAAAATTAAGCACAACTGTACATCAAAGTCAACTTGGAGAAGTTAAGATAAATGCAAATTACAGGTTAGGAGAAGATATTAACAGTACATATATCTGAAAAGATTTCATATCTAAAATATATGAAAACCTCTACTGAATTTTTTTCAAATATAGCCAACTTCATTAAAAATAGGTGAAAAACTTGAACAGGAACTTTGCAAATGTGAGTTTCAAAATGGCCAATAAACAAAAAAGGAAAGTTCTGTAACATTATTCATGTGAGAAATGCAGCCATCAGCATGACTCAGTCTCATGTCTGATATTACCCAGTATTAATGAGGATATGGAACAGAAGGAATGAATATTCTTACACTATTAATGAGAATATAAATTGCTGCAACCACTTTGGAAAACTGAAAATATCTACTAAAGATAAACATATGTATTCCCTAACACTTACCAGTCTATTCCAAAAACAGTATTAATACCCACAAACAGATATGTACAAGTATGTTTGTAGAAGTTTTATTAACAGTAATTTCAAATTGGAAACAATTGGGGCACCTGGGTGGCTCAGTGGTTGAGCACCTGCCTTCGGCTCAGGTTGTGATATCGGGGTCTTGGGATTGAGTCCCACATCGGGCTCCCCACATGGAGACTGCTTCTCCCTCTGCCTGTGCCTCTCATGAATAAGTAAATAAAATCTTTAAAAAAGAAACAGCCTAAACATCCATCAGTAGCAAAATGGGTGAATAATTTCCCTACAGTCAGAAAATGGGTACTGCACATTGTGATATTAAACAATGAAAATGAATGAAGCTTTTCACAAAAATGGGTATACATTTATAGAAATATTTTATATACCTGTTATTATTTTTTTCATATTTCTGTCTTCGGTTTCTTTGCTTCAGATTATAGTCTTCTTCCATGTTTCTCAGGCTCAGCCTCTTGCATTCCCTCCTGAGATGTTTTATGAACTTTGACTTCTTACAAATCTAACACATAGAGCAACTCAGCTCTCTCAATTCCCAAACTCATATCCAGGTCTCCACATTCTTACACAAATCCGTAGAGATTCTCAAAAGAAAAAGAATACCTTTATTTAATGATATTTACCTTTCTAAAAAAAAAGTTGCCTTTCTGTTATATAAACATGGCTTAATTCAGTTTCAAAATATACATGGATCTATCCCTCCATCCCTCACAATTCTTGACATCCACTAGGGTATATGAGTGTCTTGTCAACAGGATTGTTTCCCTTATTTTTACTCATGGAAACTGATGGAGAAGACCTTTGTAAGTTTTGAGGTGGAAAGTATAATCAGGGTATTACTGTGTATAATTTTTATATAGAATATTTAAGACAGGACATAAACAAGACTCAGAAGATCAATAGGGTACTAATTCACTTTTATAGGCCTGAAGTTAAAATACCTATATTCATATAAGTAATCAGAACAGAAAGAAAAGGACTAATAGGTGAAACTAAGGAATAGGAGAATTCAAATGATTATTTTTATAGATGAATATTTTCCTCTATAGAAAAAAAGAAATTAATAAGAGTCAAGATGGGCGCATCGGGAAAGAATTAAACCATTCCTGTTATTTTGAGATCGTGCCTTCTCTAGAGATATAACCTTTTAAGTCATAAGTTATAAAGATAGCACATTAATGCCTGCTGCCATATCAAAGACATCTTTTCAGGCATATTCAGAGTACATTTTCATAAAACATCAATTTAGGTCCTGTCAATTACATCTGCTCCTGAGAGATTTCATCAGTCACATTGTGTTAAATCACATGACTATACATGAAATGATTGATGGTATACAGAGAGAACACATCCAAATATGTAGGTTTCATTAGAAACTTTTTAAATGACTCATGAGGATTTCTTAGGCCTCAAATACCAAATATTTTAGCATGACTTTATTTGTAGGTTTTTAAAACCTACAAACAGGTTTTAACTGAGGGAGTTAAATACACAAAACAAAGCACATTAAAGGGTCATATTAAAAAGGTGATTTTTTTTTCTCTCAAAAATATGTAAGGCCTTACGGAATTTTCTTGGAAAAAAAGTACAGAATATCAAAATCTTTTAGTGATTTAAAAATAGCATTTCATTTCAAATGATTACATATGTATTATCAGGTCCAGAGTGTTCAGTTACCAAATCTTTATTCAAAGGAGCCAAAGTCAGTGTCAGTGAAAGAGAAATCATACTGGATGAGCCTTTTGTGAGACTATTTTTATGAAATTCATTTTATTATTACTTTACATAAAATCTGTGAAAACTGCCTCTCTAATTCCTTACCTTTTTCCTCAATCTCCTGTTTTCATTATCTTCTGAGATGTCATAGGGTATATAACCTGCAAGAAATATACTGAAACTTATTTGAGAGAAAAGAGACTTAGTTTAAGAACTTATTTTAAAAATCATGTTTAGATTTCACAGGAACTAGAAATCCATACAAGAAGTCTTTTAGTCTCCTCCTGTTTTCTGAGTCTGCTTCATCCTCTTTTCTGTAGACCACTTCCCTTCCTCTTTAAGGTACACGTCTTTAGTTTTCCAGAAATTTCTTATACACCTTGTTTGGTATTGTCACGAGGTAGACTTTTGTCTCAGAACTATTTAACTTTATGGGTCCAGTGCTCATCAGAGTTTGTCAGATTCAGGTTCTATCCTTATATCCCATTTCCTAGAGGAAAAAAATGTAATTGGTGTAATTTTGTCCAAAAGTGTAAGGCTCCAGAGCAAGATTTCTAAGAAATAGTTAAGGTGGTACAAAATGATGGTAATTTTTAATACCCAGGACTGAAATATGCTTGATGAGCTTGACAGGTCTAATTTGGCCTAATTTTTCTGCACCCAGAATTTATTATGTCAAGTTAATTTATCACACCATTCTTCCTTTCTTCCTTTTGGTAACTACTCTTTTCTTGAATGTTTATTAGAATAGAATTGATTTTTAGATCTATGGCTTTTCATCATTATCAACAGTTGTTGAACATTCTTTTAATTAGCAAATTAATTACACATTACAATTGTAAGTATGGTTTACTATCCCCATCATCAGTTATATTTTGCCAAATGGCAGCTCTCAAATACTCCCATGGAAAAGTGTGGTTTATTGGGGTGTCTTATTACAATACAAATTTCAAAACTATTTTGGCTGAACTGATGTTACCATTTTATGTCTTACTTTTTTTCAGGCATTAATTTCAATAAAATCAGCTAGATAAAAAATAAACTCCAAATAAAATGTCATATATAAAATGTGACTGGAATATCAATTTCCAGGTAGTTATTGTATTTCTGTTTCAAAATCTGTCCATTACCTTCCATTTACATTTAATTTCATCATTCATTTAACAATTAATTGCACACTAATTTATGACTTTGCAGTATTACTGGGTGACTCTTCAGGTTAGTCTTGTTCAGGATGATATAATGAATTGTGAATGATCCTATTAAAAGAAATTATGGAGGTTTCATTATAAGATGCCAGGCCCTGATGAGGAGTTGTAAATAGCTAACCAGAGAAGGGAAGAGCAAATGGGAGATTTTATAATGGGAACCTCACCTTGTTATTAAAATAGCTACAGAGAAAGCAATATCTGGATCCATGAGCCCTGATAAGAAAACAAATAGTACTTTTCATGTAATACTGTGCTCTTTTTCTTTACTTTTCCTTCTTCCCTTTGCCCAACATAAATAGAGAAACCAGAGACAACAGTTTTAGAGTGATGAAAGAAGGAAATGAATGGAAATCCACACACTCTTCTCTTCCTCAGCACCTAACAACAGGGAGTCAGATCAGTTTTTTGAAGGAGAGACACAGGGAAGTGAAGGAGAGGGTACATTTTTATTTTAAATAACAATGGATTACAAGCCCACCTTTGATTCATCTCCTCTCTATGCTCCCTTTTTTTTTTTTTTTTTTTTTACTATTTTAGTAGTATCTCAGGTGATGTTTGAATGTTACAAATCAAGCTTCCCCATTTGTTAAATGCAAATAATTCCATAAAGAGTTTTACTTTTCTATGACCTACCTGCTTCAAATAGTTCCTTGTACATTCTATTTTTCAAAATTCTAATATATGAGCTTTGGGCCCCTGAGTAAGAGAGAACCTTACACCTTAAGGAGACCAGTTCTGATGATCTGAACATGAATATAGGACAACAGTAGTTATTCCTAAAGTACAAAAACCTTTTTTGTTGTAGTTATTAACAGTAGTTAATAACAGTAGTTATTATAGGAAGAATGATAATTATTCCTGAAGTACAAAAACCTTGGTACACTTGGAACACACCTAATGATCTTATCCTGTGCAGTACATGGTTCCTCGGATACTATGTATTATGACCAATTATTGGCACTTTATCCCTTTGTTCCTTTGCCATTATCAGACTTTTCTATGTTGCCAGAGCAGCCCGCAATCACATCAGAACTTATCTTTCAGGCTCTCCTTGACAATTATAATAAACATTAAGAGAAATCCTCCAGAAGGGACCCTTACTTCTTGAAACATAGGAAAGAATCTAAATATATAAATTAGACATTATCTTGAAACAAATAATTACAGAAATTACGAATCTATGATCAATATGCAAAATCTATGTTTGGCACAAAATTTAGCAAGTATTTTCATACAAGAATGTTTCCATAAAAAAAAATCAGATTTGGAGATTATCATGTGACTATGCTCTTAAGTCTACACTCCTACTTGTCAAAAATCAATATAAATGTTATTACTCAGGTTCTCCAAAGACACAACCAATATATATGTAAAGAGATTACAAGGAATTGGCTCATGTAAATATGGAAGGTTGAGAAATCCCAAAATCTGAAGTTGCTGGGCTGGAGACCCAGTACAGCTAATGGTATAAATTCTAGTCTGAAAGCTGGAAGACTCAAAATCTAAGAAGAGCTGACTTTTCAGTTTGAGTCCAAAGACAGGAAAATACCAATGTCCCACCTAAAGCAAGCAGGCAGAAATTTCCTCTTACCCAGTCTTTTTGTTCTATTCAAGTCTTCCATTAATTGAATGAGACTTATTCATATTAGGAAGAGCAACTTGCTTCCTTCAGTCTGTAAATGTTAATCTTATCCAGAAGTACCCTTACAGCACACCTAAAATTATGTTTGACCAAATGTCTGGACACCCTAAAATTAACCATTACAGTAGGCATGATCCCAAGGTCACAATTTTATAAGGCTTTAGAGATAAAATCAGTAATAAACTCATTCAAGTGCCCAACCGTGATTCATTCTCAATTCTGAATCTCCATTTTTGAGGAGTTTGTGTTCTGCTTTGGGAACAAACAATAAATTAATAAGTTATAATTAATGTGTTAGTAATAAAATTTCTATATCCATTTGGCCTTACTACAGAATTATCAGCCAAATCTCTGAAAAATGTGACAAGTCCGCCTCACAACTGTGCTAGTGTTAATCATACTATTGCTTAGGGATTGCCTGGTTGCTTGACAGCCAGTCTTTGGCAACTCTGATAGAAATCTTGTAAATGTTTACTTGAGAGTTTCAGGATATAAAATGGGCATATCTTAGTCAGTACCTACCACCTATGGTCCCTTCCAGGACTTATGTGCAGAAGGATTCTCAAATTTTCCAATTAGATTATGGACATCAAGAGCTCCCATCAATCCCTAACCATCCACAAATAACAGCAACACTCTTTCTGCTTAGATACTCCAGGAAAATGGGGAAATAAAAGTGAACACAGATAATCTCTTCCAAAAGTATCAGATCACAACAATAGGGTTTATATATCCAAACAAATACATTCATCTAAGAAAATCCCTTAGCATGGAGGAGAGCATTTTGGCAATATGAACCGTAACCTTGAAGTTAACATTAGAGGAAGCAAATTAAAACACTTATCCTATAAACTTAAAAAATAGAACTTGTAACCTGAAAATACATCTGTTTCACAGAAACATGAGGTTATTTCTTTTTACTTTCAGAGAATTTTTTTACAGTACATATATGAAATGTAACTACAAAACATTCAGTCTTAAGTATTTTATCATCAAAATTATGTTTATGAATTGGAGGGAAGTCAAAGAATAGAAATATATTGTTATCTTAACTATTAAATTTATTTTTATCTATAGAAGATTAAGGAAATATTTTATTTCCTTCATTAGTATAACATTGAAAAGTATGTCTAATATCCAGACTGTATTGAGTTATATTAAGAGATAGTGGTATTAAAATTGTTTATATGGGTTTTTGTCTGACTTTTTAAATTGCTTAACATTTTGTTGGTTTCTCTGAGTCAGTTTTTTTTTTTTTCCAGATCTAAGAGCCATTACCTAAAGTGACTGATTTTAATTAAAATCTCTCAATCTCTCTTTTTGGTAGTTCTTTCTAATAAATTATATCTAACTTAAATATTCACTGGTAGTTCTTTCTAATAAATTATATCTAACTTAAATATTCACTGTAATGTCAAACTATACTGTTTGAGCCAACATTATAAATCATGCCCATCCAAAATGACATTAGAAAAATTATCAAGAGTAATTTCATGTCAGCTTAAAGCAGTAGGTATATATAGAAACACATGTATTGTAATATTCTAACCTGAAATATACCTGGTGAGGGGTGCCTGACTGGCTTAGTTGGTATAGCATGTGACTCTTGATCTTGGGGTCATGAGTTCAAGCCCTACATTGAGTATAAAAGTAATTCTCTGTTCCTGAAAGTAATGTGGTTTATAGTTAGAGAACATTAATCTTTTATGTGTTTAAAAAGTAATATGTTCCTGGGGCATCTGAATGGCTCAGTAGGTTGTATCCGACTCTTGGTTTCAGCTCTGGTTATTATCTCAGGGTTCTGGGAGCAGGCCCCAAGTCAGACTCCATGCTCAGCTGGGGTCTGCTTAAGATTATTTCTCTTTCTCTCTCCCTCTACCCCTCCCTGCTCCTCTCTCTCTCTCTCTCTCTCTCTCTCCCTCTCTCTCTCTCTCTCTCAAATGAATAAATAAATTTTTATTTTATTTATTTTTTTTAAGTAACATGTTCCTTATGTTTCTTATTGCACCTAAAAAGTGGCCATGTTGAAAACCATGATCCAAAACAAATTGCATTCCTGCCTTCTGGATTTATTGGCCTATAAGCACAACTTTTCAGATTGGATATTCTTTTACCCCACTGTTAACTGTTGTCAGTCCAAGTATCATGGTAGAGGCCGTAATATACACCTATATCCATTGTTCTCTACTGAGTACATGGGAAGATTACACTTGCTTGTTTTTATTTATGTAGGATCAAATAACCAGTGGAGGCCAATGAAATATATGTATAAATAAAGTATGCCCTTCTGGGACAAAGTATTTAATTGCTAATAATACAAGAGTCTCCAACAGCCACAGAAGCTACATATTTCAGATGGTGCAGTGTCAAGATATCTTGGTAAAGTGTTCCATATATCTGAGTCACTATGCATAGCAGAGGCCACAGTGATTCAAGATACACATGTTATGTGAGCAAAAAATAAATCTTTGTTGGGTTAAGCTACTGGAATTTAGGGGATAATTTGTTATGAAATTAGTCTAAACTAATACACATGTGTTTGCATAAATTAGCATCATTTAAGCATTTAATAAATAGCAGTATAAATTTCACCTCTCGTACTGGCCATTAAAGATGATTCTATTGACTTTTTTCATGAAAATCCAAATATTTTTTTTTTTTTTTGAAAATCCAAATATTTTATGTAGATGTCTATTTCTCTTTTCTTCCATATATTCTATTTTCTGAAACTAGTTTCATAACAGTTACTAAGAGATTAACCTCTTTATTCAATGTTATTATTAATTTTTCTGTGGTTTATTTAGAGTCTTCTGAGTTTTATTTTGTTTTTTGTTTTGATAGCAAATAGGGAACAAGTGTTTATTGCTATTTTTTATTTAAAGAACGTTAGCTACCACTAAGGTTGCAAGTATATATTATACAACCAGAACTATATCTTGTAGAATATATTTTCACTGTTTACCCTTTATAACAGACACACTATGCCTTGATGTGTTATATGGATAGTTTTTTATAAATAGTCTATGCATTTAGAACACCTGGATTCTGCATCCCATCTCTGTTCAGTATTAATTACTTTTTTAAAAGAACTTTCCTATTTTCAGGTTTTCCTTTTTTCCTAGACTCCATGCACTATAGACTCCAATCTTGTTCCTTTCTGTATCTGATTCCCCAGGCATAGCCACCTGCTTCTGCTTTTTTTTTTTTCACTTTTAGTGCTTTACGCTATTATCTAAGAGTAATATATATGCACCCCCGTATAGGGTGCATACTTCGTGATATTTTCAAAACAAGGTTTCTTAGAAAATAAATTATGTCAGATCATAATTTTTCCAGTTAATTTTAGATAAACCAAGATAGGAAGAAATCTACTTATAAATCAATAAAACAATGCAAATTACTTTATCTCTTTTTGTGATCAATGTATATATCTCAGCTGTTGGTTTCAGCTATAAGAATTATCTATTTCTTGTCTTCCAGGACTGTATACTTACTTAAGTTAAAAATGACAACTGCCTGAAATATTTCTTATATCCAAGTAAACATAAAAGGAAGGATACTATGCATTCATAATGACTAAGTAATACCTCCCTGATAACATTTATTTACATTTCTCCAGGGAGCCCTTAAATTTGACGCCTCATCGTAAAACAAAGCAATATGTGTTTATTTTTTTTTTATTTTTTTTTTTTTAGCAATATGTGTTTAAAGCAAGCTTTGTGTTTGAATCAAAGCAATATATTTTGAAGTCTGTATTAAAATTGCGTAGAAATGATGTGGTTCTGTGACATAGTTTCTATTCTTAGAAAATGAACTAAAGTGGCAATAGAAGAGAGTAAATGGCAGTTAAATTGGAGTTCTTTTTGGAAGCAAGATTGTAGTTTAAACTTAATATCATGTATCAAATTAAAATTATTAATTATCTTACTCCAGTCTGTCATATTTTACTTAAGGAAATTACTTTAACTCAGAATAAGAGCATTCATTATGACAACTTATAAAAGACTGTTAACATTTCATTGAGTCAAGAGGAGTTAAGATGGTGGCGTAGTAGGAGGACCTGGTACTTATGTCCCTCAAACACAGCTAGGTAGATATTAAATCATTTTGAACACCCAGGAAGTTGATCTGAGGCCTGAGGGAACAAACTGCACAACTAGATGGAGAAAAGAGGATACACTGTGGAAGGCAGGAGGTGCAGAGACATAATTTGAAGGAGAAAAAAACTGCCAGTGCTGTGGAGAGGAGGGAGCCCTGGTCACAGAGAGGAGAGAGACAGAGAGCAAGCAGGGATAGGGCATTGCACAAAAAACTCTTCCCCAAAATTGATGGGGAAAATGAAATGGGCTGATTATCTCAAGCTTTTACAAGCAGTAGAGCTCAAAGACTGAAGTTGTAGAAGTCTGTACCATCTCAGAGTGCAGCCTGGCAGGCATATTGGTGCTTCTGTGGAGAAGAATGGCAGAGGTCTGGCAGTGGACATTGTGGTCTGAAGACCCCCTGGGTCACACTGGGAGAGATAGTTTCCCTTCTTGGAGTGCATTTGAAAGAGGTGGCACTTCCTCTTGGGACAAAAGGGCCATCGGGCACCATTGTCCTGCCCTGTTCATTAGCACAGGAGCAGAGACACCTGCTGAGGCCAGCTAACCTGGATATTTGCTTTTTGGTGCATTTTGCCATAAACTCCAAGTCCTTGCATGTTTGTGTGACTGACCTTCTGGGACAAACTGGCACCAGCCACAGCACACCAAGACACCCCTCCCCGCAAAGCATCAGCACAGGTCCCTAAAAAATGTGCAGTTTTGAAACCCAGCCAGCATAGCTGAGATAAAACACAGGAGCACTGTACCACCAGGTGGGCAGATGACTCAGATACAGAGTGAAAGCAAGGATCTAAGGGATACCTGGGACACATGAGGAGAGATTGTTTGCTCTTCTCTGAGGACTTCCTGAACAGCAATGATCAGGAACTCCCCTCTCTGGGGATGAGAGACTGGACCAAAGTGATTTGTACCCATATCTTTCAGCATGAATGGACTTAAGTGAGTGGCATAGTGTTCACAGCGGAAGCTTGAGCCACTTACATAAGCCTCATCCCCTGCTCTGCGCAGGTGTGTCTGAACTGAGGCAAAGGTGCCTGAGAGTCAGTGCAGCAGTGGATCCCTCCCCCAGAAGCCTAGCACAATAACACCCACACACATCAAGTCTACTGACCTGAGGGAAAGAACAGCCATAACAGAACAGTAAAGTGTACACAGCACACATTAGAAACATTTGCTGAAGCAACAGGCCCTGGACAATATTTGACCTCTTTTTCATATAGCTATTACTATAAGGGCAGGGAACATAACAGGCTTTCCTAACACAGGGAAGACAGAGTCCTAGACATAATGCCAAGATGGAGGAATTCACCCCAAAAGAAAGAATAAGAGGCTATGGCCAGGGATCTAATCAAAACAGATATAAGTAAAATATCTGACCAAAATTTAAAACAATAATCATAGGGATATTATCCGGGCTTGTGAAAAAGCACAGAAGACACTGGGAAGCCCCTTTACGCGGAAATAAAAGACCTAAAAACCAGTCAGGCTAAAATTAAAAAATGCTGTAACTGAGATGCAAAACCAACTGTATGTAATGACCCCAAGGATGAAAGAAGCAGAGGGATGAAAAAGTGATGTAGAAGATAAAATTATGGAAAATAATGAAGCTGAAAAGAAAAAGAAGGAAAACGTCAGAACATGAATATAGATTCGGGAAAATCAGCGACTCCATGACATGTAATAACATTCATATCATAGTATCCCAGAAGAAGAAAAAAAGGAAAAAAGAGCAGAAGGTTTATTTGAGCAAATTATAACTGAAAATTTCCCTAATCTGGGAAGGACACAGACGTCCAAATCCAGGAGGCACAGAGGACTCCCATCAAAATCAACAAAAGCAAAAAAAAAAAAAAATCAACAAAAGCAGGCCAACACCAAGATATATTATAGTGAAATTTGAAAAATCCAGAGATAAGGAAAGAATCCTGAAAGTAGTAAGGAAAAAGAAAACCTTAACCTACAAGAAAAGATAAATAGGGTTAGCAGAAGATCTCTCCCCAGAAACTTTGCAGGCCAGAAAGGAGTGACATGGTATACTCAACCTGCTGAATGGGGAAAATAGCCAAGAATACTTTATCCAGCAAGTCTGAAATTCAGACTAGAAGGAGAGATAAAGAGTTTCCCAGAGAAAAACTAAAGGAGTTTGTGACTACTAAGGCAGCTCTGCAAGAAATATTAAAGGGGACTCTTTGAGTGGGAAAGAAAGATCAAAAGCAACAAAGACCAGAAAGAAACAGAGAAAATCTCCAGAAATGGCAACTTTATAGGTAATACAGTGGCACTAAATTCATATCTATCAATAATCACTCTAAATTTAAATGGACTAAATGCTCCAATCAAATGATATAGGGTATTAGAGTGGATAAAAACAAAACAAAAACAAGACCTATCTATGTGCTGCCTATAAGAGACCAAATTTTGACCGAAAGACACCTGCATATTGAAAGTGAGGGAATAGATAAATATTTACCATGCTAATGGATGTTAAAAGAAAGCCAGAGTAGCCATATTTATATCAGACAAAGTAGATTTTAAACCAAAGACTGGGGATCCCTGGGTGGAGCAACAGTTTAGTGCCTTCCTTTGGCCCAGAGTGCAATCCTGGAGACCCAGGATCAAATCCCACATCGGGCTCTGGGTGCATGGAGCCTGCTTCTCCCTCTGCCTGTGTCTCTGCCTCTCTCTCTCTCTCTCTCTCTCTCTGTGTGTGACTATCATAAATAAATAAATAAATAAATAAATTTTTTAAAAAATTAAAAATATAAACCAAAGACTGTAACAAGAGATAAAGGAGGGCACTATATCATAATAAAGGGCTCTATCCAACAAGAAGATCTAACAGTTGTAAATATTTATGCCCTCAACTTGGGAGCACCCAAATATATAAATCAATTAACAACAAACATAAAGAAACTCACTGACAACAATACAATAATAGGAGTGGACTTTGACACACCACTTAAAGCACTGGACAGATTATCTAAGCAGAAAGTCAACATAGACACAATGACTTTGACACACTAGACCAGATAGACTTAATAGATATATTCAGAATATTTCATCCTAAAACAGCAGAATACACATTCTTTTTGAGTGCACATGGCACATTCTCCAGGATAGATCACATACTGGGTCACAAATCAGTCCTCAACTAGTACAAAAGATTGTGATCATACCATGCATATTTTCAGACTATAACACTATGAAACTTGAAGTCAACCACAAGAAAAAATTTGAAAAGACCACAAATACATGGAAGTCAAAGAACATCCTACTAACAAATGATGGATTATAACCAGATAATTAAAGAAGAAATTTAAAAAAATGTATGGAAGCAAATGAAAATGAAAACACAGTAGCCTAAAACCTTCGTGATGTAGAAAAAGCAATAGTAAAAGGGTAAGCACATAGCCTACCTCAAGAAGCAAGAAAAATTTTGAATGCACAACCTAACCTTACACCTAAAGTAACTAGAAAAGGAACATCAAATAAAATACACAGCCTAACCTTACACCTAAAGGAGCTAGAAAAGTAATATCAAATAAAGCTAAAGCCAGCAGAAGAAAGGAAATAATAAAGATTAGAGCAGAAATAAATGATATAGAAATAAGAACAAAACAGTAGAACACATCAATGAAACTAATACCTGGCTCTTTGAAAGAATTAAAAAGGTTGATAAACCCCTGGCCAGACTTATCAAAAAGAAAAGAGGAAGAACCCAAATAAAATCACAATGAAAGAGGAGAGATAATTACCAACACTACAGAAATACAAACCATTATGAAAGAGAATTATGAAAATTTATATGACAACAAATTGAACAATCTGGAACAAATTGTTAAATTCCTAGAAACATACAACCTACCAAAACTGAAAGAGGGAGAAGTAGAAAATGTGTACAGATCCATAACTAGCAAAGAAATGGAATGAGTATTCAAAAATCTCCCAAAAAAACAGAAATCCTGGGCCAGATGCCTTCCCAGGCGAATTCTACTAAACATTTAAGGAAGAGTTAATACCTATTCTTCTCAAAGTATTCCAAAAAATATAAATGGGAGGAAAACTTCCAAGTTCATTCTACAAGGCCAACATTACCTTGATTTCAAAACCAGACAAAGAGCCCACTAAAAAGGAGAATTACAAATCAATATCCCTGATGAACATGGATACAAAAATTCTCAGCAAGAAACTAGCAAATCAAATCCAACTACATTAAAATAATTATTCACTACAATCAAGTGGGATTTATTCCTGGGTTGCAAGGGTGATTCAATATTCAGAAATCAATCAATGTGATACACTATTTAATAAAAGAAAGTATAAGAACCATATGATTCTACAAATAGATGCAGGAAAAGGATTTGACAAAGTACAGTATCCATTCTTGATAAAAACCCTCAAGAAATAGGGATAGAGGGAACATACCTCAACATCACAAAGGCCATATATGAAAGACCACAGCTAATATCATCCTGAATGGGGAAAAACAGAGCTTTTCCTTGAAGGTCAGGAACAGACAGGAATGTACACTCTCACCACTGTTATTTTAATGTAATACCGGAAGTCCTAGCCTCAGGAATCAAAAAGAAATAACACAAAAAGAAATAAAAGGCATCCAGATGACAAGGAAGAAGTCAAACTTTCACTATTTGCAGATGACATAACAGTATGTAGAAAACCCAAAAGAGTCCACCAAAAACCTGCTATAACTGATACATGAATTCAACAAAGTCATAGGATACATAATCAACATAACATAAATTTGTTGCATTTCCACACACCAATAATGAAATCGCAGAAAGAGAAAACAAGGAATTGATCCCACTTACAATTGCACCAAAAACCCTAACATACCCAGGAATAAACCTAACCAAAGAGGTAAAAAATATGTACTCTGAAAACTATGGAACATTTATGAAAGAAATTGAGGAAGACACAAAGAAATGGAAAAACAGTCCATGCTCATGAATTGGAAGGAAAAGAAATGTTGTTAAAATACCTATATTACCCAAAGCAATCTATGCATTTAATGCAAACCCTATGAAAATACCACCAGCATTTTTCACAGAGCTAGAACAAACAATCCTAAAATTTGTGTGGAACCACAAAAGACCCTTAAGAGCCAAAGCAATCTTGAAAAAGAAAAGCATAGCTAGCTGGAGGTGTCATAATTCCAGACTTTAAGCTATATTACAAAGCTGCAGTCATCAAGACACTATGGTACTAGCAAAAACACAGACAGATCAATGGAACAGAAAAGAAAACCCAGAAATGGACTCACAGCTATATGGTCAACTCATCTTCCATAAAGCAGGAAAGAATATCTAATGGAAAAAAAACAGTCTTTCCAACAAATGGTGCTGGGAAAACTGGACAGCCACATGCAGAAGAATGAAACTGGACCATTTTCTCACACCATTCACAAAAATAAATTCAAGATGGATGAAAGACCTGAATGTGAGACAGGAAAACATCACAGTCCTAGGAGAGAACACAGGAAGTAACCTCTTTGATATTGGGCATAGCAACTTCTTACTAGACATGTCTCCTGAGGAAAGGGAAACAAAAGCTTGGAACTCTTGGCACTTCACAAGATAAAAGCTTCTGCACAGTAAGGGAAACAATCAACAAAACTAAAAGGTAACCTACAAAAAAATAAAATAAAATAAAATAAAAATAAATAAAAAATAAATAAAAGGCAACCTACAGAATGGGAGAAGATATTTGCAAATGGCACATCAGATAAAAGGTTAGTATCCAAAAACTATACAGAATTTATCAAACTCGACACCCCCAAAATAAATAACCCACTTAAGAAATAAGCAGAAGACATGAATAGACATTTCAACATCATTGATCATGAGGGAAATACAAATCAAATTCATGATGAGATAGCACCTCATACCTGTCAGAATGGCTAAAATTAACAACACAGGAAAAATCAAATGATGGTGAGGATACAGAGAAAGGGGGACTCTCTTATACTGTTGGTGGGAAAGCTAAACTGGTGCAGCCACTTTGGAAAACAGTATGGAGGGTCTTCAAAAAGTGGAAAATAGACCTGTCCTATGATGCAGAAATTGCACTGCTGTTTACCCAGCAGATAAAAAAAATACAAGTTAGAAGGGGCACAAGCACCCTGATGTTTATAGAAGCATCATCAACAATAGTCCATTGTTGGAAAGAGCCCAAATGTCCATTGACTGATGAATGGATAAAGAAGATACGGTGTGTGTGTGTGTGTGTGTGTGTGTGTATTCTGTTATGTATGACAATATTATTCAGTCATCAAAAAGAATAAAATCTTGCCATTTGCAAGAGCTAGACTGTATTATACTAAGTGAAATAAGTCAGAGAAAGATAAATACCATATGATTTCACTCATGTGGAATTTAAGAAACAGAATAGATGAACATGGGGGAAAGGAGAAGGGGGGGAAAGGGAGGCAAACCAAAAGAGACTCAACAATGGAGAACAAACAGGGTTTCTAGAGGGGAGGTAGGTGGGAGATGTGCTAAATGGGTGATGGATATTAAGGAAGGTACTTGTGATGAGCATGGAGTGTTATATGTAAGTGATGAATCACTAAATTCTGCTCCTGAAACCAATATTACACTCTGTTCTGATTCAAATTTAAATAAAAACATGAAACAAAAAATATTAATATTAAGAAAAATATTCACTTCTACCTATATTATTAATATTTTATCAATATTATTTAAAGTGAAGTTGAAAGGAAGTTGTAGCTAAAATTGTGGCTTAATCTGAATTTATTTCCTAGCAGAAAACTATCTAGTCATGAAGTGTCAAAGCGTCTTAGAGCTTTAGGTGAAAACAGAGATTATCTGGATAAACCCTTCACTGAAGTATTAAGGAGACTGGTTCAGAAAAGTGAGCTTCTCATGCCATGCAACTGTTGACTAACTTTTAACCTTTGAAAGTTTAGTACTGGTTTTATTGTTTGTTTCTTTGTGTGTGTGTGTGTGTGTGTTTGTTGTTGTTGTTGTTGTTATTTGTTATTTGTTTGTCACGCTTAGGTGTTTTTTTTTTTCCTTTTGATGCTGTAATATTGTTGAGAAAATTGGTTTTAGTTCTTATACAATTCATAACATTTAAGCATACAGTTATGTTCATTTTGTATTCTAAAGCAACTGGGAAAAGACCCAAAGTCATTTCTTTTTCTACTGAGCACAGAGAGTTTTTGACTACTAGAAAGTTGGTACTTGGGCCCTATGGCCAAAGAGCCTAGTGATTACATGTTTCAGAAAAGCCTCTCTGCCCCAACATTGCTTTTGCACTTCCTTTCTCGAAAACACACTCTCTGAAGTTAGGAAAGCACATTTACCTTCCTTTAGGTATTTAGGAAATGATTTCCCTAAGGCTGCCTAGATATTTTACTTTACAGCAAAACTTGGATAGTTGGCATGAGCTGTGTAATAATCAACAGCATTTTTTTCAATGTTATTCCAAATATTCTGTATTTACGTATTTCATATTTTTCAGTTTGGATTTTTATATTTTACTTAATCCAAATAGATAAGTTTATGGCTTAAAATATTCTGAAAATCACTAACTTTAGGCACTTGTTTGGTCTTTATGTAAAGACCAAACAAGTCTTTAAGTCTTTACTTGAAGGTAAAACTGGTCATTTGACCAAAATTTTTGTGGTAACCAGAAATATTATTTTTTAATTCTTTAAGGGCAAGAGTGTATGGGAAATATGGTAGATGTTTTAAGGAGAATAGAACTGATAAAACCTGTGGGGAATACTTAACTTCCTGGGAAGTAAGCTCAGCAATCTGGCATTGTAAGAGCTTGCATGTCAGCCTGTTCCTTTTAATTTCATATACACTATTTAAGGCTTCTAGAAATTTCCAGTAGGCAGCATTAATTCAAAATCTCTACCACCAGAGCAAGGAATGCTAATAAGATTCATGTTTTATTTAGGGCAAGATTAACACAATTTAATTGAGTGTATTATCCTGTGAATGTAAATGGCAGAAATGCTGAGAAGTGACGATTGAGGGACAAAAGGAAAAAGAGGAAAGGATTTGGGGCTGGGTTTTAGGAATTTATAAACGAGGACACCACTATGAAAGCTGATAGCTCGATTATGTGTGTGGGTAATTCATATCCAGTTCCTTCAGCTAGCATTGTTACTCATTGGGAATAAAGAGGGAGTTAAAATGTCACTATGTTGTCTCTGGCCTATTTATTCCCACTCAGTAATGTGTGGAGGTTGTATCAGCATGCACCTAGGATAATCATCCTTTTAAAATTAAGTGGGAAAAAGAAGAATCAAATACATTAAATTGTTGTTTTATAATCAATGTTGGGGAAAGTTTATAGGTGGACAAAGTAGTATCACCTAGGAAGTGAAACCTGCCAGTCAACTTATAGTCCTTTCTCTCACTAACTGTCTAAGTAATACTTAAGCCCAGCTGATTGTCCTTTCTTAAATGTCCATTCACATTGTCACTCACCTCTAACCATATTTTCATGACTGCTGATCTGATTCTCACTGCTGCAGTTCCTTGTCAACTCCTGCCTTCAAACTTCTCAGTGCCTTTAATCATCTTCTCTCCAGACCGTTCTCTGTATTGTCTCTAAAATGCAGTATTGCTCATTAACATCCAGTAAAGATTCTTCATCACAATGATCAGTGATTCTCAAATGTTAGTGTCCATGAGATTCACTTTAAAAATGTATAGTCTGAGGTGCCTGGGTGGCTCAGCAGGTTAAGTGTCTGCCTTTGGTTCAGTCATGATCCCAGGGTCCTGAGATTGAGCCCTACATTGGGCTCTCTGCTCAGTGGGGAGACTACTTCTTCCTCTCCAGCTCACCCTGCTTGTATTCTCTCTCTCTCTCTCTCTCTCTCTGTCAAATAAATCAATAAAACATTTTTTAAAAAGTATTTTATAATCTGACTCAAACTGAGGACTCAAAGCTATGTGTTGTGAAAACAAAGTCACTCAGGTTTGGTTTTAAAGTAGGGATAGGGATGAGCTAGGTAGAAAAGACAGGATATTAATGCACATTTTGAGAAAGAAAAGAGGTGGGATTTTTTTTATTACAATTTTAGTGGGTCTATAACAGATTTCCTACTTCTAGGCCATAATTAGCAAACATCTAATAAAGCATAATATATATGTATTGTGTGCATGTACATACACACTTATACATTTATGTTTGTTTTAAAAATTGAAAGGAATATATTTAAACTTTTTAATTCATGTAAAAATACTATACCTGGGATATCTTTTAACTTGTTGTGTATTTCAAAAGACTTATCATTATCTGAAATACATTTTACCTTATTTTAAAATGCTAACTTCAAAGCAGTATTAACTGGGACTTCGTCTTTGATTTGACTATTACCAGACTGGTTTCTCTGTAAAAATAACTATAAAAGTAGATAAATTATAACTTAGGAAGTGAAGGTTTTCAGATTTTGATCAACAAGCAGCACAGGATAATATTCCCTAATAAAAGCAAAACAAAGCAAATGTTGGGAGTCAGTTTTCCTTGGGTGTCTCACATTTCTGCACGTTGTCAACAAAGATATTAACACCTTTTGTCACAATCCTTCTTTTCAAGTACATTTGTTAACAAATAGCCTTGGAAATAAGAGATAGTATCTCCTTTCTGGACAAAAATTGGGCAAGTTTACTTGCAAATCCCATATAAAGTTTGAGGTTTGCTACACTCAGGATTCTTCAATTCTAACACAAACTCAGTGCATGTGTAGCATCCACCTTGGCCCACTTCTGGGTCATACCCATTAGTCTTGGAGGATAATAGACATTCACATGAACATTAAATTTATTATGTCTGCTATACCATGAGTAATAAATTGTTTTGTCTCTGACCTAAGGACACTAGTCTCTTCTACGAGCACCCATGAGACTATGGCAAGGCAACTGATTAGCTTGTAAGAAAGGTGAATCCCAGATTCATCACAGTTTTTGACATTAAGTCAGGTACTCATTCTGGCTTTTGATAGTCATGTCCAAAGTGTGATACAAAAAAGACAAGTCCAGAGGATGATGGTCTTATCATGAGAAAAGGATATTAGAGTTTGAGGTTATTGAATCAGCTGGGATTTGTGGAACAGAATACAAAAGAGAGATTTGTTTTTTTAAACTTCCAGAAATTTTATGGGGATTCCCTTGAATATTTCATCATATACTAAGCTACTCATGTTCAGGTCAAGGTTCCAAGAGTCAAACAAAGGACAACTTACCATTTAATCAAATTTGCCATCGAAAGAACAACTATTAGGAAGGTGTAAACTGGACAAATACTAGAGCTCACATAAGGTGGCGAGATATTTGATTTTCAACTAGTGAGAGTGAAGAGATCTGTTGGGCTTGCCAACAATTTTGTATATGCCCTAGAAAGGTAAATAACTTGAGAAAAAGGCTAATCTA
The DNA here is from genome assembly GCF_018345385.1 of Vulpes lagopus. Classification (NCBI taxonomy): domain Eukaryota; kingdom Metazoa; phylum Chordata; class Mammalia; order Carnivora; family Canidae; genus Vulpes; species Vulpes lagopus. The sequence continues at coordinate 65,262,437 of NC_054828.1, read as the reverse complement.
GTTTTAGGACAAAGACTACTCGAGATCCAATATAATGGCTTAAAAACAAGCCTATAGAGGACCAAAGTGATATGGAAGTAAATTAATTTAATACTCTAAGAAGAAAGTAAAATTTTAAAAAATGAAATATTATAGCATCCATAATGTTCTTAAAAATTACTATACAATGGAGGAAGCAGAATATGTGACCTATAAGTAGAACAAAACTCAAAATAATAGAGACTATTAATGTCAGAAATTTTAGAATCACTAAATTCTTTAAAATACCTATTGTGAATACATGTAAGGATGTAAAGGAAAACCTGAACACAATGAGGGAACTAATAGGATAAAAGAGAAATAGAAGCTGAAAACAACAACATGATCCATGGGACACTATCAAACAGTCGATGAATGTACATGTAACTGAAGTGCAGAATAAGTGAACAGGAAGGTTGGATCATAAAAATGTGAAGAATTAGGGGCATCTGGGTGATGCAGTCTTTTAAATGGCTAACTCTCAGTTTTGGCTTAGGTAGTGACCTCATCACTTGTGAAATAGAGCCCGGGGCTCTGTGCCCAGCACAGAGTCTTCTTGAGTTTCTCTCTCTCTCTCTTTCCCTCTGCTCCAAGCGCCCCCACCATGCACTCTCTTTCTGTCTCTAAGTGAACAAATCTTTTTTAAAATGTGAAGAATAGCTTAAAATTCTCTTTGTAAAAGTTATAGGACCAAAATTCCAAGAAGCTCAGTGAGTGTCAAGTAGAATGAAGACAGAAAGTAATATCAGCACATTACAAAAATTGTTAAAAATCAATGATATAATGAAAATTTTAAAGGCAAACAGGAAAATAAAGACATTGCATTCATTCCAAGAGGTAGTGATAAATATAAGAAAGCAAACAATTATAGCCTATGAAAGTATTCAAATATAACTATATTTATTTTTTTGAGCACAAGTGATTTTAAAACTTTTTTTTATCAGTTCTGAAAAGTGAGCAAATCTCTGCTCCATTTAAAGAATTTGTTTTTCTTGTCAGCTTCAATTCCTAAACTATTCATATTTAAGTCATTATTTTGGTCTAAAGCATTGCAAAATATATTTCAGTCAAATAGTTACGCTCTTGAAAATTAAATACAGGAAATCATTTTAATCTTTTTCCCATTTTGAGAAATTATGTATCCCCTTGCTTCTTGAACAGATTAACAGTGGAGAGAACATGAGGAAATACATGTTTTAGTAATAAGACGTGTTATATAATAAAAATAAATCGACAAATATTGATTTTTAACCCCCACAATCTCAGTTCAGATATTGAACATAAAAATAAACCAAGTCCATGTTAATCTCTTAAAACTTATCCTCAAGTTGGCAATTTTCCTTCTATGGGCACAAATCTATTGCTTGCATCTCCTAAGCAAAAGATCAGAATCAAGAGAAACAGAAGCACGTAATAGGTCAGAGGATAGGCACTTGAATAAATTTCTTTACATTCATAATTTTGATGAAAATAAACTGTGAGACTAAAAATTGGGTTTTCAGTAAAAATGATTCTACTATCATGGCAAGTGAAAATAGTTCAGCATTATCTTTTAAAGTTGAATATCCCTATTTGATGACTAGAAATTCTACTTGTGGACAAATATATTATTTAATAAATGTATGTATGAACAGGAGATGTGTATAAAATGTTCTTAGCATCAGCAAAATTTTTTAAAGTGAAAATATGTAATTTTTGTCTAGTGAAAATGAACTGTAGATTCATGCATCATAGTCAATGAATATAAAATTGAACCCTAAATAAACAAGTCAGAGGAATGCATAAGGAATGGCTTAATTCATGCAAAATGTCAAATAAAACTAAGCTTTTTAAGATTTAGGGAAACAAACAAATGGGATAATACCATAAAGAAAATCAGGGGAATAATTACCATGAACTTAAAGTATCTTCCCCCTGAGGTTTGTAAGAAAGATGTGACTAAAGGAGGAAATATGGAAAACCAAAAATCCTTTTTCTCTAATATAAGCTAGTTGCCTATTCAATACATGTTGCTTTTTGGTTTGGATGCATTTTAATGAACAGTGGAGTGTGGTGTTTGAGAGCATGATATGAGTTTTTAAAAGACTCAGTTAAAATACTGGTTCTACTACATGAAAGCTTTGGGCTTTCAGCTAATTACTTAAAATTTTTCTGCCTCAATTTCCTCTCCTGGCTGTCAATTGGGAATACTTCATGGAGTTGTTGAGAGAATGAAATAATAATATATATACAGTTCCCAAAACATGTCAGAAAGGAATAACTCTTTGATGGTAAGCTGAGATTGGTAATTTTTTATAATTATTAGGAAGCTTTAACTGTAAATGTCTCTTCTAGAGACTGAATTTGTGGAGTGATTTTTCCTTATTTTATTTTAAAGTCTTTCTCAAATTACATATATCTTCTGGAACATTAACAGGGTCTTTCCTTATCAAAAATGTATTTTCACCAGCATAATTAAAATATTTACTATAAATTATATAGAATTTAAAATATATTGCCACAGAAGTTTATCATACAATAGTAAAACAGAAATAAGAACAACTATCAGCAATTTTGATGTATTAAAAGGTATTTCAGGGCAGCCTGGGTGGTTCAGCAGTTTAGCACTGCCTTCAGCCCAGGGCATGATCCTGGAGACCTGGGATCGAGTCCCACGTCAGGCTCCCTGCATGGAGCCTACTTCTCCCTCCCTCTCTCTCTCTCTCTCTCTCTCTCTCTCCCTCTCTCTCTGTCTCTGTCTCTGATGAATAAATAAAATATTTTTTAAAAAGGTATTTCATAAAGCAGCAGGTATTACAATCTCAAATTTTAATATCAATGAGTTTTGAAAAAAATAAGTTAATTTCTTTTTATTAAGATTATTTATTTATTCATGAGAGACACACGAGAGACAGAGACACAGGCAGAGGGAGAAGCAGGCTCCCGTGAGGAGCCTGATGCAGGAATCGATCCCAGGATCCCGGGATCACAAACTGAGCCAAAGGCAGATGCTCAACCACTGAGCCACCCAGTCATCCCATGATTAATTTCTTTAACTAATATATATTTATTTAAAAATAGCTGTTATGGGAACATTTTGGAAGCATCTGAAAAGTAGAATATTTTATAACAATTCTATAATTTTATAGAATTTTATATATTTCTATTTATTAGGATATATGCTTAATTAATTTAATTTTTGAGAAATAAAATATCACTGGTAAGGATATGATTGCTTTTATATTCATCCACAAACCCCTATTCCTATCCCAGGAGGCAAACACAAATTGGTGAATAGCTATCCAATATGTATAGATAGATAGCACAGTAATATGTAACATATATAGATATTGTATGTATGTGCATACTCCAATATATAACATGATTACGTGATATCTGATCAGTTATATAACTATACTGTAAATATATTTTAAACCACTTTTTCACTTAATAACATTTTTGAAAATCTATCCTCAGAGATGCATCATTTTGCTGCTGTGTGATATATACCATGTTTTGTTTAAAGAATCTCTACTAAAAGATACTTAGTAATTTTTCTTATCTTATGAAAATTTGTCAGTTTCTATATATTTCACGAGTTCAAACAATGCCAAAATAAACATCATTAAACACATCTACTTGTAAACTTATGCTTACATAAGTTTCTATGTAAAGTTTTACATATAATAAAATGACTTCTACTTTCCAAAAGAAAATTACATTCCAGAAATAAACATAAGAAGTTTTTTTTTCCTCAAAAATTAGAAATGGGGGAACCTGGGTGGCTCAGTTGGTTAGGCATCTGGCTCTTGATTTCAGATCAGGTCATAATCTTAGGGTCCTGGAATCAAGCTTTTCATTGGATTTCACGCTCAGTAGGGAATCTTCTTGAGATTCTTACTTTCTCCCTCTGCCCCTCCCCACACTCAAGTGCTCTCAAATAAAAAATAAATAAAATATTTTTTAAAAAATTAGAAATGACTACATTTAAATATATAAGCTTTTAAGTTACCTCTGATGGAGTCTTTCTGAATGGCAATCAGAAATATTTGGTAGATTTACCAATTTAATTAAAAGATGAATTGTTTCTTTACTAAATTATGTATTTCTACTAAAATATGTTACTTTTTTTATGTGGTATGTTATTTTGAAAATGGTATTGCCCTATTAATTCAATTCCATTTTCATCCTATTTTGTCTTTTACAATGGTTAAATGAAGTCCATTTTCTTAGTAAGAAGGATAAAAACATAGAAATTACTTTTCTACTATTGAAATTATTGTTATTTCTACAAAAAAGATGCATAGTAAGACAGAAGTTATTCTCATCTTCCTCTAATAAGTATCTATGTCCCACAGGTGTCTGTAACTTTTTAAAGAAAAGGACAGCAATGCGTATGTATTGCATAAATGACATGTTCTGACATATACATATAGATTATGAAGGAAATAGGCCAAAAAATATACGTTCCATAAAGTACATTTAAAATTCTAGTTGTTTTGATGGAAGCGATATCTACTCACTTGATATGATGTATTTTTGGCTTATTTTAGTCAAACTACAGTTAGAACAACTCTCAAAATAAAAATCTAAGGTTTTGGAAACCAACTAGACATATGTAAATTTTCTTAACTATCCTTTCTGAAATATCAGAATAGAATTTGGTGAATTAGAATAGGAAATCTAACAAGAGTTCATTTATTAGTCTGGACTCTTTTCCTATAAGATGAGAAAAAAATTCCCAAAAGAAGTACACTTCCCATTTAAACCCAGTTAAGATGAAATTGGGCTTTTGGGTAAAATGAAATAACTAGTACTGGATGTGCATTGCAATCATAGTCTTTAACAAAAATAGAGTAAATGACTGAACTGTTTTATACTTTGGTCAACGAGAGGCACAGGATGGTTATCTCTGAGAGAAGGGGGGAAATATGATTCCCTTCTTTCAAAGAGAGAACTTCTCTCAAAGAGAGAACCCAAGCTGAGCATGGTACTCACCCTAAATTTTGGAGACAAAGTTGAAAATTTGGAGAGCAAAATTGTAGGTAGAATACTAGAAAGGAAGAAACCACATCAAGAAAGAACTCTCAATAGGGAATACTTTGGGTCTTGAGATGTTAAAACACATGGGTTGTTGAGACAAGGCAAAGAGTGAGTAGTTTAAAATGACCAATTACTGGAGTTCATCAAGACCTCGGAGATAATTGAATTCTAATCAGAGAGAATCCAGAGACTGAGAAAATGCAAGGTTTATTTAATATTCAAAAAATAATAATTGTATTAACAAAATCAAGGATAAAAATCATTATTATGTCAATAGATGCAAGACAAGCATTTCATCAGAATTCAACATCCAGTCATGAGCAACTTCCTCAACCTGATGAAAAAGCATCTACAAAATCGCACAACTATTATCATACTTAGTGATAGAAGTAAAATGTTTTTCTTCCAAGACCAGAAACAAGACAAAGTATTCAATCTGATCACTTTTACAGAACGTTGTACTATAAGTCCTTAAAAAAGAACCCTAAAAATGCAATGGATTAATAAAAGGAAATAAGCTTTATATAGATTGGTAAGGAACAAGCAAATTTACAGTTTTTTATGCAGAATATCTCAAGGAAACTCAAATAGAGCTATAAGAACTAATGTGTGAATTTAGCTGTATATCTATAAAACAGCAACAAACAATTGGAAAATAGTTTTATTAAAATGACAAATAAATAAATTCCTCCTTTTCTTTTATTCCTATTCCTTCTTTTTATTCCTTTTATTATTTAATTATTTATTTAATATTAATTATTATTAATATTAATTATTATTTAATTCCTTTTATACAAACACAGCAAGGTAATTAAATTGGGGAAATAGTCTTTTCATCAGATAGTGCTGACACAATTAACAATCTGTAAGAAAAAATAAGTAAGTCTTGACTCTTAACAAACACGAAATCTTGAAATAGTTCATATACTTACATACAAAATTAAATCTATAAAATATATTGAAAAATAATATAAGAGAAAATCTTCATGGCTTTGGAGTAGACAGATTTCTTAGATGTGATAAAAAGAAAAGCAAAGTTCAAGAAAGACGAAATTGATGAATTGAACTTAATCAAATAAAGTACCTCTATTCGTTAAAGACAATTTTATAAAAATGAAAAGGCAATTCTCAGACTTAGATAAAATATTCAACTAAATATATCTGAGAAAAGGCTTATATCCAGGATATATTAAGACCTTCTACAACTCAGTCTCAATTTAAAAACCAAATTACAAATGTGCAAAATGTTTGAAAAAAAACACTTCACAAAGGTAATGTACAACTGACCAACAAGGAAATTAGGCTATGCTCAATATAATCAGTCATTAGGGAAATGCAAATTAAAACTATAACTAGATATAAACCCATTATAATAGCTAAATTTAATTAATGGGCAATAGTAAATGTTGGCAAGGACAGGATGGATCAGCTAAAACTTTCATATATCACCTGTGTGAATGTAAAATGCTATTTTGTAAAAGCAAGTTATTTTGTAAAGTTAAATATACATTTTTAGTATAATCCAGCAATAGCATGTCTTGGCATTTAGCCACTAGAAATGAAAGCATATATTGACAGAGACTTTTTATATGAATATTCAAGGCAGCTGTATACATAATAACCTCGAATTGGAAACAACCTAAACACTCATCAGTAGATGATTAAATAGGCGATGGTAACTCCATACAACACAATACTACTCAGAAAGAAATAGCCTACCAATATATGTAACAGCTAGAATAAATCTGAAATTATTTTTTTAAGATTTTATCTATTTATTCATGACACAGAGAGAGAGAGAGAGGCAGAGACATAGGCAGAGGGAGAAGCAGACTCCCTGTGAGGAACCTGATGTGGGACTCGATCCCAGGACCCCAGGATCATGCCCTGAGCCAAAGGCAGATGCTCAACCACTGAGCCACCCAGGTGTCCCTAAATCTGAAATTATTAAGCAAGCAAACTAACACATAGTAACAAAAAACAGATCATTGCCTGAAGCTGTTTGACTGCAAAGGGACACAAGGTAATTTGGGGGATAATGCAAGTATTTATGTCTTGATAAGAGTGATGGTTACTTGAGGGTATACTTTTATCAAAACTCATCAAAATTTGTACTAAAAATAAATTTTATGTAAATTATAACTCAAGTTGATTTGAAAAGTTAATAGAAAAAGTTGGGGTGCCTCAGGTCATGATCTCAGGATCCTGGGATGTAAGCTCCACCTCAGGCTCTACACTCAGTGTTTCCCTCTGATCCTCCACCCTCAGCTTGTGCTCTCTGTCTCTCTGTCAATTAAATAAGTATAATCTTTTTTTAAAAAGTTAATAGAGAATCCAGCTCCACCTAAAGTTTTTCAGTTGCTGAACTTTTTAAACCGTAACTTAATTCTCATGGAGCACCCATTAAAATCAGAATGTGGTAATAGTTTTCACCACAAACAGTTATGACTGGATTTTAGCATAAATGGTATATCAAAACCCACAAACTTCAGACACTTTCAAAATGCAGCTCACACTTAGTTTACATAAGCAGTTCACAGTTTTGCCTCTTATTTGTTTATTTTAATGGTATTGTTTAATATACTTCTAAAAGCAATGAATGAATGAATGAATGAATGAATGCAAAGAGCCACAGGAAAAGTTGAGTAATATAAGCGAAAAGTAAATCCATCCAATTGGTAGCATAAGTATTAGGTGCCAGAAGAGTCACTGAACACTAAAAGGATGAAAAGGATGACAGATCTGATCCCATCTAGTCTATAAGGAAATTGTCATGTCTTAGCAAATTATAAAATAATCCCACTAATATCAGTGAAGAAAATGATATTCCAAATAAAAATAAAAATAATAGGCACTTGGGATAAAGATGTGAGGTGAATTTTGTTTTCAGTTGAATAAATTATACAAAAATTAACATATATATATATTATAAATCATTAGGTAATTATACTTTAAAAATAAAACATTTTATGCAGGGATCAAATGACTGTTTCACAGCCTTAACTAAATGAATTTATTTTACCTGAAAACCAGCATTATATTTCAAAATCTAAGTCTGACTTGATGAAATTGTGAGTTTGTATATATTTGTCTATTTAATATCTTTTTTTTAGTTCATTATCACATTTAAATTTGATTGATCATTGGGCAACAAATAAAATAATAAAGAATCAGACCAGTATAATTATGAAAAAATAAAGAATGGATACAGATTCCAAATATATGTAGTTTTTTGAACTTTAAAAAGTCACACTTTCTGTGAATTTTAAATGAGAGGGAAATATTGAATGACAAGAGATTTTTATATGCTCACTGTCTATGAAGTAGACTATTCAGGATAAAACTGTATGATTAATGAGACTGACTTTATCCCCAGGTCATGAATTATTAGTTTAATGACATAAGACACATGTAGTTAAATATCTGATACAGTGCCTGGCACATAGTTGAGACTTTATGAATATTGAAAAGTGTCATCCCCAGAATACACGAGAATATTATGAGTTTTAGAAGATCGACAGAAGCCAAAAGCTAACTAAATAAGAAAAAAAAATGTTAATATGATTATCTGGAATGATAGCAGCTCAGCAACAAGCAACCCAGAAAGTTCAAGAAAACAGGCATTTGGGGTTTGGGGTAATCATAGTCTAGGTGTTTGAGGGAAAATATGGTGAAAAAGGACAGTTAGTGATTATTCAAGGTGCCTTAGGCACAGTTCTTAGAGCAATGAAGCATTAGATGAGGGCTAATGTTCACAAGTAACATAGAATCTCTGTGTTTTACAAATAGTTCTATATGCTCAACATGCATAGTACTATTAAATCCCATCAGCCTATGAAGTAGGCACCGTTAGGTACAGATTAGGAAACTAGGCTCAAATATATTCCACAGTTTACTTCAGTCATACAGTTAGAGGAGAAGCTAGAATTTCAATGTGGGCAATTTAAATCTAGAGATTAGAATCTTGGCTATTAAAAAAAAAAAAAAGAATCTTGACTATTTTGCAGTACTGCCTCCTCATAAACCTAATATTTAGTTTAAACCACTTTGGGAAACAACAGTCAGAAGAATCGATTGAAGCAAGGATGAGGAGACTTGTAGCCATTAGGTTTTAAAGTTGTCACATTGCACTCAAACAGAGGCAGACACAGGCAGGAAAAGTACAGTGATGAAGAATGTGGATAGATTACCAGGTAATGAATTTATTAGTTAAGTTGTACATATTTCAGGAAAGTTATTCATAGGCAGAAAGATATAGAAACTGAGACAGTCTTAAAAAAAAACATTATTTGAAAAAACTGGATAGGATGAAGGATGCATGGACAGAAAATAAAAATCAATTCCTTCAATGTGGTGATTTTTAAAAATTTCTTTGTCACTTGGAAATATTAGGCATGATGAGCACCCTTGAGAGCACTAAATCTCTTCCTGTGAGAACTAAAATAAGCCTCTTCCATAGGCTAGCCTGGAAAAAAGACTTATGCATGAAATGATTTTAAAAATTCATGATTAATAAACGTTCTTGGGATGTGAGAAATTGAATTCTGCTTTTAAGATTGTGATACATCAGATAGAATTGATTTTAAGGTCAAGGACATGGCCTTTTGAGAAGGTAAGATGTGAGCAAAACTTGTCTTTGATAGCACCTGCCGATTTTCAGAATTTCTCCAGTATTGCTCCTATTAGCAGATTTCTATTGATCTCCTGTTTCCTGGGACCACATCGACACCATAGTATGTTTTTAATTTAGGGCACAAAATGATTCTGTATTTTAGTATTTTATATTATAAGGACACTAACTCTTATGTGATGTTGACATTAACTATAAAATTACAGTTTCATTGAAGCCCTGATTTCTCCATTCATGGCTATTAAAGAGGAGAATGAATTTGGAAACCAAAAATGATGAATGTGTTATTCCTTATGAGACTTAAAGTGAGACTATTCACCATGTTACTAGGCTGACAGAAAGCTGAATATTTCAAGCAGAGACTGGTGACAATCCAAATTTTTATAGACCTCAAATTCTTCAGATACTGTCAAATTGGTATTTTACCATCTCTGACAAAATTTGAACTAACCCTAGGAGTCACTCAGGAACAACTTTTTTTGTTTCCGCTTTCTGAGTTTTTATTGAAATTCCAGTCAGTTAACATACACGGTGATACTAGCTTTAGGTGTACAATTTCATAATTCAATACTTCCATACCACACCCAATGCTCATTAGAAGTGCCCTCCTTAATCCCCATCACCTATTTCACACATCCCCTTGGCCCCTTCCCTCTGTAACCACCAGTTTGTTCTCTGTAGTTAAGAGTCTGTTTCTTGGTTTGCCTCTCTCTCTCTCTCTCTCTCTCTCTCTCTCTCTTTCTCTCTCTCTCTCTCTCTCTCTCTCTCTCTCTCTCTCTCTCTCTCCATGCATTTATTTATTTTTAGACAGAGAATGGGGGGAGGGACAGAGGGACAGAATCTTAAGCAGATTCCCCTCTGAGTGTGCAGCCTGACATAGGGCTCAATCTCATGACCTTTAAGATCATGAGAAGAAATCATGAGCCAGAAGTTTAACTGACTAAGCCACACCAAAGCACCCCTCTCTTCCTTTTTTTCCCTCTATGCTCATTTGTGTTTTTTTTCTTAAATTCCACATATGAGTGAAATCATATGGTATTTGTCTTTCTCTGACTGACTTATTTTGCTTAGCATAATACTCTGTAGCTCAAACCATGTTGTTGCAAATGGCAAGGTTGTGCTCTTTTTTTTTGGCTGTGTAATATTATATTATCTATTATATATAACATATATAATGGAATTTTTATATATGTAAATATATAAACTTATATATAATAAAATATGGCTCAGCCATAAAATATAGAATGAAATCTTGCCATTTGATTATACACACACACATACACATATACCACCCCTTTATCCACTCATCAATCGGTGGGCGCTTGGGCTGTTTCCATAGTTTGGCTATTGTATATAATCCTGTTATAAACATAATGACACAAAAATAGACAAAGATCAAAAGAGCAGAATAAAAACCCAAAAAGAAACCCATAACTATATAGTCTATTAATCTTCAACAAAGCAGGAAGGGATAAGCAATGGGGAAAAGACTATCTCTTCAACAAATGTGTTGGGAAAACTAGATAGCAACATGCACAAGAATGAAACTAGACTACTTTCTTGCACCATACCCCAAAATAAATTCAAAGTGTCTTTAAGACTTAAATGAGAGACTTGAAACCATTAAAATCCTAAAGGAGAACACAGGTAGTAACCACCTTGACATTGGCTGTTGCAACTTCTTACTAGAAATGTCTCCTGAGGCAAGGGAAACAAAGCAAAAATAAACTATGGGACCTCATCAAAATAAATGGCTTCTACACAGATATGAGAACAATCAACAAAACTAAAAGAGGGCAATCTACAGAATGGGAGAAGATACTTGCAAGTGATATATTTGATGAAGGGTTAGTATCCAAAATATATAAAGAAGTTATAAAACTCAACACCCAAAATCCAACTAATTCAATTAAGAAATGAACAGAAGACATTAATAGACATTTTTCCAAAGAAGACCTACAGATCTTCTTGAAAGAAGACACATGAAAATAGACACATGAAAAGATGGGCAACATCGCTGACCATCAGGGAAATACCAATCAAAACTACAATAAAATATTACCTCACACCTGTCAGAAATGGCTAAAATCAACAACACAAGGAACAACTTCTTACTGAAAATATAGACCAGAGTGCATGACAACCATAGTCAATAGTAATTGATTTCAAAATTTATTGAGTGCATGATAACTTGCAAATTTTTATTTTAAATGGAGATTTTAAATAGAAAATGGCATGGTCAGAAGTGTGTTTTATTTTTTTAAATAATTTATTTTTAGAACAATTTTATATTTGCAGAAAAAAATTTGAAGGGAACACAAATGGTTCCTATTTACTCCATAGCCAATTTCCTCTATTATTGCCATTTCACATTGGCATGATTCATTATTATAATTCATGAACCAATATTGATACATTATTAACAAGATTCATTATTTATGCAGATGTTTTTTTGTTTTTACCTAATGTCCTTTTTCTGTTTTAGGACCCTTATTCAGGTATCCCTATTATATTTAATTTTCATGTCTCCTTAGGCTATGTTAGGCTGGAATATTTTACACAAATTTTCCTTGCATTTTGTGACGTTGACAGTTTGGAGAATTAATGGTCATGAAATTGGTATGATGACCCCCTGTAGGAATTTTCTAATATTATTCTCATGATTAGGCTGGGTGTGGGGGATATAGGGAGGAGTATCATAGAAGCAGAGTGCCATTTTTATCATATTATATCAAGAGAATATTCTATCAACATGATTAATAACTATTAATGTTGACCTTGATCACCTGGACAAGGTAATATTTGCCAGGTTTCTCCACTTTAGTTACTCATCCCTACTTCCCATACTGTACTCTTGCTTGGATGGAAGTCACTACCCAGACATAACAAATGAGAAGTTAGTCTTCCTCTCCTTTAGGATGGATTATCTATCTAAATTATTTCTTTTGCAGTGAAGATTTGTTTCTTCATTTGTTAAACTAATCATTTATTTAAATCAATATGGAATATTAATGAAGACTCTTCCTGTCTTTATGTAGGTTCTAAATTATACCATTTTCTTTTTATCTGAAGAACTTATTGTAGCTTTGTTTTTTGTTTTTTGTTTTTTGTTTTTTGTTTTTTCAGGGAAAGTCTGCTATCAATGAATTACATCAATTTTGGTTTGTCTGAGAAAGTATTTCTTCTTTACTTTTGCTGGGAGATTTCACTAGACATAGAATAAAAGGTAAGCATTTATTTAATCCTTCTCAGTACTTTAAATATTTTATTCAAGTATTTTCCTCCTTGTATGGTTTCTGACTATAAGTCCATTGTAATTCTGATTTTTGTTCCTCTACAGGTATTGTGATTTTTTTTTCCCTTAGACTTCATTCAAGATTTTTCTCTGTATCTTTGGGTTTTTTGCAGTTTGAATATGATATGCCTAGGAAAAGGTGTTTTTGTTTGTTTTATTGGTTAGTTGGTTAGTTGGTTTTGTTTTGTTTTTTTTATTTATTCTGCTTGGTGGTCTCTAAGTTTCCTGGATCTATTAATTTATGTCTGTTAGTCTTTTTGTCTGTTCATGTCTATTAGTATTTTTGAAAAATTCTTGGCTGTTAACATTTCAGATATTTCTTCTGCTCTATCCTCTTCTTCTATTTATATTGTTATTGCACATGTTGAGATTGTCCCACAATTCTTGGATACTCTATTCTCTTTATGTTTCAAAATAATGAAAAAATAGAAAAAAAATGGAAAAATATGTCAAAAAAATTAAAGGTTGGCATAAGTAATTCAGTGTGTCATTAAGAAAATATAAAATAATATATCCAAATATGTTTGTAGGATGCATTGCCATGATGGCAATGGGGATAAAGTAACAAAAACAATAATGAATCTGTCTGTTATTAAGACTGCCTGCAAAGACGTGTTTAGAAAAGATAAAGACACTTATTTTTTGAGATAAAATATGTTGGTAAGTTTCCACTTTTACGTATTCATTTCTTCATTCATGTATTAAAGTGCAGGGAATTTGCCCAATCTAAGGATAAAAATATAAAAACTCATTCCCTGCCTCCAACTTTGAAGAACTCGAATTTTAAAAAGTGACAGACATAAAAGAAAACTAATAAAAACAATAAAAATTTGAAAATTAAATTATGTATTTGTTGTAGAACATAAAAGAAAGACCACATATTGTTGCTAGGAAATTTGGAGACAAATTAGAAAAGCTGGCTATTAAGTTTCCTAAAGAATGGATCAGAATTTTATGACACGGATAAGGATAGGACATTAAGATTTGTTAAAACAAGTAAGACAGCTCAATATAATTATGAGCTATGAGTTGTATAGTATTTCTGAATTGTAGAAGGGAAGATGGAGAGTTATAAAAAGTGAACCAGAAATGTAAACAGGGTGGGCAGATAAGGTAACTGGGTGATGGGTGTTAAGGAGAGCACACAGTGAGATGAGCACTGGGTGTTACACTATATGTTGGCAAATTGAATTTAAATTAAAAAAAATGTAAACAAAGATCAATTCATGCAGATCAATACAATTCTACAATTGTATTCCAAGGAAATTCAACATGACTGTTACTGAGTACGTTTCTGGAAACTCTGGTGGTGTGGTTCCAGTATAATTATTTTTGTAAGAGGACTGAAGTTTCTCTTTAACTTGGATCAAGAAAGAGGCTTGAAAATTTTGATGTCCTAAAAAGGTAGTTGTCAAACAAGAGATAGTAGTCAGTAGGACATATTGTCTATCTCTCAAAACTTTGAGAGACGTTTTAGGGAACCCCAAGTATCCTGGGCTTCAAAACAACTCCAAAATATTTCCCACTCAGTCTTTGCTTCAGAACACAGTCTTTACCTGAAAAAGGCATTCCCTTCATTGTAGAGGAAATTACAACTTGCCCTCACGCCCACCTACAGAACTTGTGGAGCAAGAAAGCAAGCTTCCAAATACTAAGATGCACAAATACCAGAGGGTAGTTATTAAGCCCACTAATATACAACAGCCTATATCCTCAGTGAAGTCTTTGAGAAGCTAATAAAAGTATTTATATTAAATCACATGATCTCTAGAATTTCTTGCAGGAGATTGATTGCATTAATTTATTGACCAAAAGAGCAATTCAGAAAATCTTCTTTAACACTATTAAAAAGGCAATATTTTGAAGCAAATTAATTTTTTTAATTATCTGAATACATTTCTAAGAGAACTGCCTGTAAGATAAAACTTTTACAACTAATTCCTTTCACTGAAACTTTTTTACGCATCTAAAATTTAATCTAATGAACAAAAACCCTCTTATTATCCATGCTTAATCATTCATGCATCCGAATATGGAAAATCTGTTTTGATATTTTAATGATAAAATCAAATGTATGCAGCATGCAAAGCAGATCGGGTTGAAGCATTTTATTGCATACAGATGTTTTGGTACCAATTTGGAGGTATTTCTTTCTGTAATACCTAGTGATATAATTTTATAGTTTATTGCTGAACATTCCATTAAATCATAAAATAATAATAATTCAATTAAATCATCAAAGAATATATTGTGATAATTTAAATTATGTCTTAACAGTCTCATTAATATAATTAGTCTTAGATAACAAACATGATTGGGTCCCAGTAAGAGATGAGATTTAATTGGCTCATTTCCATAATTGGAGCTATCCAATTTAACTTATAATTTTTCTCTTTTAAAAACAGGAGTTGTTTCATTTTCACAGAATAAGCCTTCTGAATTAGATATGAGAAGTAGAATTATGGCGAAACTTAAGCATTGGTTTCCATTTATCCCTGAGATCAAACCCAATAGACCTGCTCCTTAATTTTAATTACTGATCCATGCATGTAGTACACATTTTGCCTGTGGCATTTCTAGACAATTCAGCTCTGCCTACATTTGGGGTTTTAGTCTTTAAGAAACAAAAAGGTATTCCTCCTCATGTGGATATTAAATTAATAAAATCAAGTCATAGCTTTCTAAAACTGCGATATTTTGAACTTAATTTCCAAAATGCAATATTGGTTCTGCTACCTCTGGTAATTTAGAATTCAATATGTATAGTTTTCTGATTGCTGAAGTTAACACAAAACCCTTTTAGAAGCTGTCTGGCCTGATTCAACATCACTGAAGTTTTTAGCCATGTTCTCTGAAATGAAACATTGAGCCAATTCACTAAGGAGAGTAGTAGGGGACCCAGGACGTGGCTTACTTCAGAGTGCTTCATCTATAAGCATTTAAAGAGACCTGTAGGAAGTGATTTAAGATTTAGGAGAGCATCACATTAAAAAGTATCACTCAGGGATCCCTGGGTGGCGCAGCGGTTTGGCGCCTGCCTTTGGCCCAGGGCGCGATCCTGGAGACCGGAGATCGAATCCCACGTCGGGCTCCCGGTGCATGGAGCCTGCTTCTCCCTCTGCCTGTGTCTCTGCCTCTCTCTATCTCTCTGTGACTATCATAAATAAATAAAAATTAAAAAAAATTAAAAAAAAATTGTCTTAAAAAAAAAAAAAGTATCACTCAGGAACGCCACCACTAGATTTGTGCTAAGGAAAATGTGCTTATCTAACTATGCCAACCAAAGTGGTAAATTTGGGACCAAAACATACATATGCCCTTCCTATTTTCTAAGTGAAGATACAGTGTTTTCTTAAATACTACCTCCAGAACCAGGTTAAAATATCAGATAATTTCACCTTCTTTGATACATCTTGCCAAAACTTCTATTTTTGTAAAAGCTTCAGTGCTTGAGAAATAGTAATACTAATACAAAAAAAAGAAGTCTGTTGAACTCTTGCTATGTTCCAGAAAATGTTTTAAATATCTTAGATATCAAACACAATCTTTTTTTAATAGTTTATTTATTTATTCATGAAAGACACAGAGAAAAGCAGAGACACAGGCAGAGGGAGAGCAGGCTCCATGCAGGGGAGCCTGATGTGGGACTTGATCCCTAGACCCCAGGATCATGACCTGAGCCCAAGGCAGACCCTCAACCGCTGAACCACCCAGGTGCCCCTAAACCTTTGTCATCTCTACCCTATCCTGCTTCTCTTTCTGCTCTTTATTCTCCATTGGTTACATTCCCTGCAGTGACAGGGGAACAATGGCCTTGCTTCCGTGGATCTTTTCCATCTCTGGTTTCTTTTTTCTGCTCTCATCATTTCCATCAGATTCCTAATATTTTTCCTGTGTGTATGAAAAAATACCAAACCCTAAGAGGTATACAAATTAGTTCAAGGGATATTCCTCTGAATTTAAAAAGCCAGATGTTCAATGAAAGACTTCTATAGGGAAGTGAGTTAAATTGTCTTTCATGTGTACAAGTTTATATTTATAATTTTGGATCAGAGTAAACGCAACTTAGCCTATTGTTTGACAAAGTGAAATCAAAATTTTAAATTCTGCACATTTAATTTAGATACACAACAAATGAAATTTTGTTAAAAACAAATTATTTAATTTAAAAGCGTGTTAACTTGTAGACATTAAGCTAACAACTCATTTGGTGATCAGAAATCTATTTCTGAATAAAGGGGTTACTAAGATATTTATATGATTAATGGTTAATCAGATTATTTAAACTTAAACACTATATAAAATTAATATTATTGCTTATAAGTTCCTGAATTAATTTCCCTCTGTATTTAAGAAGTTTTCTCTCCCAAATTCCTAATGGACTGTTGGATTTGTACGAGTCAATTTCAGCATTTGATCCCTAGAAGTCCTACTGATATCAAACTGTGTGCACATATCTTGTAATTTTAATTTTGAAATATGTATAGTATTAATGTGCAATAATAACAAATACTTACATAGCACATATTAGGTGCTACTTACTACTGGTAAGTAGTTTACTCGTATTAACTCCCTTTGCTTTTATAATAACCGTATATAATATGTACAGTTTTTATTATCATTTATAGATGAGAAAACTGGGATATAGAGAGGTTAAAATAATTTGAGGTCACTCAACTAGTAAGAGTGCACCCAAGATTCAAATTAAGGATTGTAGTTCAAGGCAATATTCACTCAGTCACTACTCCCTAATACAGTTAGTTCTACATAAATGATATGAATCTGGAACATGAGAGTTTTTAAAGTTGACTGTGGTTGTCTCAAAATACATATTAGGTGTCAATGGGGACTTCTTTTTAAATGTTTGCATTCTCTCCAAACTAAACACTCATCTATAACAACTGTTTCTAACATCTGACTCTTGATCTCAGCTCAGATCTTGATCTCAGAATTGTGATTTCAAGCCCTGAGTTGGGCTCTATCCTAGGCATAGAGCCTACTTAAGAAAAATAAAAAATGAATAAATAAAATAAAATAAATAAAATAAAATAAAATAAAATAAAATAAAATAAAATAAAATAAATAAAATAAATATTATATAGAAAAGGAAGGTACCTGGTTGGCTCAATCGGTTAAGCATAACAACTGTTTCTTTAACTGAAAACCATGTATTAGTATGCCCTTAAAGAAAACTATTTCTAAACCTTCAGGAAATTGAACTTGTTTTTAGAGTCAATATGTTTTTAGTTATAGGAAATGCTTGTAGGAAATTATTCAGTGCTTGCCCTTGAGTCATTTTTTTCCTAGAACATAAACTAAAATGAAGTAAATACTAAAATATTGTGTACAGTTTTAGGTAAATAATTTCTTAATATTGCACTGTTCATTGTTCTGAATGATGACAAGTATATCAATAATAGAAGTAAAGATAAAAATAATTCTCAAGTAGATATATATATCATTTCTCTTTTATACTGCTGCATAATATATCATCAAAACCCTAGTGGCTTTAAATGACAAAAATTATTTCTCATGTTTTGGTGTGTTGACTGGATTTACTTGGTGTCTAATAGGGTGTCAGATATCCAAAAAGCTAAATATGGCCTTACAAGGTTGGCAGTTGGGACTGGCCTCCAGGTGGGAGGTCAGCTGGGACCATTATCAGTGGCCTCAGTACTTTGGCACGTGGGCCTGTTTACATGATTTCTTGGACTTCCTCACATCATAATGGTTTAGTTTCAAGAAGGAGCATTTCAAGTATCTGAACATCACTAAGTAAGCTCTTATTCAGCCTTCACAGTCTCAGGCTTGTTCATATTCCCTGGCCATAGTTAGTCACATGGCCAAACCCAAAATCAATATGGGTGGAGACTACAAATGGGTATGAATAGAGGGATATGGCTCATTCAGTGCCATCAAACTAATAACCATTCAATAAGAGAGTAATATTAGCCTTTACCTAATTTTCCATCTCTGCTTTAAACAATGGCAAGTAGAACTGAAAATCTAGACCCTGGGCACCTGGGTGGCTCAGTGGTTGAGCATCTGCCTTAGGCTCAGGGTGTGATCCCAGGGTCCTGGGATCAAGTCATGAATCAGGCTCCCCACAGGGACGCTGCTTCTCCCTCTGCCTATGTCTTTGCGTCTCTCTCTGTGTCTGTCATGAATAAATAAATAAAATCTTTGAAAAAGTTAAAGAAAATCTAGCCCCTACTGTCTTTGCAGAATCAAAGCTAGCATTATACAGACAGCCTCAGCATGACAATAGTGTGCGGTATTATTTTTCCCATTGAGTCTTTTCCATATTGTAATTTAGGAATGAATATAGACTTCTGTAATCTCCTGTGGAATCTAACTAAATCCCTACCCATTTTTTGAATAATTAGCATTTTGTCTTTACTCTCTTTTCTGACATTTTATCAAATTATCTTAAAATTCATTCCCTCTCTTATATTAAAGCCTTTTTTCTGAAAACTAAGTCTACTTATCTAGCTACTGACCTCTGTTAGAAAGTATCAGAAGCATAGTATATTTGTTTTAGTAAAATTCTAGCAAAAATTCAGTTATACACTTATGTGCTTACTCAGTTTTGGAAGATCCCATTTTCTAATGAAGGATCTGAGTAATTACAATAATTTTTTAAGCAAATGTTAATGTTTATGCATTTCTTAGGTGCCATACCTTGCCAAATTGGCTACACTTTCAGTATCCATCTAAGCATGTCATCATAAATCTCCAAAAACTTACACCACTCAGGTCATTTATTTTATTGCTACATCACAGCTCTTAACTATCCCCTCCTTATTTTGATCAGTTTTGACAAATTTATGCATTCATTTAACCATATTCCAAACAAGATTGAGGATATTTCCATAAACCCGAAAAGTTCTCTTATACTCTTTGCAAGTTATTCCTCACCTGTCACTTTCTCAATCATCCGATTTCTATCCATTATGCACTAGATTCAATGGTGTGTTGACTTAACAACTATCTCAAACAACAACAACCGTATTTTGGAAAGTTTGCCAGTTTTTTTTTTAAGATTTTATTTATTTATTCATGAGAAACACACACAGAGAGAGAGAGAGAGAGAGAGAGAGAGAGGCAGAGACACAGGCAGAGGGAGAAGCAAGCTCCATGCAGGGAGCCCGATGTGGGACTTGATTCTGGGATTCCGGGATCATACCCTGGCCAAAGGCAGGTGCTAAACCCCTGAGCCACCCAGGTGTCCCAACAATTGTATATTGTGCTTCTGATTTTACAGCCTCTCTGTTTATTATTCAGCTTAGGCATTCAATATGCCTATGTATTTTAAAGAGATGCAAATCAGCAGAAAGGGCTCCTGAAGGTCAAAGGTGGGGCAAATTGAGCAATAAAACAAATCAATACCACTGAAGCCATATGTTGCAAATATATGAGTAAATAAATAAATAGACAAGGAGTATGCAATAATTTACATAAATACTCTGTCCTCAAGGAGAAGGAGTGTAAATGCCCACTTCGAAAGTGTAAGCAATGCATGGTGACTTCTTTCCAAAGATTACAGTCTGGAAGAGGGAAGTAATAACGTTATAGTGGAGCAAACTGACAAAATGACTCAGCCATTTGATGCATAAGGTCAAGTCAATAATGATAAGTCATGTTAATAATATGTTCTTTTGACATTATATGAAAATTGTAGTTTACCTCTATGGTATTCCTCTTCTTCCCCAAAACATGTAACCTTAGTTTAATCATGAGGGAAACATAGACAAATTCCAGTAGAGGGACATTCTATAAAACACCTGACCAGTACACCTCAAACTGTCAAGGTCATCATAAATAAGGAAAGTTTGAAAAACTATCACAGCCAAGAGAGCCTAAGAAAACATGGCAATTAATTGTAATATGACATGCTGAATGATATCTCAGAACAACAACAAAAAATGTATCAGGGAAAAACTAAAGATATCTCAACAAAATATGGACTTTAATTAGTAATAATGTATCAAATTATTGGCTCAATTATGACAAACATACCACACTAATTATCAGGAAGACTGCATATGGGCATGGGTATGGGAACTCCCTATGCTATCTTCACTTTTCTATAAATCAAAAACTATTATAAGTAAAAGGTTTATTCAAATTTTAAAAAAAGATACTACATATCCTCAGAGAGATTAATTGACTTCTAAGGTACATGACTATTACCAGTTTTAAATGTTTTCCAATTTTCCCTGTTTTTTACAATTATATTGTTTTATGTCTCACATTTTATATTAGCCTCTAATCATTTTTTCAAAACCCCTTAGGAACATAATCAGCATCTAATTAATTTACATGTAGTGATAAGTCATCCATGGGTCATTTTCCCTTAGCAACTCTTCATTATTGATGTTTATACGCTACTTCATATTGTGCTTATAGACAATATTTACTATAAAGTAATCAAGTAATGGCTTCATAATAGACCCCAGGACTGTACTATATAACAAGTACCAGAATTATATACACATGTTATAGAATTATTATTTTAAGTGATTAATCCCTTTTTCTAAAACATGAAATAAAAATGACTTGATATTTAAAGTCTCATAAGCAAAATATTATTCCAGCAAATAGGAAAAATTAGATCATGACCATAATACCTTATACATTAGGAGCATTTTTGTAATGAAACTTTCAAATTATTGTTGCTTAATTAAAAAAAACTCATTAATCTGGCTTCAAATTATCAAATTTTCAGAATGGCAAATACCAACCAGTTATCATTTAACAATTTTGTCAACTATGCATATTACTAAAGAGTTTATGATTTATTCCATTGACCTATAATATATGGTATTCAATGAATAAAATGGAGAAATGGAGAAATAACAATGACCTTAATAGAACATAATGAGAAGTGTAACATAAGCTGATATCACAAGAAAAAAGAGCTGATCCATTCTATATTGACCAGAATTTTGACCATTATTTCTTTAAGTAACATATTCATAGAAATATCATATATAAGAACTCTAGGTGTCAAATCTGATTTTACATCCAACTAACAGGCAACTCAGGTGGCCCAGTGGTTTAGCGCCTGCCTTCAGCCCATGGCCTGATCCTGGAGTCCTGAAATCGGGCTCCCTGCATGGAGCCTGCTTCTCCCTCTACCTGTGTCTCTGCCTCTCTCTCTCTCTCTCTCTCCCTGTGTCTCTCATGAATAAATAAATAAAATCTTTAAAAATAAATAAATAAATCCAACTACAGTTGTGATCATATCATGTCTCCAGATGTTTAAAATAAAAATTTGAAGATTAATTATTAATGTGAATATTCCTGAGAAATCTTAAAAATTTAAAAATAAATTTAATATTAATAATTTTGAGGGGTTCACATACAGTTTTCTATCACTACCCATGTTAAATGAAAATCAGGTCATAAAAATATTAAATGATAATTAATTTTTAAATTGCATTTTTAACTTAAATGTCTCATTAATCTTTTTGGTGATTTTGTGAAAGTATATACCTTGATATATCCTTTCTTTTTTTTAAATTTTTATTTATTTATGATAGTCACACAGAGAGGGAGAGAGAGGCAGAGACACAGGCAGAGGGAGAAGCAGGCTCCATGCACCGGGAGCCCGACGTGGGACTCGATCCCGGGTCTCCAGGATCGCGCCCTGGGCCAAAGGCAGGCGCCAAACCATTGTGCCACCCAGGGATCCCCGATATATTTTTTCTTTACAAGAACTCACCTATATAGAACTAAATTCCCTTTTGTATTTAATAAAGCTATATGTATACATGTAGACATCAGTAAAACTGCATAAAAAGTGTGAATACATACCTGGAAATAAAATTTTAATCTGATTTCCATTGAAAGGGATATATACCTACACTTGGCCTGCCCAGTTTAAGCAAACTAGTTATATAGTAGAAAATATGATCATATCAAAAAATACTTTGGCACATGGGAAGGCTCAAACCAGATGGAGGGGGAATTTGTTTTTATTTTTCCAAATGAATATTTGTAATATATTTTGCTGGAAGAGATTCCTAAATCAATGTATAATTTGTATGCCTATTCCAAATATTAGGTATTATAGCAGAATTTTCTAAAGGAGAGAATATGGAAAGAAAAGATATTTGATTGATAGGAGTTTTCCAGATTACTCAGAATTGAATTTTTTCTTTATCTGTTATTGTAGTATTATTTTTTTCTCAAATTCCATTATGGGAATAGAAGTAGGTATCCAACAAAATATAATGAAGCCTATAGATAGAAATTACATTGCAGTAATCATTCTAGAGATACTAGTAGACACAACCACTGACCTTTTTTTAAAAAAAATATTATTAGACATATAAAGGGCAGCCTTTTGTTTAACAGCAACTTTTGACATTTATTACTTTGCTTCTAACCATTCTTTTTCTCTTCCATTTATCAAGTTATAAGTGTATCATCTATCTTCTTGAATATTGCATTATCACTAATATTCTAACTGGTTCTTATTTCTTCTGCTCTAAATGCATAGGGTTCTAATACAACGTCATTGAATAATGAGCACAATATTGTGTTTGTATAGCTAGTATTTCCAATAATAGCAGTAAGTTTTTCTATTCAATGGGAGATAAGATATAGCTTAAAAAATAAAAGAAATTAAAGTATGTATATGCCTGGCCCTCCAGTGCTTTATGTGTTCTTTTTTTTTTTTTTTAAGATTTTATTTATTTATTCATGAGAGACACACCGAGAGGCAGAGACACAGGCAGAGGGAGAAGCAGGCTTCACGCAGGGAGCCTGACGTGGGACTCGATCCCAGGTCTCCAGGATCACTGAGCCACCCAGGGATCCCGCTTATGTGTTCTTATATGTGTGTGAGTAAATCCATGCATTTAATTGTGTGGTAGGAAAACATGTAAACATATCATCTATACCAGACTACTGGCTACTAATCAAACTGACTTTATTTTTTTATAGTTACGTGATGCTAGTTTGTTGTATTTCCTAAGAATATTTCTTTAGAAGAAAGAAGAAAGTCCTAACTTAAATGGCTTTTAGATTCTAAAGGGACAGAAAATAAATAAACAAAAGAATTAACATAATTTCATTGTTCCTAGAGTTCTCTATGTTTGTTGACTTTCCTTTGCAAAATTTAATTATACCTTTATTTCAAATTTTCAAAACTATTAACCAAACATACTCAAGTAAATAAGTTCCATAGCAAAGTTTAATGGTGGAAAACAGGACAGAATAGAATTAATGAAATCATGGAGATTCGGCTACTCAGCAATGTCATCAAATGCTATTTTTACATTTTAGATACTTTATAGATATATTTCAATAAAGGATTTATTCAGTCTATAAAACTATATCTGAAAAAATATATAGTCTTCTCCATTAACTCATTATATGATTCTTGCTTCTTCTATAAATTTTTATGTCATGATTTACTTTGTCTCTAGACTTACATATTTCAATTATTGACTTCAAAATAAACATTTTTAAGGTATTATGAAGACTGGTATTCTGTGAGATCTAAGTTATCTTTCAGCTGGTAACTGAAGAAATTTAATATAGTTTCTTAATATTCTATTTGTGCATTCCTTGTAGAATCTTCCATGCTTATTCAAATGGGAATTCTTGGGGATCCCTGGGTGGCGCAGCGGTTTAGCGCCTGCCTTTGGCCCAGGGCGCGATCCTGCAGACCCGGGATCGGATCCCACGTCGGGCTCCCGGTGCATGGAGCCTGCTTCTCCCTCTGCCTGTTTCTTGCCTCTCTCTCTCTCTCTCTCTCTCTCTCTCTCTCTCTCTGTGTGTGTGACTCTCGTAAATAATTTAAAAAAAAAAAAAGGGAATTCTTCTGTTTTGGCTGGTGGAGTGGATTTTCAAATGAAATTTAGGAAGCTTGAGGTAAGAAATTTACATTATTCTGACCTTGGCTTTTCCTCTGTTAAATAGGGCAAGTATCGTAGGTGATGTATTGCGTCCTTCCCGAATCAAACTCAAGTTACTCTGGTGAAACAGTTCCAAACCTGGACATTCCCTGTCAGAGCACCCTAACTTTGACCATTTTGGAATCCCCAAAATAAACAACCTCAAGCTAAATTTAAAATGTAGCTTTCTTGGAGGCACCTGGGTGGCTCACACAGTTGAACTCATTACTCTTGGTTCCAGCACAGATAAGATCTCATAGTCGTGAGATCGAGCCCTCTGTCAGGCTCTGTGCTCAGTGTGAGGTCTGCTTGAAAGTCCTCTCTCTCCCTCTGCCCTTCCCCTTGCTTTCTCTCTCTCTCATTCTCTAATAAATAAATAAAATCTTTTTTAAAGGGGTTCCTTAAGAGAAATTGAGAAATGTGGAAGAGAGATTTGTTTGAGTAGAGTGATAACAAAAGAATCCAAAAAGAGCGGAGAGCAAAAAAGTCTTGATTCTGAACTATCTTTGTGATTCTTGTTCTGGTTCTTATTCCTTCAAACATCTGCTTTCTAGTATTCATTGGCCAGCATGCCTGATATTGTAGTCACATTAGCAACGGAGATTAACTCAAGATAAAGGTGTTTTCCTGTTTATAATTCAAGACATCTGTTAAAACGTTGTCTTCACCGGAATGTTACTTGTCAACATGATCTGATCAGTTAAGAAAATATTTTAAAATGTTCGAAAAATATGACATAATGATGTAGAGATTTAAATCTAAATCCATAGGAATAGATGAAAAACTTGAATTATTAATTCTACTGGTGAAAAAATTTGGAGGAAAGCAATGTTGCTTAGTGGAAGATAATTCTATGAAAGCATGATATTTCTAAATGAAATAGTATTTTTTGCTTATTGTCAGAAAAAAACTGCAGAAGACTTGAGAAGAGCCCAAAAAGAGTATTTCATGTCTTTCATTTGGGAAACTAGATGCCATTTAGGGTACCTTTTTGAATTGTTTCCGCCTTTTATTGTCTTTGATCTATTTTACAACATCTTTTTACATCTACATCAACATCTACAACTGTGTAAATTGCAGAAAACAGAAAATAATGCATATTAGTTGTATTCACAAAAAAAGCAAATTAGTTGTCTCCAGTGAACTAATTATTGTCCTGTGGACAGACCTGTTTGCACTACATGTAAATTTAATTTGGTATTCCTCTTCTGCCTATGTATGTGTGATATTTTAATTTTCTTTAGCCAATTGAGACATTTTATGGATCCTCGCATTAATTAAGTAAAGTAACATCTTTTACATCTGTTTATTTTATATTGTTATGGGAGTCGTTTTACCATTTTTAATTCTTTAGTAGTATTCAAGCATCTGTGTTTATAAAAATTGAGTCAACCAGGATATTAAGGCATTTTTGGTTTACCTTTATCTTTTTATTTTCAAGTCTTTTCTACTTGGGAGGTTCAAAAAGGTGCTGATCATTCAATGGCATATCACATATAGGTTGCTTTGCAATATATAATTATTAATTATTATATTTATTAATATATTAATGTTGATATATAGTATATATATTGCACACACACTTCATAGTTCAAGTGTGGCTTATGTGACTTACCTATATTTATGTTAGTAACAAAGATGTGCCATGATCTCCAGGAAAAATACAACTATGACCAGACATCATTTTTATCTACAAAGGGTTAGAAATCAAATCTAAAGATGCATTAATTAGCCTTGCTTTAAAAATAAATTAATTTTAAAGGGGAACAGATTTCCACAGATAGTAGGTAATCTCTTTGTCTTTTTGGTAGGAATATAGTCTGCCATTATTTATAGTCATTCAGTTGCCAGCTACCTGACTTCAGTTATGATGTGACATATCTAAATAAAAATCCTCTGGCTTCATGCCTGAAACTAATATATCTATATTTACCAGGAAAACTGTTCTCAATTCCTATAGGTGCGTATAAGCAAAATAAATATGCAAGACATCACAGGACAAAAGAACTCAAATTGACTCTATTAACCTTACAGCCTATCTACAAACATAAACAAGGCAAAGTCCCTGTTAAAGTATTGATAACCTGCTTCAACCTCTACTAATTCTTTTCAGTGGAAAAGTAAACATTCGTGTTAAAGGCCATAAAAAATGGTCAATTAAGTCATAACTACTTGCCTGGTAGCTGTTTTCCCTACATAGGTCTAAATCATGAACATTTATAATTTTGATTTTATTGTATTTCCTTAATTTATAAATAGCCATTAAAATATGTTGAAACAATTTAAGAATAATAGGTGTCCTGTTATTTTGTTTTGCTTTTCTGAATTTGCATGTGGAAACAATATATGATATTTTAATATCCATGATAACACTATAAATTATTTTTATAACTAAGGACTTTTAATTGATTAGTAGCAAAATAGACATTTTTGTATATTTAATCACAGGATTTATTTGAACAAAATTATTTCCTGCAGTGCAATTAAAGTTGCATTTCTAGTCTATCTCCTATACAAAGGAATGATCCTTAGGCTTCAAAAATGTCAAGGAAAAATAAAACAATATCACTACTTTATGTTGTAGTGGCAAAAGCATGAAGATTACAGTTAGTTGCTTTGATCTATAAAGCTTAGGAAAATTAATGTGCACATAGAAAAGTCAATACCAATAATCATTTGCTTTGTGAAGGGATATTCTAGGAGGATTTATCATTATTGATTGCTATGATTTGAATGCTTGTGTCCTACCAATTCCACTCCTCCCCACCAAATTCATATACTGAAATCCTGCCATTAATGATAGTATTAGGAGGTGGGCCTTTGAGGAGGTGGTTAGGTCATAAGGGTGGATCTCTCATGAATGAGATTAACACCTTAAAAAAAGAGACTCCAGAGGGATCTCTAATCCTTTCCACTATACGAAGGTATAACTAGGAGGTGCTGCTATCTAGCACGGGGACTCTCGCTAGATGGCATTATGCTGGCATCTTGATCTTGGACTTTGCACCTTCCAAACTGTGAACAATAAAATTTTATTGTTTATAGACTACTCAGCAATATTTTGTTGTAGCAGCCTGAAGAGTCTAAGACAATGATATAGACACATAGCAGAATGTGAATATCTTAATATGAAAACTTATCAATTACATAAATATACATATATATATATATTTGTCACTTTGTTGCATCAGTAAAATCAAATGCACATATTTCCCTATATTACTAGAAACTTTTGAAAGTTGAAGCTTCCATAACCTTTAGGAAATTTTCAGTTTTGGTTTTTCAGTTGTAATCATTATTAGAATCATACGCAATTCCTGGAAGACTTCAAGAGGAGAGGTGGCCTATAAACCACAGTAGCCAGATAAATATTTTTACCAAAGACCACTGTAAGAAAATTCTGAAAACAAGAAGCTTGTAGGAGATGAGAAATGGCTGCTGAGTGCCTCACTTCCACAGATATAATATCCTGTGCCCAGGGCCTAAACCAGCTAAGTTACCCATGAGTATGTACAGAGGGTATTTACCTTTCTTCAACTACCACCTCCAATTTACTTACAGGAATGACCATTACCTATACCATAGGACTATTCTATTTAACATCTGTGGACAACTACCTTAGCTGATGACTGGGATATCGAAGCTAGTCCATACTCCCACTCCTCAAAAAGGGAAAGTCCATAAATACAAATTAAGGAAGTAAAGAAGCAACTTAGGAAGAAACTCAAATACTTTTGAGAATTTTCTGAATTAAAAGAGTTGTTTGATACCATATTATAAATGGAACACCGAAAATTATATCTGAATTGGCATAATATTAATTCCATTTCACAAAATCTGAAGAAATACTCTATAAAAACTAAAGGTAATATATGAATAAAATATATACAAACACATTATACTTACATTTATACTTACATATACTATACATTAAAATTATTGAGAGCCACCTCAAAGTAGAGGCAATTTTTTACACACTTATGTGAGACACAAATAGTCTCATATTATGGATGCATTCCAGGAGGTCGATCCACATAGCTATCCTTGAAAATTTTTCTCAGCTATCAAAAATATCATTGATTCCAAGAACTGGATGATTATCAAAACACTGAATTTTCTGGATCATAAAAATCAAGAAATAAAGCAGGCTGAACAGTTTGGGATCACCTAAAAGATACTTTCTTTCTTTGAGTGTGACTCAAAGGGGAAATTCTTTTGAATCAAGTGAAGCAGAACATCTAGTTGTGACATATGTTGTCTTCAAAATTTAAGGAACCCCAAGTTCTGTGAATTTTTCTTGGTAGCATGGGGATGGATTGTGTAGAGACTTACCTTTTACTGTGAAGGCTAATGTCATCGTTTCTGAGTATATTTGATTCTCAGGATTTCAATTAGTTGTCTGGTTCTTGTATTTTTGTGAAATTAGTTTTCCACTTACAGATAGATAATTGTCTTCTCAAGTGAACATGGTATTGTTGCTGCTGCTGGCTTTATGGGTTATTTTAGCATGATGTCCTATAATAAGGTGAGAGAATTTAAGACAATGGGAACCAGATTGTGACACAAGGAGAGATAATGTTACCATAAGTGGAGATGTTTCAGTTGTACTCCTTCCCTGAAAAGCCATAGCAATCTGATACTCTTTATTAACTGGGATTGGAGGAAAAGGAGAATTTACCAGATCTGCAATTGTATACCAGCTCCATTGTGTTCTGCTGACTAGCTTTAATACAGAGAACAACAGGGAAAAGTAATTGCAATAGAAGTAATCAGCAAATTAAGTTTATAATAACCAAGATCCTTATGTCTTTTTATCTATCAAAGAATTGAAATTCTTGTATTATAGCTTCAAGTTCTAGATTTAAGCACAAATCTCTGTGATTTCTACAAAGTTGCTATTATTTTTTATTTATTCTTTTAGTTAGGAGGCATTATAGAACCTTCTACATGGTCATTTTTACCATTTTTACCATGGAAATTCATATTCTGTGGGTCAGGGTTTCAAGGTAGGGTCTGTGACTTCTGTCACTTGTTAGATATGTAAATAGATAGGTAGATACATACATATTTTTGGATACAATATACAGAAACGTGGAAAGTAATTATGAGGAGACATTAGAGTTTCCAGTTGTAGTTATGAAGAGTCAGACTCAGGTTAAAATTTCATTATCTGATACCACTATGATTGTCAAACCACCATTTTCCAGCGATTAGTATTAGCTCACATCCAGGATTGAACATCCACTAGGGATATCTCAATTTTTTTTTCCCAAAGGATAGATGCTTGTCATTGATTCCCATTGATTTGAAACTTCTGAGAAAAAGATCCACAAGAAATACTTGTCATTATTTTGAGGCTGCATTTTAGAAGTACTTGAGCTTCACTTTGAACAGTATCAGATCTGTGAGCTGACATATTGGGAAATTGGGTGAGAAGCTGTAATTTGCTTATATCTGCTCAAGGCAGACCTATGTTTTCACATTTAATTGTTTTTTTTTTTTTTTCCAATGCAAATCTTAACATTAACTTAGTGGCTTGCCTTACTATGGAAGTCCTAGGACCACAAGGCAACTGCTGCAAGCCAGAGCATTCTGATTAACAAATAAATCCTTCTTCTCATTATGAAAACCACACTCCATTTGCATTTGGCAGTGAAGTGCAGTTACCCGGTCTACCTCAGTGTGAAACCAGCAATCCCACAGAAATGAGAGAACCCATTTAAGGCATGTGTCACCAGCAGTCCTGGCTTATCAATATCAGCCTCTGCTTTTCAAAGATGTAACTCTACCTTCACCAAAATGTTTTTCATTGCTTAGTTAGAAAGTATGATTATGGACCTCCTGCGATAAAGTTTGAAAGTGTGTACACACATTGCTTTTAATAATTCCACTAAAATATTCTCACCTACATCTCTAAGTTCTATTCTATACATTTGCCAAACAATTCTGCCTACTTGACTTGTTAATCTGCTACAGATCCGAGTTTCCAACAATCATCCAAACGAAACAAGTGAGTGTTCTTCCAGCCATCCCTGAGAGCACTTGGAATTCAGTATAATTGATGGAAATCCCATGCTGATAATTCCACTTTTTTTCTGAAATTGTACATTTCTATATTTGATTGAACATCCCCAGCACCAATTTCCTTATGTATCCTCGTGATTTTAATTTGTATATACTTTTCAAAATACAATTTGTCTTTACAAGTGTGTACTATTTTGTTCAAGATTTGACACTGTAATTATCCCTCCCACTTCTTTCAGGTAACACAAGTACAGCTTTACTGTATTAAATAGGGATTACAAAGGATGGCCAGTTTTAGTTTGAAGAGAATTGGCCTCTCCTTTTAGAATATCAGCTCCTTCAAATTGAGGAGGCAAAGTCTTTTTTAAATATGGAAAGAAGAGCTACTTCAGCTGCCAAGTATGTTTCAGTAAAGTTTGAGACTTCAGAACTTAAATTATCAAAATATCTCCATTCTATTTCTTTTGCCAATCAATGTGAACATATCATCTTAGTAACCTGGAGAGTCTGTGGATTTAAATGTCTTTGAAATTCAATAAAGCACAGGATCAAAATTTGAGTTTTATTTTAGTCTGCCTAAAAACTGTGGCTTCAAGAAAAAAAGTGTAGTACAGTAATATAAAGTTTTGATCATCAGTGTATGACATGAGCCAAGGCTATGGAAATTTGAACTTATATTTCTATTTGTTTAAGCTTTCCACAGTTTTTATAGTAGTGAGAAAACAAAGACCTCTGCATTTGTTGAAGTTTTTCCTGACCCCCTTTTACCCTATAGCAACAGTACCTAGCTGACTCAAAAGATTTGCATTCAGTGGATGTTTCTTTCCAAATGACCACATGTGAAAATAGGCCTAGTTTTTGTCCTATTAATTGGAGGTCTTTCTAAAGTTTTAACCCTAAAAATAACTATATTTTCACTTCCTTCAGGACTAAAATTTTCAGGAAATCAATCACAGAATCCTTCTCACTCCTATCTCCAGATAACCTAGACACCATTTTTCCCTATTAATCTGGGTACACAGGTTCAAACAATAGCAAATTATTCAAATAGAAGTAATTTTGGGGGGCACCTGGCTGGATCACTCAGTATAGCATGTGAGTCTCAGTCTCAGAGTTGTGAGTTTGAGCCCCACAATAGGCAGATAGATTACCTTACAAAAAAAAAAAAAAAAAAAGGAAGAGGAGGATTTGAGGGAGAGTCTCAGAATTGTTTCAATTCTCAAAGTAACTAGTTTGGAGTGTGTTCTGTGAATAAAGTTTTCAAAATTGGAACGCAAAATTGATCTAGTAGTTGATACTCTCATTAGGTATAGACATTACATACATCACCAGCAAAATCACTGGATACTAGATGCTGCCACAATTAATGGTACTCTTGTTGCCTCTAGAACTAGACCTTCTAGACCAATTTTGTAATATTACTCAAACTATTTTCAGATTTAGTGCAATCTCTATCATGTCTCCAATGGCATTTTTTGCAGAAATAGAAAAATCCATCCTAAAGTTCACATGGATAAGGGACCCTCAAATAGCCCAAAAATTTTTGGGAAGGAACAAAACTGAGTCACACCTCATTATTTCAAAACTTACTACAAATCTACAGTAATCAAAACAGTTTGGTACTGGCATAAAGACAGACATATAGACTAATGGAATAGAATAGACATCACAGAAATAATTCCTTATTATATGGTCAAATAATTTTTGATAAGGATGCCAAAACCATTCAATAGAGAAAGGACAGTCTTTTTAACAAATGGGGCTTGGGAAACTGGCTATTCACATGCAAAATACTAAACTTGGACCCTTACCCAATACCGTCTAAGAAACTAACTCAAAATGGATCAAGCATTTCAATGTAAGACCTAAAACAATTAAAGTTTCAGAGAAGAAAAATAGAACAAAAGTTTTATGCCAGTGGATTTGGCAATGATTTCTTGGTTATGACATCAAAGATACAACCAACAACAAAAATAAACAAATTGGACCTCGTGAAAAGTTTTAAAATTTCACACATCAAAAGACACTATCAACAAAGCAAACAGGCAACCACAGAGTGGGAAAAAATATTTATAAATCATATACTCAATAAGGGATTAGTTTTTAAAATATACAGACAACTCCTAAAACTCAATAACAAAAACAGAAATGCATTGAAAAATGGACAAAGATTTGAGTAGTCTTTTCTTCAAATGAGATATACAGATGGCCAGAAAACATGAGATGATGCTCAGCATCACCATCATTAGGAAAATCCAAATCAAACTGCAATGAGATCCCACTTCAACCCATTAGGATGGCTGCTATCAAAAACCAAAAAAACAAGTGTTGAAAAGATTATGGAAATACTTTGATCTTTATGCACTATTGGTGGAAATGTAAAATGATACAGCTTCTGTGGAAAACAGCATGATGTTCCTCAAATTAAAAATGGAACTATCATATAATCCAGCAATTCTCCTTCTGGGCATATACCCAAAAAAGTTGAAAGCAAGTCACAAAAAGATACTTGTATAACCATGTCAATAGTGGCTTTATTCTTAATTACTAAAACACAGAAGCAACCCAAGTGTCCATCAGCAGTGCATGGAGAAGCAAAATGCTGTATATACATACAATGGAATATTACCCTTTAAAAGGAAGGAAATTCTGCAATATGCTACAAAATGATGAACCTTGAGGACATATATATGTATATATTAAATGATATAAGGCAGTCACAAAAAGACAAATACAAAGCAAAATGTTGTATATACATACAATGGAATATTACCCTTTAAGAGGAAGGAAATTCTGCAATATGCTACAAAATTATGAACCTTGAGGATATATATATATATATATATATATATATATATATTCTAAATTATATAAGGCAGTCACAAAAAGACAAATACTAAGGCTCCACTATATGAGGTACTTAGAAGAATCAAAATTATGAGACAGAAAGTAAAATGGTGGTTTCCAAAGGCTAGGGGAAAGGAAAATTGGGAGTTATTGTTTAATGAGCTTCTGTTTTAAAAGATGATAAAGTTGTGGATATGGAATGTAGTGATGGTAGCACACATTATGAATGTTTTTAATACTACTGAACCGTACATTTTTAAATGGTTATGATGATAAATTTTATATTAAGCATGTTTTACCACAAAAAATGGGGAGAAGAGTAATATGTTTTATGAGTCTAGGCCAACAAATTCAATGAGTTGGAAGAAAAAAGATCAATTCTTTGAAAGGCACAATTTACCAAAATTCATACAAGAAGAAAGAGATAGTCCAAATAGGCCTATATCTAGTAAATAAATTGAATCAATGATTATTAATCTTCTAAAACAGAAAGCACCAGGTCCATCTGGGTTCTGTGGTGAATTCTAATATTGAAATAAGAAATGATAAGAGTTCTTATGATCTCTTTCAGAAAATAAAATCTGACATAACCTTTCCAACTCATTCAGTGAGTCATTAACGTAACACTTTACACAAAAAACATCACAAGAAAAACTATGAGTGATATCTTTCATAAACATTGTGCAAAATTTTCCTATAAAATCTTAGCAAATTTAATCCAACATTGCATGGAAAGAATTATATACCTCCATCAAGTGGGATTTATTCCAGGTATGCAGGTCAGCTCAATATTCAAAAATTATTTAAGGTAATTCATTACATCAATAGGCTAAAAAACACAAGTCATATTATAAGACCAGTAGATGTAGAAAAAGTCTTTGAAAAAATCCAATACCCATTCATGATTAAAACTCTCAGGAAGGTAGGAATACGTGGGAAAATTTTCTTGATAGATAGTATCTGCAAAAAGCCTAAGCTTACCTCATGTGTATTGGTGTGAAAATAGATTTTTTCCCATAAGAGCAGGAAAAATAAAAAGATGTTCTCACCACTATTATTTTGCACTGTACTAGAATTTTTAGCTAATATAGTAAGACAATAAAAGGAAGTAAAGGGTAAACAGATGGGGAAAGAAGAAATAAAACCCTTTGTTAACACATCATATAGTATCCATGTAGAAAATGCCAAAGGATTGACAAAAAATTCCTGGAAGTAATAACCATTAGAGCAAAACTGCAGGATATAAGGTTAATATTGCAAAAGTCCATTGACTTCCTATCTACCAGCAACTAGCAGTTGCAACTTGAAATAACATAACCCCATTACATTATCACCAAAAATATAAAATACATAGGTATAAGTCTAACAAAATATTATAAGACCTAGATGAATAAAATTATAGAACGCTAATGAAAGAAGTAAAAAAATATATATATCAATGGAAAGATATTCCATGTTCATGGATAGAAAGACTCAATATTATTAAAATACCATTTTTTCTAAAAATGATCTAGAGGTTCAATGCAATCCCAATCAAGTGACCAGAAAATTATTTTGTGGATATCAACAAACTGATTCTAAAGCTTATGTGGAATGGCAAAACACCTAGAACAACCAACAGAATATGGATGAGAAGAATGAATGCAGGGGGCTGAAACTACCCAACTTCAAGACGTACTATAAAGCTACAGTAACCAAGACAATGTTGTACTATTTCAAGAACAAACAAATAGGTCAAAAGAACAAAATATGGAGCCCCAAAATAGACCCACTCAAATATATTCAAATATTTTCAACTTATTTTTCACAAACAACCCAAAGCAATCCAATGTATAAAAACGATCTTTTCAACAAATGATCCTGAAACAACGGGACATTCTCATGAAAAAAAAATTTTTTTTCTTTGAAACATTAACCTTGACATTATATATTTTAAAACAAAAACACTCAAAATGAATCATTGACCTAAATGTAAAGTGCAAACTGTAATATTTCTACAAGATAATGTAGGAGAAAATCTAGATGGCCTTGAGTCTGGCAACAGGTTTTTAAATACAACAATGGAATGATCCATGAAAGTAAAAATGTGTAATTTGGACTTCATAAGCACAAACACACACACACACACATGCACACATATATGTCTGCTGTAGAAAATATATTTTAAAGAAAATAAAAGTACATGCTACAGATTAGGACACAATATTTGAAAATATATATCTAATATAAGGCATATATTCAATATATACCAAGAACTCCTAAAACCAAAAAAAAAAGCACAGACAATTAAAAAATAGGCAGAAACAATTTGAATAGACATCTCATCAAAGAAGATATACAGATGGCAAATAAGCCTATAAAAGATGCTCAATATGTGTAGAAAAGGATTTGCAAATTCAACAACAATGGGATATGACTACATACATATTAGAAGGACCAAAATCCAAAACACTGACAAGACAAAATGCTAGAGAGCATGTGGCACAAGAACTCCTGTTCATTGTTAATGGGAATGCCAAAGGGTAAAGCCACTTTGGAGAACAGTTTGCTATTTTTTAACAAAATTGATCATATTCTTAACCATATAATCCAGCAACTGCACTCAGGTATTTACACAAATGAATAAAAACATATGTTCACATGAAAATCTACATGAGTGTTTTTAGCAGCTTTATTTATAATTGCCAAAAATTGGAAGCAACCACATGTCCTTCAATAGGAGGATGGATAAATATACCATAGTATGTGCATACAGTAAAATATTGTTTCCCAATAGAAATAAATGGGCTATCAGGCCATGAAACACAAGGGAAAACCTTGAAGACATATTGCTAAGTGAAAAAAGCCAATCTGAAAGGCTTCATACTCTAAGATTCCAATTATACCACATTCTGAAAAAGGCAAAATTATGGAAACAATAAAAAATGTTTGCCAAGGGTTATGGGGGCAGAGAAGATAGGAAAGATAAGAGGTGATACATGGGGGAATTTTTAAGGCAATGACACTATTTATGTAATACTGTAATGGTGGAGGTTATGCACTTGGCAAACCCATGGAACTCTGACACCAAGAGTGAATCCTAGCATAAACCATGACTTTGTAGTTAATAACAATGTATTGATATTTATCTCTCAATTATAACTAATGTACCATATCAGTGCAAAATGTCAAAAATGAGGAAGCTTAGGGTACCTGATTGGTGCAGTGGGTTGAGCGTATGACTCTTGGTTTCTGCACAGGTCTTTATCTCAAGGTTGTGGGATCTAGCCTCAGGTGTTGGACTCTGTGCTCAGCGTGGAGTCTGTTTCAGATTCTCTGCCTCTGCTCCTCCTCCCACTTGCACATTCTCTCTCTCTCTCTCTCTCTCCCTCTCTCTTTCGAATAAATAAATAAAATATTTTTATGGGAAAAGTTATGGGAAATAGGAAGAGTATAAGAACTGTACTTTCTGTTCATTTTTTTCTGTAAGCCAAAAATTGTTCTAAGGAGTAAATTCTATTAGTTAAAAATAAAATCATGACCCTCCATGAATTGGACCATCCACAGACTGGATAAGGAGTTTGAGGTGCCCATTACAAATCCATATTTTCTTAGGGACAGGTGCCTACATCAAGACTTTTGAGGCTATATTAGGAAAACTCATTTTGTTCTCTGTCCTATATTTGAGATTAACTGTTCACTTTAATGTCCATAGAAAGCTAATATTCTACTTCGATCCTCTTGTGATTATTCCTTAAGTTTTGGTATCCAGAGGAGAGATTCATCGAGTTATCAGTACCTTCAGCACTATGAACATATGCTCATGCATGATTGTATACACAGTAATCTGAATCACTCATTCACCATAATATGTTCTTACGTTTGAAATTACTCTTCCTAACGTTATCAATGACTTTCTAACGGACAAATCCAGAGGTCTCTTCAATTTTTCATTTTTTGAACTCTTCTTCTCTCTATTCCAGAAAAGAAAGAGAGAAAAGCCTAGCCATCTCCTTTTTTCCCTCCCTTCATCTCTGTGCTTAGAATATTTGGTGACCCTGCTTGCTGCGACATTGCTCCAGAGCCCCCCATTGTGATAGTTGGCAAGTCAGGTCATTGAAGACATCTTCATAGTAGGCTCTGAGTGTAGCTCTCTTTGTCTTTGTTCTGAGATCTTATTGACAAGAATGTTCTAGCTTTCATCACTTTTTCTTTTTTTAAGATTTTAGTCAGGTTTAATTGTTGTGGAAAATACACAGATGGCTTACTTTGGCTCTAAGCCTGGTAGGCAATATAAATTACATTTTAAAATATTCCATACTCGATCAAGCATACCTTTGGGTATATAGTTCCTCCCCAGACTGCAAGGAAGACTGACTATTCAAGGAACAAGATTCTTATTCCTAAAAATATTTGACCTACATGATTTTTAAGCCAACCCTTAATAATTCTATCCATTAATCCTACCTAAGCCATCTTTATTAATAAGAGAAATCTGTTTTCAAGGAAATAAAAATCACATATTTTGATGTGTTTTGCTTATAAAGAACTAAAATGTAAAAGAAAGTGACTTGATTAAAGGGAAACTTTTCCATGCAAGTAACTGAAAACTGCAGGATGGGACCAGCTTTATAATATGGTTTGATCTACAGATTCATATCTCTGTCAGTGCTTTGCATCTGTCTTCTGCTATTCAGACTGTCTTCTCTAATGGTAATAAACATAGTTTTAGACATTTTAGACAAAATATCTGAGAGGTCTGTGCACTGCCATTATCAGCAAAATTCTTCAAGTTAACCTTAATTGGAGGACTTTGTTTACATATGTACTCTGGACCTATTGCTATGACCAGGCAGCTATGATGACCTGAATTGGCCTATAGCCAATAAGAACACAACCCAAGAGGTACACTTAGGGATAATCCCAGACAAATATAGTAGGAAATAGGGATGAGGTTGGAAGATGCCCAAATGTGATATTAGAAAGAGGGAGAAGTGAATGAATGTTGGTAAATAAAGAATATGTGTGTGTGTGTGTATGTGTGACATCAAAATGCGAACATATTCAAAAGGATTTATATGAATTCATGCATCCATGATAATCTGCAAAATAGCTTTTAAAAGAACATTAGGAGAACAGAGAAGCTCCACCACATAAAAGGGGAGTTTTCTAGACAGTGTTCCCAGTCTTTTTTTCCTCATGACACATTTAAAAAGTAGGGATATTTTCATAGCAAAATGAGATAATTGGACACACTGATCAGAAAGTTCTTAACTACATCTTTCTCAAGATTCTTCTCAATCCTAAAATCCCATAATTCTTTGACCATCAGGACAAAACTTCTGTGTTCATCTGGTAGCACAAAGAAAGACACAGGCTCTTTCTTCATTTTTGTAAGGTCAAGATCATAAAAAATAATTGCATCCCCTACTAAAAGTAGTCCTTTCAGCACAGCAGAAGAGACTGTGTAAGAGGTTTGAGAGACATTGATCAGATTCAATATGGCATCCATTTTGTCTTCTAGTGATTTCTGTGAAATATTCCAGTGAATTTTGACTCCAGTTTTATGACTTATTAAAAAAATAAAAGAACTTTGTTCCCCAAGGGTAAGATAGGAAAGTCTAGAATTTATTAATACAATCACAAAAGGAAACAATTCACATTTTTAAACTTTAAAGCATCCAAAAGTTTTCCAAAAACCTAAAATTATTTATGGAATCCTTGGAATGCTTTAATTGCTGCTTAACTCTACAAGGAGTTTAAAGTCACTCATATTTTGTCTTTCAGATTGCTATATATGCTATCCTTCTGCTGATTGAAACTTGACAATGACAACAATACCATGTGTCATGTATCAAAAATGGAGTGTAAAAAATAATAAATCATCCATAGCAAGTAAGAAAACAGGCTCCGTTGTAGAGAGTTTTTTTTTAATGTCCCAGAGTCACCTGGTAGCTCTCAACATGCCTTTACATGCCTTCCTTGGACAAATAAAATCACACTTTGCTAATAACAGTGATAATCTGATGGATGAAGTTGAGCTAAATCGTATCAGTACATCCATTCTCTTCCAGATGCAATGTTTTTGCTAGTTTGTCAAATTCCATGCATGAGGAACTTCCTACCATTGGCTGAAGAATCAGGAAGGGATAACTGTAATATACCACACTTTTATTGATTGCTAAAAATCCATAAATAAGTTTTTTAAAGGAAAAAAATAAAAAAGATTTTAGAAAGTATGGCAACATGGCTTCTGTGTACTTGTAGTCTTATTTATGCTTGCATTCTTTTACACTTTAAAAATTTCAATAATTCAGTAATTATTCATTGCATGTTTCAATAATTCAAGAAAATGTTAATTTATACTATACAAGCAATAAATTGTGTAATCATGTTCCTGATTTTCTGTGCTCTTTAAATGAATTTCTTCATTAAGGAAAGGTGCTATCAGGCAGCAAATATTAGACAAGACTTTCCATACAAATTAAGAAATTTAACAGTGCCCACCTCTAGTCTCTGCTTCTGATCGCCAGGTCTAGAAGGATGATGAAAGGCTGTTGTGAGGATTTAGAGTCAGATTGCATAATTTGAATTCCTGTTCTAACACTTGCCAAATTTCTGATTTGGGGCAAAATAAATCACCAATGGTTTAGTTTTCTCATCTATAAAATAAGGAAAATAAGTAAATATCATGAAGCTGATATCCAGGCAAAAACCAGTATGTTCTTACCAGTCATTTATAGCTACTGTTCAGTCTAAGTAGTCTGTGCTTCATTAAAATACATCAATAAAACATACAATCTTGTATTAAAAATCTCAGGGAATTGACGTTTTGTTGGGTGTTAGCTGACAGAAAAGAATCCTTAATTCCTATGCCATCAAGGTGCTTGAGCCAAAACATTTTAGGTACAAAATTTTGAATAAGAATGCACTGTTTACTTGAGAGAGATCCTTGACTTAAAGAACTAGTCATAATCATTACAGAGACCAGAAAAAAGGAAGCAAGGAAAGCTCCTTAAGGCTACTGCATAACATGTAGCTCTTCTGGGGTGTATGAGTGTGTGTGTGTGTGTGTGTGTGTGTGTGAGAGAGAGAGAGAGAGAGAGAGAGACCCTAAGGAATTTTGATGTCTATGGAGAATTCCTGAAGCAAGATACGTGTATTCAGCTGGAACACCCTAAAGGTGGCAATTAAATGTGTATTTAGCTAAGGGCCTCTTCATTGTTGTATACCCCCATAACTTCAGTGGTTAAGATAATAACTAGGTGTAAGGGGCTTAAACTATATGCAAGAAGATCTTAACTTTTGATAATTCTATACATTTTAAAATTGTTCAGTGTGATTTACCAAAGAAGGCGTGGTAATTTATATTAGGACTAATTCCTTTGTAAAATAGCATTTTTATTTGGCACTTAGAGATCTTGGCCTTAATTATCTGAACATGTTGCTTTGGGGAAAAAAAACTATTTTCCTGATTTTTTCCTACAAATGAAAAATATAATAAGCTAATAAGTTATCTTAATTCTGGTGTATTTTTTTTGAGAAGTTTTCATTGATTTTCCAATTCCAACATTAACCAATAGAGCATATTATATTGATTATATATATTTATTCCAGACCACTTGATAAGTGGCATGTCTCATTCTGTGTTTATAGTATACTAAAAACTCAGTGAGAAATATCATCACTGTTTTTGTTATTAAGAATGTCATGACAACCTTAGCTCTAAGTTCCTTCTTGTTGGATTAAGCTATGTCCTAAGGGGCTCAGCTTTCCCACACTTCACCAAATAATCTCATTCTCTTTCCTTAGAGAGCAAAGATTAATCATTCAGAAACTTAATGAGCTGGAAAAACAAATACCAGTGGAAGAAAGGTGCCCAAGAATTTTAAATAAAATAAATTAGTTTCCATTTGAAAAGTAAATTAGTTGATTTACAAATCTCTTCTTTTTTTGTCTCCATTTGTACTTCTCTCTGTTTTTACTATCTTCCTCAGACCCTCTGTCCTTTAAAAGATAAAGTCCAAAAAATAAAAAATAAATAAAAATAAATAAAAATATAAAATAAATAAATAAAAAATAAAAGATAAAGTCCAATCATGAAATCTTTTAGATTTTGGAATATATCTTCCTATCCCAGATGTTTTTTATATTTTACACATCTTTTCCTAAGTTTCCTTTCATTCTAAATATTCTCTGATGACTCTGCTACTGATCAACTACAACTGACTTGAAAAATCATAAAGAGAAAATAAGACAATAAAAATCAAAAATAAAGAGGTATTTAATATCCCTTCAGAATATTTTTGGTTTTATTTTTTTATGATTTTATTTATTTATTTATTCATGAGAAATAGAGAGCAACAGAGACATAGGCAGAGAGAGAAGCAGGCTCCCTGTAGGGATCCTGATGCAGAACTCGATCCCAGGACCCAAGATCATTTCCTGTACCGAAGGCAGATGCTCAGCCACTGAGCCACCCAGATGTCCTATATTTTTAGGGGTTTTTTGTTTTGTTTTAGTTTTAATACATTCCTAAGTGTTACTACCATGCTTTTTAAAATTTATTTTAATAGTTAAATATTTTCAAATATATTATTTTGTTATCATGGAATTTTATTTAGAAATAAATTTCATAATGTGTACAATGCAGGAAGGCTCAATAATGTTTTCCTCATTTACAAAGAGGATTATTGGTCTTGAGCTAGAATCTGTATATCCCTTCTCTAAACAATGCTTTAAATTTCAAACATTTAATCTATAATTATGCAAATAGTAATATGAATTATTATAAGATAAAAAGGTTATGGAGGTATAAACATAAAAACAATCTTTGCACATACATAAATATTAAATTATCTATTTGAAAATATACTTTTCTTCTTCTAGAATTTGTTCCATCATGTCACCATCTCTCAACTCTTCTTAAAAAGTTCTTCTGTATTTTTTGATTACAGTTTAAATATGACGTCTCCAAAAGCCTTCTCTGACCCCTTAAATCTGAAGTACCAATTCAAGAATTGTGTTCCCATAGTGCTTTTACCAACCCTATCACTGATATATTAGTTAAATGCTCTAGCACACAGATCATGATATTGAATTTTCTAGTCAATCTGCGCTTTTGTCATCTAAAAAATGCATAACTTGCCTTGAACTTAGAGAACTGAGTATTTACCTATGAATGTTTAGGGCATCAGTGGTCTTAATTTGAGGGAAAAAAATAGCTCATTCAGGCAATTCTTCCTTACAGATTTTGTACCGTCTTGTATGTCACATTAAAAGGCTTAGATTTTAGTCACAGAGCTTCTGAAACTACTGGAGGAATTTAAGAAGAATGAGACACAATAATTTTTCATAAGGAGGGATTCATCTGATAGGCTACAAAGAATAGATTTGGAATAGGGAATTAAGACAACATTAGAAGCATGTTGACCAACAGATAGGAGGTGGCCAGTTCCTAAATAAAGACAACGAAAGTAGAGGTAGAAGAAAAGTGACAAAGAATAGGAGATGAACCTGTTAGGTATTTGACAGTTAACCATATGTGAAAAGTAAGAGATGAAAGAGACAAGACTGACAACTTCCTCTATTATGCTGACACAATGAAGAATCTTCACACAGTTTTGTTTGTTGTTCATGTGTGTAAGACTGTGTGGCAGTGATGGATACTCAGAGAAAAGATTTTTACACTTTTTTATATGATATAGTGAAATCTGAGGGTTTTTCCAGATCTCTGTGTGTTTCCAACTATTCTTTATTTTTTTGTTTTATTTCAGTCATAACATTTGACTTAAGATCATGTAAGTTGGAGACATATAAATGAGATTTGTTGACTAAAGAGGAAATTGGAGAATACAGATAATGGCAATACTATTGAGATCTTTAAAAGATCATTGCCATCAATTTGGATCATTAAATGTACTTTTATTTAAAAATATAGTAGCAAAAATAAAAATATAGTAGCTGTTACCTAGATTTGTCCATTATCTCTATAAATGAATTGTTCATTAAGTTTATAAATGAAAGGAAATAGGAATTGATTATAAGCATTATTTAATTAATTCATTTCCATAAGAAATGGGCATTATATATATTTTAAATAAGAAGTATCTTGAAAAATAGTGTTCAAGTAATAAAACATGAAATAAATGACAAAACAAAAATTATATCTTCCATTTGCC
Organism: Vulpes lagopus; assembly: GCF_018345385.1. Classification (NCBI taxonomy): domain Eukaryota; kingdom Metazoa; phylum Chordata; class Mammalia; order Carnivora; family Canidae; genus Vulpes; species Vulpes lagopus. Next base: position 65,218,532 of record NC_054828.1, on the reverse strand, counting down.
ATCTCCCTCATTTTTGTGAACTTAAATATTGTATTTTTTGTCTCAAGTTTCAAATGTCTTTATAAGGAGAATAAAAATGAATCTTGATATTCAATAATTCTTTAGTACAGAAAATTTTTCCTAAGATTGTTCAGTGCAACCAACCATCAAGTCAAGACATGCTGTTTGATGAATATCAAGACAGACAAGGCAGCTGTCACTGTATGAGCTATAATTGCATTTCTAGAGTCTCAAGTCTACAAACTGTATATGAAATCAAGCAGTGATAACTATCTCAAATGAATATTCTTATGTGAAAATCCTCATGAAAAGGTAGAACAGAGGCACCTGGGTGGCTCATTTGGTTCAGCGTCTAACTCTTGGTGATCTCAGGGTTGGGAGATCGAGCCCTGCATCAGGTTCTGCGCTCAGCATGGAGTCGGCTTGGGATTCTTTCTTTCCATTTCCCTATGCCCCTCCCTGCCCCACTCCCTCTTTCAAATAAATAAATTAATAAAATATTTTTAAAACATTTTTTAAGATTTTTTATTTATTTATGAAAGAAACAGAGAGAGGCAGAGACACAGGCAGAGGGAGAAGCAAGCTCCATGCAGGGAGCCTGATGTAGGATTCGATCCCGGATCCTGGGATCATGCCCTGGGCTAACGGCAGGTGCTCAACCACTGAGCCACACAGCATATTTTTTTAAAGGTAGAACGGTTGTGGTTTGATATCAAGATCATTTCTACTTTGGTAGCTAAGGACCAGTTGTTTTATGCCCCCTCAAATTCTTGCTTCAGTTTTTTCATGGTTGAGCACCTATCATCATGCAGGCCTCAACCCCAAAGTTACTTCATCATAGAGTTTTCCTGAATATACTATCTAAAGTAATGTTCTACCCCTGCCCGACCTCCAATGCTTTCTCCTTCAGCTCTTTATTTTCCTATTGGTGTTCTTCAAAAATAAAAGTAAATTAATATATGCAGCTCTTCATGGCAAATGGGCCCCGTGGAAGCAGGAACGTTTCCTGACTTATTCACTGCTGTGATTTCAAAGCTCACAATAGGGCCTAGCCTAGTAGAGGAGCTCAAAAATAGTTGTAAGAAAAAGAAACAAAAAGATAGAATTTGTCATTATAGGATATTCTTAAAGAATATTATAGGTAATTTTTCTTAGATTGCATAAATCAGGGCTAACTGTTATCAATGTCATTTTTGGTCTTATTATATGTTAAAAATGTCAGCCCCCTTAGCCAAACTAACTTCTGGATGACTTTTAAGAAATTTGATATTTTCTTCATCTCTTGTTCTTTGGCTCTCCATCAGCTTTCAATCTAATCTGTCAATTTTGCCTACTCCTTGACTTTATATCCTGCTTACATCTTACTCATCAGTTTCTGATGCCAAATATTATAAAATTGTTCCTGAAAATCTAATTAGTACATGATATTTGTTTCATATCTATTTTTGATTCAAGGTATAAAACCACATAACATGCCAGCAAAGAATGACCTCCCTTGTTTGAAGGGTAGCTTAAATATATAATGTATATTATTCTTTTCGGGAAGTCTCACTGATGATTTTAGTGGTCTATCTGTAAATCTGTGACTACAAGTACAGTTAAAATGTAGTTTAAAGGTCATTCTTAGTTATTTATACTTACTTGGCAATTTCAGTTCCATTATAATTTTCTTGGTGTGTGTGTGTGTGTGTGTGTGTGTGTGTGTGTGTATACAAGAAGATGCTAGATAGGATACAAATATTATTATGAGTCCCTGAATATGGTACCCTGGTTTCTATTAGAAAAAGAAAAAAGATTCCTACACTTAAGATGTTCAAAGAGTGAAAAAAATTAACTATTATGAAGGTAACTTATTTCTCCGGGTAATAAAAGTCAGATATTTTCTGACACCAGATATATAAATATCTCTTTAGTTGTTTTCAATGCTAAAAATTAATTTCAAATAAAAATATTTCAAGATTTAATTTTTTGTTTATATGCAAGTTTCAGTAGAAACTCTTCTTGGATAAGTCGTAGGATTATGTAAATTGCAAAATATTTATTTGTTTCCATCTCAGTCATATTCTACCAAGGAATATGAATGAAACTTTGAGTCTTTGTTTCAGTCCAACAGGCTTAGTATCAGAATAGTGGACTGTTTTTTTCTTCAGCACTCTTCACTCTATTTTTTCCCTGTTGTGCTTAATTTTGACATTACCTGGGGTGCGTTTATTAAGATGGATGTGTTGCCATAAATTTCTGACTTGTGAAATGATTAATGATTCTTCTTGCACTATTTTTAACTTATTTTTGAAGTAATTTCAGATTTTCAGACATCACAAAAATAATATGAACAATTGTCTTACACCTAGTGTATTATTTAGTGCTTCCTATTTGTTTGTTTCTGTCTTCCCAGTTCTTGAGAATTCAGCAAATGTCTTAAGATTAAAGTTTCCCGACTAAGCAAAAAAAAAAAAAAAAAAAAAAGATAGGACACTCAGTACACTTGAATTTCAGATAAATAGCCAATTAAAGTTTTAGTACAAGTATGTCCCATTCAAAATTTGACATATTTACATTTAAAAAGTATTCTCTGTTTATCTAAATTTCAAATTTAATTGGATGTCCTCTATTTTTCTAGACAACTCTCATTGAGATGGTAATCAGTCAAGAGGTGTAGGCCTCTAGAGTTTTCAATATATTACTCCAGCCTTGTGTGACCTCCAGAAACATAGTTGGTTTCTCTGTTCCTCTCAGTGGCCCTGTGCCTGGGTCAAGCTTAGATTCAGTTTCTAACCTGCAACCAGGATAGGCAATCAAGAGTCAGAATGCTTCGAAAGATAATCACAGAACATCAGCTCAACTCTGAAAATTTATCACCTCTGTTGAGTTTAACTTCTTGTAGTCTTCATTGCTCCTTCAGCAATATGTAGCCATCATACATACGATTTTTATAATTATTCCATATATTCTGAGGCTCCTTGGGTGGCTCAGTTTAAGCCTTGGACTCTTGATATCAGCTGAGGTCATGATCTTAGAGTGGTGGGATGCAGCCCCTTGGTGGCGCTCTGCACTCAGCATGGTCTGCTTGCTTGTCCCTCTCCCTCTGCTCCTACCCTCTTCCTATGTAAATAAATAAATACCAAAAAAATAATAATTCCAGATTTTCATATTTGTTCTCAATTGAATGCTTGGGCTATTGCAGTCTGCCCCATATGGCTGAGCATTCACATGTTTGTTTGCTTCTTTTTTTTTTTTTAAATTAATTTTTATTGATGTTCAATTTACCAACATACAGAAAAACACCCAGTGCTCATCCCGTCAAGTGTCCACCTCAGTGCCCGTCACCCATTCCCCTCCAACACCCGCCCTCCTCCCCTTCCACCACCCCTAGTTCGTTTCCCCGAGTTAGGAGTCTTTATGTTCTGTCTCCCTTCCTGATATTTCCCAACATTTCTTTTCCCTTCCTTTATATTCCCTTTCACTATTATTTATATTCCCCAAATGAATGAGAACATACACTGTTTGTCCTTCTCCGATTGACTTATTTCACTCAGCATAATACCCTCCAGTTCCATCCACGTTGAAGCAAATGGTGGGTATTTGTCGTTTCTAATTGCTGAGTAATATTCCTTATATACATAAACCACATCTTCTTTATCCGTTCATCTTTTGATGGACACCGAGGCTCCTTCCACAGTTTGGCTATTTTTCAAATGGTTTTATATGAACGATATTGTATTACCTTTTAGGTTAAAATATTTTCTTAATCTTCTTTGACCCACAAGTTACTTAAAAGTGTATTTTTAAAACAGTTGGCACAGCTTTTTCCCACCCATTCCCATGTCTCCTCAACCCTCTGCTGGATGCTGCTTTGACTGCACCATGCTGGCTCAGAGCTCTGGCTCCTGCTAAACCAGCACCGCCATCATCTCTCTCCAACAGTGGGCATGATCATCTCCCCGTATCTCATCATCTGTGACGGATGGCTGTGCCTAGAGGGGAAGGGGAAGATGGTCAGTAGGACAGAGGGTAACACTGATGACTCGTTCATTGATGAAAATGCCTCCACGGAAGGTCCTGAGGGCAAAGATACCAAAACCACAATAGTCACTGGTGTTGATATTATCATGAACCATCACTTGCAGGAAAACAGCTTCACAAAAGAACCCTGCAAGTAGTACATCAAAGATTATATGGAATCAATCAAAGGCAAACTTGAAGAACAAAGGCCAGATAGAGTAAAATCCTTTGTGGCAGGGGTTGCAGAATGAATCAAATACATTCTTGCCGATTTCAAAAAACTCTGAGATCTTTATTGGTGAAAACATGATTCTAGATGGCATGGTTGCTCTGTTGGACTACTGTGAGGATGGTGAGACCCTGTATATGATTTTCTATAAGGATGATTTAGAAATGTAAAAATGTTAAAAGAATTTGGCTGTTAACTTTGGAGGTATCACCTATTGTGGTAACTGGCTGCTGCTTTTCATCCACACAATGCCAGGACTCAGACAAATGGGACTGATGTCATCTTGGGCTCTCCATGTATTTTGACCTTGATTTATTTGGGGTGGAGGCATTGTTTTTAAGAAAAACAAAACATGTCATGTAGGTTTTCTGAAAATAAAATGCATTTAAACTAAAAAAAAAAAGTTTGACACACAGCCTTTCTAAAATTCCTTTTATGTCATTGGTTTATGACTTGGTCAAAGGGTGTGTTCTATATGATTCAAATTCTTGAAATTGCTTGAGATTTTTCTTATAATTCATTATGTGGTCCAGTTTTATAAATATTCTATGTGTACTTGAAATGCACGTAGTTTGTGCAGTATTTTATGTCAGTTTAGTCAAACATGTTAATGATATGGTTCAAATATTCTATATTAATACTAATTTTTACCCACTTCTTCACTGAACAACACAAAGCATATTTTTAGTGAAACCTTGTTTTTATTTTAATTATCTTGCTGGATTATGTTAGCCAGACTGACAATCTTTAGCTTTTTTTTTTTTAAGATTTTATTTATTTATTCATGAGAGACACAAGAGAGAGAGAGAGAGGCAGAGACCCAGGCAGAGGGAGAAGCAGGCTCCATGCAGGTAGCCCGACATGGGACTCGATCCCAGGTCTCCAGGATCACGCCCTGGGCTGAAGAAAGGTGCCAAACCTCTGAGCCACCCAGGGATCCCCAATCTTTAGCTTTTTAAAAAAATTTTACTGTCATTCTTTAATTGCACTATACTTGGTGTACAATGTTTCATTAGTTTCAGGTATATATGATAGTGATTTTACTTCTCTGTACAATGTGCTATGCTCACCACAAGGGAGCTACCATCTGTTACCATACAACATTATTACTATTCCGACTATTTCCTTATTTTGTACCTTTTATTCCCATGACTTATTCATTCTATAACTGAAAGCTTATATCTCTTACTCCCCTTCACCCGTTTTGTCCATCTCCCAACTCCCCTCCCCATCAGTTTGTTCTGTATTTATAGATCTGATTCTGCTTTTTGTTTGTTTATTCATTTGTTTTGTTTTTAGATTCTATATATGAGTGGAAATATGTGGTATTTGCCTTTCTCTGACATTTCATTTAGCATAATACCCTCTAGTCCACCCATGTTGTTGCATATGGCAAAATCTTACCTTTTTATGCCTGAGTTACATAACATATGTATATATATATATATATAACATATAACATATATATTATATAACATATTTATGCATTCATCTATTAATGGGCACTTAGGCTGCTTCTATATTTTGAGTATTGTAAATTGTGCTGCAATAAATATAGGGGTGCATATAATCTTTTCAAATTGGTGTCTGTTTTCTTTGGGGAAAATACCCAGTAGTGAAATTGTTGCATCATATGATATTTCTATTTAATTTTTTGAGGAACCATACTGGTTCCACAGTGGCTGCACTATTTTGCATTCTCACCAACAATGTGTGAGAGTTTCTTTTTCTCCACATACTCATTCAACATCCCTAAGCACCGTGGAAATGCAAATCAAAACTATAATGTATCTGTCATAATGGCTAAAATCAAAAAGACAAAAAAAAAAGCCTTTGTCTTTTATTTATTTATTTTTTTTATGATAGTCACAGAGAGAGAGAGAGAGAGAGAGAGAGGCAGAGACACAGGCAGAGGGAGAAGCAGGCTCCATGCACCGGGAGCCCGATGTGGGACTCGATCCCGGGTGTCCAGGATCGCGCCCCGGGCCAAAGGCAGGCGCCAAACCGCTGCGCCACCCAGGGATCCCCAGCCTTTGTCTTTTAAATGGAAGTTACATTGTTTGTTGATATAATTGGACAAATGCCAGTGTATTATTTAATGTTTGCTATTGTTCCTTCTCTTTTTTGCCCCCGTCCCCGTTCTGTTTTGTTTTTTATTTTATTTTCCTTTTTTTTTTTTTTTAATCATTACACACATTTCCTTCTAGTCATTTGGGAGATAAATACTTGATTTCTTTTAGAAGTTGCCCTACATATATAAACATGAATATCTGACTCATCAAAATTTGAGATAATTAGTATCTTCACTCCCTTTTTTTTTTTGAATAATGAAGATATTAGAACACTCCATTTAGTCCATATCACTTTTGTGCTATTATTGAATTTTTTAATTTGAACTTTTAAAATCTCACTATTTGGTTTGCTAGGGTTCTTATAACATAATAGCACAGACAGGGTGTTTAAACAATGGAAACTTACTGTCTCACAATTCGGGATGCTAGAAGCCAGAGATCGAGGTGTGGCAGGTTTGGTTTCTTCTGAGGTCTTTTTTTTTTTTTTTTTTTTGACCTGCAGACGGCTACCTTTTGCTAGTCCTTACAAGATTATCCTTCTGTTTTCTGTGTCCTAATTTCTTATAATCTTCAGACACCAATCAATTTGATTGGGGCCCACCCTACTGACTCCCTTTAACTTAATTACCTATTTATGTTCCCTGTTTCTAAACAGAGTCGCATTCTAAGGTTATGGAGCTTAGGACTTCAACATATGAATTTGAGGGGAACATAGTTCAGCCCATAATATCCACTAAACATTATTTTTCTATTCAGCCAAACTGATTAATCTTATTTAGATGCACCCATTTATTAATTTCTTGCTTTTTATTTATATATGCACCTTAGGCCTCTCTATAAAGTTGCTTTATTTTCTTCTTGAATTACATATTTGTAATTAGTTCTGGTGAGAGTCCACCTGAGATAGTCTTGGTTTTTGTTTATCTGAAAATAACTGGGTGTATTATTTTCCTTGAGCACATTGAAAATATCATGTTACATATTTTAGTTTCTATAATTTCTGATGGAGAGTATTTTTATTGACTAAATATAATTACTAATTGAGTTTTTATTGGCTAATTCAATTAGTAATTCAAAACAATCTTTTTTTCTTAATGATCTTAAGACCATTCTTTTGTTTAATATTTCACAGGTTACCAAGGTGTATATATGTATAGGTTTCTTTTTCATTTGTTGGCATTTTTCAGTATATTCTTTTTATCTTCAGAATCTAGGTGAGTATAATGTAAGTGATGGGTGATAGCAATTATGTCAAAATATTGAAGGTAGAATCTTTGTGTATGCTGCAAAATTCTTCCAACTTTGCCATTTATTTGGCATTTTTTATAATAAAATGTTAGAAAAAATAATTATACTCTATAGAGCAGCAACTCCTATATCCTTTGAGATATAGGAAAACAAAACAAAATGTATTTAAAAAGTAGTATTCTAAAACATCGAATATTTACCATAGTATCCTAAAATATCAAATGCATAGGCGTACACTTAACAAATGCACAAGAAGACTTCTGATTAGTAAATTACATGCAATATTAACACTAAAATAGATCCAAATAATAGTACACTCCATGTCTATGTGTTAGAAGAGAATATTACAAAAATGCCCAATTATCTCAAATTTAACTAATAATAAACACTCCCAATCAAACCCTTTACTGATTTTGTGATATGTGGAAACTGACAAGTTAATTTGAATATTTATGTAGCATAGGCCAAAAATTGACAAGTTACTATTAGAGAATTATAACAAACTCAGAAGACTTACACTATAAAACTAAAGATAATGTAGTATTGGTCAAGAATAAACAAACAGGCATATGAGCAAATGGAGAATATAGAAACCAACCCACACACTCATATGCTCACTTTATATATGACTAGAGGTCATAGCAGTGCACTGTGGTAAGTATGGTTAAGTAGGTATTGTTCAGTCAGTTGGACATTTAAAAGTGGGTAGGGCAAGAATTTTGATCCCTAAAATACATTTTTAAAAAATCAATCTAGATGAGTCAAATATAAAAAGTAAAAAAATCCTTCTAGAAGAAAATAGAATATCTTCATATTCTTAAGGTAGGAAAATATTTCTTAAAAACAATACAAAATACACTAACCATAGTGGAACCTATCTATTAATTTAACTTTTTTGATATTAAGGACTTCTATTCATAAAAAAATTTAATAGATGGTGTTTCAGAGTAGAAGATATTTGCAATGCATATGTATGATAATGGACAAATATTAAGAATATGTAAGTAACTCCTACACATCAATAAAAACATTTCAGGCAACTCTATAAAATTCAGTAAAAAAATGAGCAAAATACTTGAACAGGCACTTTATTAAAGAGGACATTCTAATAATAAGTACATAAAAATGTTATGAATCTATTCAGTCATAAGAGAAAATAGAACATAAAACAATGAGATATTAAAAATATCTGCCCACTGGCAAAAATTTAAATTAACAATAATGAGTGTTGCCAAGGATGTGGTGAAATTTAAAGTCTTATAAACTATTCATAAAAATATAAATTACTGCAGTCACTTAGGAGGAGTTTTTTTGGTAGTATCTACTAAATCAGAATCTTTGCATTCTGTATAAAACAATTCTTACTCCTACATATATGCCCTAGAAAAATGCATACATGTATGAACCAAAAGACAAAGTTATATATAAGAACTTTCATGACATGACTATTTAACAGTCCTGCTCCAATGCTCATCAACAGAAGGAATATATAAATTATGGTTAAATTATGGTTTATTCATAAGTGAAATAGCATATACAATAAAAAAGAAATCATTGCTACAGACAACAACAGGAATGAAATTCACATATGTAAACTAAAAGAAAAGATCCATACTCAAATGTGTACCTCCTGCATGTATTCCTCAAAGTTCAAAAACAAGCATGGTGAGATCAGTTAAAACATATTTTAAAACTTAGAAACTTATTTTTAGTGCCATGTCACAATTCAAAGATGATACTGAATGGAATTTGGTTGTAATAAAATATCAAATTTCACACTGAAATTTTTCAAAAATTAAAAAGGTTATTTTACTGAAAGCTCTTTTCCATCTCTATTTTCTGTAACTAATTTCTTTTATTGCAGAAGGCTCTTAATAGGATAGTTGAACTATTTCCATTATTAAACATAAAGCAGATGTATATGATTTCATACTTTGGCAATAACAGTTGAGATTCCAGTAGGAAAAAAGAAAATATATATATATATATAAATACACACACACATACACACACACACAAAACTAAGGCAGGAAATATGTAACATTAGGATGCTTTTTTTTTTCTCCCATAAAACACAGGCTGAACTTCCTTGATTTTTACAATGGTTACTGATCATAGAGGTAGAGCATTCGCAATGGATACATAATTAGAAAGTGTTGCATGTTCTTTCATGAAAAGGTCAGTAGTGAGAGAAAAATCTCAGAAAGAGGAGGTAAGGTGTCCCTTTGCCCTTTTTATCGTTTTCAGCTAACCAAGTTTCTGAATGTCATGCACAGTTCTAAAAAAGTGGAAGAATATAATCAGAAAAAGATGTATCAATATTTGATCTTGGAGCAAGTATTTTCAATTTTAAAGAATCTCAAGTTTATTAAAATAATGAGTCTTAAAATTCTTAAAGTACTAAAATAGTCACAACAGTAAATTTCATACAATTTGATGATAAGCAGAAAAATATCAATCGACTCTATGAGCAAGGATAGAGAGCATATAAATAATCTGAAAATGCCTTTAGTTATCTTCAATACATGTTTATTAAAATGAATTGAATTTTAAAGGGATGTCTAATAGATACCAGTATGTCGCATACCATTGGGTAATTATGTTTGTAGACTATAGCTTGTGTCTTCTAAAATTAGATATTTAATCTTTTTTATCTCTAGAGGTTTTCATGGCATTGCAATTAAATGACATTAAGAAAATTATGTCTGTGCTAAATTCTGAAATTACAAAGCAGTATTTTCAATTACATTATACAAAATAGAACCTCTGTAGGCAATGCCGGACTATACCAGTCTGCATTGCAATAGGCAAATCAGAACAAAATAGTAGCCATTACAGAAGAATTTCTTTGTGGGTTATTTAGTGCTTTTAAGCTAAGACTAATCATGTTTCAGAGTAAAATATTTCAGACTATATTGTCTATTAAACAAAGTACATACTATGGAAGTGAAATATGTAACTGGCTGGCATTCTACTGATGAAACGTGAACAGAGATGAAAAAAATCTAATTATATGAGGAGTGTGATAACCTTCAAAGTTGAAATGAGACAAGATTCCTAAGGCAATTTTCATATTTGGTAATTCCCATGAGAATGTCCTTCTTTTTATCTTTTTCCTTTTCTTTTTTTTTATTTTGATAAATGATCTTGAAAAAATCTGTATGACCACCTGTAATTGCTTCCATGTAATTTCTACTCCCAACTTTATCCTGATACCAAGTCATGATATTTTAGTTGTAGGAAGATGACAACACACAAAGATCTAGGACTGTTTCTTTAGTCAGGTAGATGATCTTAGATAATTCATTCAAGAAACATCACTTAGTTCAGCTTGAAGCCTCTGTTCTTCATATACTTACATTAGTGGCACATATTGAGAAAGTATTGCTGGATCAGACCCTACAGTTTTCAGCTGATGGAACAAGAGAAAGAGCCTTGGGCGAATTTTGGTTTGTGGCTATAGTATAGATGCTGGTGATCCATCTTGCACTCAGAGGTCACACCAAGCCGAAAGGCTACTTCAAGTTTTAAAATAATTTCATGACATTTTTTACATTCTTGAAAGGTAACAACTTTATTATATTTGCTTGTATACACAAAACTCAGAGTAATATCTACCACACAGCATTAGCTTAAAAAAGCTTAGGGAATAGAAGTTTGTCTGGTACATAACTAGGTACAACCTATAGGAGGTAAAGGGAAGCAGATATGACTCTATTTTTGCTCAAATTATTATAATTTTGGCCTTTGGGAGTCCTTTCTCTTGTCTTTGGGTAACGGTAGGTTTTTTAATCACTTCTTTGCTTTTAAGAAATGATTTTTATGACTATCTTATATGGGCCTAGTTCTTGTTTAAACACACACACAGAGAAAGACAAACACAAGGAGATATTTTCATTATAACAGATTTCTTTTTACTAGGAATCGAAAAGGAGGGTATCAATTATGTCATAGACTTTTTTGACGTAGACTTTTTTATTAAACTTTAGAACTTTTATTCAACTGGCAAGAAATAGAGTGTTCAACTAATGGATGTAGAACTAACTCAAGTTCCATTACTATGATACATGAGATAATTTCTCAATGAATATACATTTTATATGTCCATATGTGAATACGGTACTCATAGAGATGGAATAGAAAGAGTCTATCAACTTCACACTTGCAAATAATTTTGTCCTATTTAACCTCTAAGCTTCAGAGTCCAGGAAAGCAGAATCATTGATTCTGTACCTAAGAGTTTTGGTTCTTTTCCAAAGTTTGACAGAAGTAAATAAAGCACAATGCAGAAACTGTGCTCTACTTGTGCTTAGGATATATCATAATTAATTCATGTAGAGTAGATTAGAGCAATTACTAATTAAATTCAGTGGTTAGTTTCATTTCTCATAACAAGATATAAAAAGTAATAATCAGGTAGGTATATTTACTCCTTTTCCTTCACCTCTCCTTCTTAGTCATTCTTATGAGATACTTAATCTGGTGGTTTTAATGAAATACCTAAAATAAGCCTTTCAAAATAAATAAGAACACAAATTATTCCATTAGGAACCGTTGGCAGCGCATACAAATACACACATAGAATAGTCTCACATTTTTCTGAATTATCTATCTGGCATTAGTTATTATCACGCAACTATTTGCAGAGTATGGCCAAGTTCTCTATATGTGGTAGAAATAATGTCCATTGTTTCAAAGAAGCGATACATGTGGCTACTTTCCTAAAAGAAACACATGTTTTCTGAGTATCTGATAAGAACTTTATATATTTTGCTGCCTGTATGTGTGTCTCTATGTCAGTATAAGAACAGAATCATTCCTTAAAAAGATGATCACTTAAACCATTAGTTCAGTTTTGCTTCATTCTACTGCATTTCCCTCTTCAAACCTATAATTATCCCCTTATTTCAAATATTTATTGCTATGCTGTTCAGATAATGTTACCAAGCTCTCAGAATTTCCAGTAAGGATAAGTTCCAAGATTTTTTCCCCTATTTTCTCATACATCATCATGTCCAGATAGTTTGATATTTTGGATTCCTACGATACCTTTTAGGACTTGGGTTTGGAGTCAGTTGAACCTAGTTCAGTTACTTACAGTGTGATCCTTTCTAAGTTATTTAACCTTTTGGTACGCCAGTTTCTTTGCCTGTTAAATGGCCTCATTAGGAGTTTTATAAGGATTAAATGTTGTAATGTGTGCCAAGCACATAGTGCAATGCCAGAAACTTTCCTGTAAACCCTCAGTGGGAGGTCAGCCGTGTACAGAAACTGTGTGGTAAATGGTAGTGATTGTTCTTATCATCAGCATCATTATTATTCACAACAATTCTGCTCAACTGTTCACAGCCAGACATAACATAGAATTGGTCAAGAAGAACTATTCAAGCTTTGCTTGAGACTCTGATCACCTTCTACTACAGAGAAAATGAATTTGTGTTTAATTTTAAGGCTGCTTCAGAAACCTAAAATCAGAGGCTGAGGTGAAGGAGGGATGGGTTGCCAAGTAAGACTCTCAAATTTGTGGAAGACTTGCCGTATCTAGCCTGAGTTATGAGAGCTTTAGAGGATTTGAGTCCAACCAAGCACATAAAAAGAAGAGGGCCAAAGAGGGCCAGGGAAACTCTGTCTAATTTTTTACATGTTTCATCCCTGAAAAACACTAGAAAGATGAGTACTCTTGAAAAAAAAAAAAAGCTATTTGATGTCATAATATCTAAAATATGAACTTCGTGTCTAAAGCTTAATATTCAAACTAAAGAACCCAACAGATGCCATCCTGATCAAAATACACACTAAGTAATATATTAAGATTGAAGCTTTAAAATTAAAGGCAATGACAGAAGGAAAAAACTTAGATTAAGTACTCAAACCTTTGAGGTATGGATCCAATTTAGAGGTAGACCGTATCTTAAAATCATTTTGTGGGGCAACGTGGGAGCTGTTTAGAATCCTACAAATCTGGTTGGATCTCACTTACTGATCCCGTTCCTGTTTATTGACACATGTCTTTGGTATACATTACAGGAATTCAGTAATCAGCTATTTAGAGACACATAAAATAAAAATTTGAAAAACAAATCAGATTAAATTACTAAACTACACAAACCTATTGGAAGAAAGCAACTTGAAGAAACTGAGCCTGGGACAGAGTTTTGAAAGAAAAGGTAGAGTTAATAGCCAGAAGCCAATTCCACAAGAAGAAGAACACCCCAATGCCTCACTGAGTGGGGTAGATGCTCAGAGGTTAGTACGTAGGTCTGTCCTGAAGAGCTGACCCACCGCATAAGCAAGAGTGAAATAGATTAGGTAATAGCGGACTTAAAGGTCAAGCTCCTAGAAGGCAAGGATCAAAAGATTAGACTTGAGAAGAAACACTGCTGGCAGCTACTTCGAGATAATGAGAAGGAAGGTCATGTTGCTTTGAGGGAAATAATTCCAGTTGCTGAGGGTTGAATAAATTGGATAGGAGAGAGGTTGAAGACAGGTCTCTACCTTGAAGGCTGTCTCAGTAGCCCTGGCACAAGGTAAATGAATTCTAGATAAAGACAGTGGCAGTGTGAATAATGAGTGGGTCTCAGCAGTGTCCCAAAGGGCAAAGTGACAAGATAGTGATGGACTGAATGACAAAGTCAAAGGAGAGAGTGAGAAATCAAACATGATTTTATTCCTATAGCTCTCAGGACTGGTAAGATGCTGGTATAAGAAAACTTTTTAAAAAGTACACTAAGCTGAAAGCTCTGCTTTTGTCAAGAAGCACATTTAACAGACTGATAAACATGGGGTGCTAGACTATGAGGAATGAAGTACCTTTACATGTAGATGAGCTTCTGGAAATCTGGATAGGTTGCCAGGAGAATATAAACATGAAGAAAATAACTGTTCTGCAGATTAATACACAAGACAACCCTAGAAACACAAACCCAACTCCATCTATGATAATTAAACCGTCTTTTAGACTGATAGGTTCCCCCCACTTTGTGTGACCAGCTCAGTGCTTAGTATATGAAAGCTGCTCAAAAACACCTGTTAATTAAGACCAATATAATCCTTGTCTTATGTGTTAAATATTGCACAAGTCACCAGCTAATTAGATTGGATAAGATGTGTGAATTAGTGTGTGTGTGTGTGTGTGTGTGTGTTATAAAAAGACTGAAGGTAAGGATGAGTCAGTAAATTAACTTTTAAGATTGGATAAAATTCTCTCTACTAATTATCAGTTAGCAGGTTTTTTTCTCTCTTAAATCTGCCTTTTAACTAACATAGTTGTTTTTCCTTTTAATCCTTAAGTTAAATAAGTTAGGTGAACTAAAATTCAAGTTAGATTTTTTCAGTATCAAAACTATTTTTCTAAAACATATTGTACTTTTATTTCACAGTTTGAAAAACTTTCCATTTTGTATTTATTTAGTGGAAACATGTTTATAGGCACTCATTTTAGAAAAATTGTGAGGTAAACTAATATAAAAAAGTAAGATTATTAAAACAATGATTTTGAGAGTCAGGGTGATTTATATTCTGTGCTTTGCCTTTTCTAAATATTTATTTCTCCTTCAATGTGCCTCCTTGCTCCAAAATCAAAAAAGAAGTAATGGGGACAATTATTTTGATCATTTTTAAGTTGGTTCCACGCCCAGTGTGGAGCCCAATACATGGCTCAAACTCATGACCATGAGATCAAGACCTGAGCTGAGATCAAGAGCCACACAGGCATCCCTTGATCATCATTTTTAAAAACTTTATTTAAAGGGAATTTAAAAAGAGGAGTCCTTGCAAAAAAAAAAAAAATGCATTCCTATCTAACAGTTAATCATTTTGGAAATCAATAAGGGACAACCTGAAAATTATATTCCACTTGATATGCTAATTAAAAGATTATACTGCCCTCTTTTCTATTGTTTTGATAAAATTATAGCATAATCCTACTACACACAAACAAATGCCTATGAAATGTTTATCAACATTTTCCAGGAAAAGAAAAATAATCTCCCTTAGTTACTAATTCCATGATAGTTCTCTTTATGAATTGCATGAAATAATAATTAGTCATATCAAAATCTTTATCTTTCATTTATATCTAAATATAAATTAAATGTATCTCTATCCCTTTTCATATAGTTATGTCACATACTGAAACAAATGAAATATTTTAAATAAAGCCAGTTATAGTGTAAAATCACCAAAAACTTAATAACTCAATTTAAGAGAGATGAAAAGTAGGAAAAAAAATCAAATATCTCAATATACCTGTTTCAGTACTTTAAAAAACAAAACAGTACCTTTATTCCCTGAAAACTACAACTTCCACCAGGGGGCCCCCTTTTCACTGCTACAACTCTCTCTGGACTTTGTACACAATTTTCTCCCCTTGCTCCTTCAACCCTAAGCACAGTAATTTTTGCTGTTCTTGTAACCCTGCCTACATCTATGACATGTAATCTCTTCTTTCATTGAACCTGCCTGGATTCTGATTGAAACAGTGATTGGCACCAGAAGTAGCCTCAGGAAGTAGACCCTCCAGATAGTGTTCTGGTAGAGGATTTTACATATATTTGAGATAGACAGATAACCTCCTTGCCAGGAAATATTAAGCACTAGTAATGCATGAGATCATAGTGTTATTTTGTCTTCCAAAATTATGATCTTCTAACATAATATCATCAATATATTTATGCAGCCTTTTTTTGAGAAATTCTCAACAGATCACATCTTCCTCAAAGCATAAATCTTAAGTCAATCTATCCATCATCAAGTAGGCTAATGAGCAGCTACCATGTTGCAAACACCCTATTTCCTATTTTGATGCTTGAAAGAAACATAAGAAAAAGGTCATCTAAGTGAAGTCATATAAGTTTTAAAACTGGAGGAAATTAAATCCAAAAAATAAAAATATTACATGAAAATAGCAATATACAGAAATTGTACTTATGTGTGTTTTCTCTCCATGATTCATATGGCTAGAGCTATCTTTCTCAGGGTGCATGTGCACATGATTTCTTTTTAAACAAAATTAGTTTCAATCTATGCCCTTCCTGATGATTAGACATGTAGCAAAATGGGGGTAGGCAGGAAAACAGAGCCCAAAAGGCAGGTTTGTAAGGTAAGATAAGGAGGGTCAAGGTGCTCTGGGAGATAAGCTGGCAGCAGATGAATGTGTGTTAGAAGAAGAAGGATGTATCATGACAGCTGTACAGGGGAGATGAACAAGGGAAACGAGGTTTTAACCAGTGGAATACTGGAAGGAATCTATTCCCTTTGCTCAAATGCCATGACTAGCTTTTATGTGTTTATGATAAGAAGGAGAATGTAGGTCAAAATGAAATAGGCCAAATAAAGTAAAGTGATGTTAAAAATTTAGGAGAAGACAGAGAAATGATCAAGCTAAAGACAAATCTTAAAATATAATGGCTTTTTCATATAATAGTTTAGAATTGTTATCTGCTTAAAGGTGTAGTCCTAATCTCAGTAGGAACATAAGTAGAGAAATAGGAAATTTTTAAAGGAAAACTAATGTACAACTGAAGAAATATATATATATATGTAATATACATATATAAATATATATGTTCATGATAAATATATATATATTGCATTTATATATATGAGAATAAGCTAAGAACTGTTGGTAAATCAATTAAGTGTACATAACAATTGTTATAAGGGGCTCAGACTCTAAGCTCTGTTATCATTTTATAATTCTATGTTCCATAAGTGTTGAGTTTCTGATTATTTATGATACTGGTTCATGACTTTATTTATAACTTATATAAAACTGTCTCCTGTATTAAATCTAGTCTCACCATATCCTTACATTAAAAAAAAAAAAAGCCTCCTTCCAAAAGCATTGGAAAGCTATAGAAATCTTTACTGAAACTTTCATCAGAACATCAAGGAGAGAATAAGATAGTACATCACACTACAGAACTTCTTTCAAAATATCATTACACATTTCTTCTTCTCACTAAAGTTTCACTCATCATGACAGCCTCTTACACATAATCTGTTACAGTTACTTGAATTCTGTGTATCCATGATGCTGCCCAGACATAAAAACTTAGTAGCTCGGCAAAATAAACAGTATCCTTGAAAAATGATGTTCTTTTGCTATTACTATAAAATTAACTTCCTAAATTTAGTGGATTAAAACAAGTCATGTAATTATGTATTATGTGGATCAATATTTCAGGTAGGGTTTGGCGGGTTGATTCTTGAGTTTCACGTTTGTTAGCTGGAGGTCACTCAGTGGTGTTCAGTTGGTGGCTGGTCTAGCCTGAACTGTCCAGAAAATTTTGGCTCATATGTATATGATTCCATTCCTCAGAAGTGGTAACTAGAAAGCTAGGCCTTGCTGGGATCTGCTTCCTCTCCATGTGGTCATTCGATATGAGAGTCCACTCCTCACATTGGAACTCAAGGTTCCAACACCAAGTGTGTGTAGAGTATCTAGTGAAAGTGACAACATCTCTTATGACTTAGCCTCAGAAATCCAATAAAATTACTTCTATTTGAATGATTCAAGCAGGTTACTAAGGCCAACATGTTGAGGCAAAAGGAATTAGACTCCATCTTTCAGTAGAAGGAATAGCAAAGAAAAGCTTTAAATTAATACAGAAGGTAGAGAAAATGGGGGCTTAAAAAATAATGATTTAATATGTTATTTTCTTTGACACAGTAAAAGATCTGCACAAACTCAAGATGCATAAGGAAAAGAATATATAGCCTGCTTCACAGATCACTGAATGAATTAAAAAAAACTGGACAGGGAGAAAGATATATTACTTTCCAGCATGGACTGAATTATTTGTATATTTTTATTTTTTTTTATCTTTTTAAACTGCTTTATTGAGGTATAACTGACAAAAAATTGCACATATTTAATGTATACAACGTAATGAGTTAGCTATGTATAGACTAGTGAAATCATCACCACAACCTATACCATAAATATATCCATTCTCTCCCAAAGTTTCCTCCTGCCATCTTGATGATGATGATGATGATGATGTGATAAAAATACTTAAGATCTACCCTCTTAGCAAATTTTAAGTATATAATATAGTAACATTTACCATAGTCACTATGCCGTACGGTAGATCTGTAGGTCTTATTCATCTTATAAAACTGAAATGTATACCATGTGATGAATGCTTCCCCATTT
Organism: Vulpes lagopus; assembly: GCF_018345385.1. Taxonomy (NCBI): domain Eukaryota; kingdom Metazoa; phylum Chordata; class Mammalia; order Carnivora; family Canidae; genus Vulpes; species Vulpes lagopus. Next base: position 65,199,823 of record NC_054828.1, on the reverse strand, counting down.
CTTTCTTCCAGGAAGCACCATTCCACTCTGTTTCTAAAAGTTTGACTGTTTTATAAAACAAGATGAAATCAGAGAGGGAGACAAACCATAAAGGACTATTAATCATAGGAAACAAATTGAGAGTTGCTGGAGGGGAGAAGGGTAGAGGGTGGGGTAATTGGGTGATGAGCATTAAGGAGGGCACGTGATGTAATGAGCACTGGGTGTTATATAAGACTGATGAATCGCTGACCTCTACCTCTGAAACCAATGATACACTATATATTAATTGAATTTAAGTAAAATTTTAAAAATAATAAAAATAATAATAAATAAAAGTTTGACTACTATAGATTCCTCATGTAAGTGGTATCATGTATTATTTGTCCTTCTGTGCCTGCTGAATTTCACCTGGTGTAATGTCCTTCAGATTCATTCTCATTATAGCAAATAGTAAGATTTCCTTTTTTAAGGCCAAATAATATTACACTGAATGTAGATACCACATAACCAAAGCAGTGGCCAAGATTCTTTATATCTCACATTACAAAAATCTAAAGAACTGAACTCCATGAGAAAGGCAATAAAGAGATGAGGTTTCTCTCCTTAGGTTAGCATACTGTCCAATAGGAATATAATGTGAGCCCCACATGTAATTAATTTTTTCCTAGTGGCCTCATTAAAGGAAAGTAAAAAGAAACAGGTAAAATTAATTTAAATCATTTACTTATTTAACTCAACATATTCAAGAATGTTACCTTTTCAGTGTGTAGTCAGTAATAAGCAAATTATAAGTGAAATATTTTACTGTTTATATACAAAATCCTCGAAATCCAGAGTGTATTTTACACTTACAGCATGTCTACATGCAAACTTGGTGTAATTAAAATGCTCATTAGCTATGGGTGGTTAGTGCTTACTTTACTGGATGTGCCGCTCTAGACTCTTGCTACTGAAAGTGATACTCATAGCCCCAACTTTGACATCACCTGCAATCTTGTTAGAAATACAGGACTTTCCTTTTCACCTAAGACCCTACTGAATCAAAATATGCATTTTAATGAGATCTCCAGGTGACACTGAAGTTTCAGCTTCCGCTTTCTATTAGTTTGCTAAGGCTGCCCTAACAAAATACCACACGCCGTGGCTTAAACAACAGAAATTTATTTCCTCATAGTTATAGAGGTTACAGGCCAAGACCAAGCTGTCAGCAGATTTGACTTTTCCTCAGGTCTCTCTCTTGCCTTTACATGGCCTTCCCTTCTTGCCTTGTCCTCACGTGCCCTCGCTCTGCTGTGTGCACAGCTGTGGGGTCTCTTCCTCTTTCTGTAAGGACATTAGTCATATTGGATTAAGGTCCACCCTAATGCCTCATTTTAACTTAATCACCTCTTTAACAGCCCCTATAGTCCTATCCTGAGGTTTGGGGGTTAGGACTTCAACATAAGAATTTGGGGGAAAACAGTCCATAATATTAAGTCCATAATAACTTCATAGCCACCTACTCACCTCTGTGCAATGCCTTCCTCAAATCTTAGTACTTTCCTTTCCTGATCCCACCCAGGTTATACCCCTCCCATTAAGACAAGCTTTTATCAGTACTAGAATATTCTACATAGTTCTTTCATTTTCTGCTACAATTTAACCTCTACCAAAGTATGCATCTTGAGAGGAGTACTAGGTCTTCTTCTCAGCAATGTGCCCCGAACTTATCACAACACCTGGCCTGTGACATGAAAATAATTCAATAGTGGAATGAATGAAGAAATGCAATAATTAATGAAACCTAAGAGAGAATTAGTTAATGCTAAAAACATGTATTCTTGGCATATGACAACATCTCTTGCTTCCCTGAGGGGATAAGAGGAAGTGAAACCTTTAGAAGGAAACCACCTCCGCTTCTCAGCAGAAAATCTGCAAATTGTTTTATGCATCTGAAATAATCATTTTGCCTTTGCTATTTTCCTTTGAAGAAGGGTCCCTGCTTTATCTAAATCCAAATCTTCTACTTATGCTGTGGGCCTAGTCCCCTCTCACCCTCTCAGGATTGCATTCTTTGATTATTTCTGCTCTCCCCTGTATCTTCAGTACTTCTCTTTTTTCTCCATCGTAAATGTTCAAGCACCTTGCGTCTTTGGGGGACAAAAGCCCTTGGAGGTTATCTCTAACCATGTTACCCCTCCAGTTATCCTTCATGGACAAGTATCTTGAAAGAAGAAACTGCATTTATGATCTCAAATACTTACCTCTTCCTCTTGCTTCCGCGAGGTAAGATTTAACTTTCCTCATACTATTTTTCCTTATTTATTCTAGTAGAAACCGTGAATTTTCTACATGTCATCAAATTCAGCTAGCAGCTTTTAAACTCACTTCACTTTCAGTGACATTTAACACTGCTAATCATTTTCACATTCCTTGAAAACTAGCCTCCCCCCTTTCTTTCCTCCAGTGGCAATAAACTCTCCTGGTTTTCCTCCTACCCCTCTGCCTAGTCTTCCAACAATGTGATGAATTCCCTTTCTTTAGCCATCAGATGAATATATGTGGTCTTAGTATCACTTTTTTCTTTCTAAAAAAATGTATATGTATATATATATACATATTTATATATATATTTGAGAGAGAAAGGGAGAGTGCATGCACAAGAGGGGCAGAGGGAGAGAGAATCTTCAAGCAGACCTCCTGCTGAGCACAGAGCCTGATACGGGGCTCAGTCTTGTGACCAGTGAGACCCTGACCAGACCAGAAACCAAGAGTCAGATCTTAACCAATTGAGCCACTTAGGTGCCCCTTAGTCTCTCATTGCTCATGCTACATGTTATTCCTGGGCAACTTTATTATCTCACTATATCCACTTACTATCTCTATTTTTGCTCTAGATACATAACTGCCTAAAGGACATTTCCATTTGTACATCCTGCAGAATCCTTAAATTCAATGTATATATAAATTACCTCCTTATTTTCTGCCCTTGCTTCCATTCAGTCATATTTAAATTTCCTGTGTCTTCTGGATTGTATAATGACACCATGTATTCACTCGGTTGTCATGTCAGAAGTCTAGGGATCATTTCTTATTCTCCTTCCTTCCTTTACCCCCTAAGTCTCATCAGTGGTCTTCTAAATGGATTTGAATTTCCAATGCAGACAAGTTTCAACTGGCATACTGCTGCTTAGTTTGTCTTATTTTCCCTTTGTTTCACTCTGATCTACTCTAGATAAAATACCAGACCAGAATGACTGGAAAGACCACAGTGTTCTCAATATACAAACTGCACTTTAACCAATCAGCCTATCTATCTGTCCACCCAGTGGGCATAATTTTCAAATGGCCCCCAAGATTCCCACAACCTGATGTGTATACCTTGTTTTATTCCTTCCCCCTGAGTGTGATACCTGTAACTTTATTTTGAATATGATAAAAGCAATAGGATATCACTCCATGATTATGTCACATTATATGGCAAAGATGAGGGGATTTTGCAGGTGTAACTGATGTCCTTAATCGGTTTACTATAGGTTCATGACAGTGATAGGAGAGCCTGACCTAAGCAGATGGCGTTTCAAAGAATATTACTCTCTTGCTGGCCAAGAAGAAGCAAATAGCTAAGGTGTGAAGTCCAGTGGAGAGGGACAGCCTCTCAGAATTGATGACCTCAGTCTGCAACTGTGAGGAACTCAGTTCTGCCAAACGCTTAAATGAGTTTAGGAGATCCCTAGCTCCAGAACAGATTATAGCCTGGCCAATGTCCTGACTTCAGTCTTTTAGGACCCTGATCAGAGGAACCAGTTATATAGTGCCTGGACTCCTCCAACAGAAGCTGGGAGATCATAAATGCTCATTGTTTTAAGAGGCTAAGTTATTAATTCTTTTGTTTAAAATAGTTCAGCGGATTCCCAGGGCACTCAGAGTAAAATCTTTAGTAGATCTTATAAGACTCTCCGTGAAGTAGGTTGTGCCCCTCTCTCCAGCCCTCTGGTCTTTTCTCTTACCAGCTTTTCACTTGCTGCATAGGAACCAGTTATTTAAGGCTTTTTGTCAGATTTTCACAAGAGTCAGACTCTCTCTTGACTTCAAATTTTTGCATTCATCTGGACAACTCTACCATCACATGCTGCCGCTCTGATAAAAGCCACAGTCATCCTTTTCCTGAATTGCTGTAATAATCTCTTCACTGATCTCCCTGCCCTTGCCCCTTTTCCTCCCACCATAGCCTTTGCTTGACAGAGTAGTTAGACTAAAACTGTTAGAACATAAGTCACATAAAGAAGAATCTCTGCTCAGAACTTCACAAAGTCTCTCTGTTCTCTTTGGTTTTTTTACTTTGGTACAAACCAAAGTCCTCAAAATGACTTCAAAAGCTGTGCACAGCCTGACCTCCACTTGTCTCTCTAATCTCATTTCCTTCTCCTCTTCCACTAGCTCAGTAGCCCTGGCCTGACTTTTTTTTTTTTTTTAAACTCTAGTTTGTTCTACCTGAGAGAGAGAGCACTGCTGCAGTTTCTGTCTGAAATGCGCTTCCTCCAGGTGGACCGATAGCTTAGACCCACTTCTCTCTGGTCACTCAAATGGCAACTTACCATTGATGGTATCATTCGTTGACAGTGTTCTTCAGAATGAGCACCTCTCCCAGAGCTCCAGAAGTACTTCCTCTGATTTTTTTCCTCTATAACATTTATCATGATCTCTCATTCTGTATGTACATAGTTGCTTTTTTGTACATCTGGCTACTAGAGTATAAACTCTGATGAGGACATGGATTCTTGTCCCATACACTGCCGTTTCCCCGGGACCTAGAAGAATAACTAGTATGTTGTAGAAAGTGGACAAATACTTGTAAAATAATCAATTTAAAAAAAACTGGTTTATTCTTTTTAGCACACTAGCCTCTTCCCTCTCCCTTCCCCCATCCAGCTCCCAAGATGTACACCCTCTTTTATTTTTTCTAATTAGCCTTTCTGTAGTCCTTTCACTCTTAGAGTAGGTGGTGTCTCCTCAAAACATATTCATAGAATCCTGTTTGTAGTCCAGTTCAGTAATAATTATATTTACTTCTGCTAAGTGATGTTAGTTTCAATTGCTGAATATGTTCTAAAATACAGAGAACTTTTATATTCATTACTTTATCCCTTGTAACTAATACAGTACCTGCAACACATGATGTGCTATATGGGTATTTGTTGTAAGCAGTAAGGCATACAACATATAAAATACGTAAGTGAAACAAGTGAATCTTTCCTTTTCTTCAATTCTTACCTTCATTTTGTTTTGCTTAGCAGAATGCCAGACCTACAGCTAGTACCAGGTGCATATTTATTGACTGATTCATTGATTGATTTGGAGATCTTTCAAGTGTATTTGTCTGCACAAAAATAAGGCGTTTGAGGTATCATCCTGCTTTGTAAAACTAAATATTCATCACTGGGAAACAATAAGTGACTGAGTGCCTCAGGTGCAACAATAACACTGAGAGTCTGAAATTGAACACTAGGGAAAAGTGGCCAAACTAACCATGAAGCAATGAGATAGAGTCATAGAATTCAACTATGTATGGTGGTACCTAGATGCCTCTATGATCAAAAGACTATATAAAAATTAAAGGTTTTTGAATGAATTTTACCTTTGGAAATATATTTTTTTAATATTTTATTTATTTATTCATGAGAGACACAGAATGAGAGAGAGAGGCAGAGACACAGGCAGAGGCAGAAGCAGGCTCCATGCAGGGAGCCCAATGTGGGACTCGATCCAGGGACCCCAGGATCACACCCTGGGCCGAAGGCAGCACTAAACCACTGAGCCAGTCAGGGATCCCTGGAAATATATTTGTATTAAATTAACACTTTGAAGTGTGTATGTGTATATGTGTGTACATATATATATATATAATGCATATTTCTCAGTGAAATTATTTAATGGAATTAAATTATGACAGTGTAACATTGTAATTTTAAGTTATATGTATATATATATATGTGTGTGTGTGTGTGTGTGTTTGCCTATATATATATATTTATAAATGAGTGACTGTGTTTTTCTTCAAAATATTTAAGTAACAAACGTAGTATCTCTCCTTATAAACACTTTACCACACATGGTGCTCTTCCTTGTAAAGCAGTGAAGCATAGGATTCCTGGCCAAAGCTCAATCCCTCCACTGCTGACCTCTGTCATAAATTTTTGTATTAAGATCTACCTTACAACAGAAGAGAGACTTTTCATGCTGTTTGAATTTTTTATTATGACTCTATTCAGACCCTCTTCAAACCTGATAATGACTTAGATAAACTGTTTAACCAATATTAACCATTTAATAAACCATTTAAATAATTAAATTCTTCATTTCTACCTACTGTGTTTTATGCCAACGTTTAATATAGCCGACTTAGAAACTCAAATGACTTATTAATACATATATGAAAACAAGGAATGTATTGCTTAATAAAAAATATTTTTAATATTTCAGTTTTCCGAACTAAAGAAATTTATAGACACTTATGCTTAGTATACACATTGCAGTTTTATAAACTTGCCTATAATATATTATGCACTCATATTTAGTGGAATGTTATTTTCCAGCATCCTTTAATAGCTTCATTTTGTGGAACGAGATTTATTTATTCCAATGCTGTCAGTTTTATAATAGTTCTTGTGTGTCATATAGAGGCATCCATCCAACATAATGACAGATTATGAAGAAAGAGGACACGAGAATAAATGGCCATAATAAGAGAAGGTAGATGTGGCAAATTCCCCGTCTTGATTCTCTTAATCATAGTTAAACTTTCATTTTCTATGTAAATTTTTTCCATCTGTCACTGGGCTCTACAAATGAAAGAATCATGAGTGAAACTGCAAGTATTTATTTTCCATCTTAATGACAGATATTTAAGGAGAACAGAAAGCAAGTTTGCGATTTCAGAGAAGAAAACCAGACTTCTTAGAATAGGAAAATGAGTGATTTAGTTACATTTTTATTTTTCCTCCCACCTACCCAATTACACAATTATTTCTAGACTTGATGAGAGCCTGAATATTTCTACCTAATAAGTAATCGAGTTGTTCAGCAGATAATACACCGCAAACTTGAACCCCACCAATCTAGCTGAGATAGGAAAATGGCCAGTGTGCGGACAGTGAAAGCAAAATTTACCAGGAGTTGCAATGATGATCGATCAATGCTGAGTGGTATATTTCTGTCAACATTCACAAAAGTAATGTTCCTTTGAGGATTATTATTTTAGGGCAAAATAAGACTTCATTAGGGAGTTAAGCTATGTAGTAAGAGAAACATCTCCAGCATTCCACTTTCTATAATAAAATTTTTTTATTCATACAACTCAAGAGAAAACTGATTAGCATTTTGACTTTGGAATGGCTGGAGGCCCTAGGTCAAAAGAACCGTCTCCATTAATGTTAGCTATTTTATAGGTCTCATTACTAATCTTTAATCCTTGCTTAAAATTATGATATTGCCTTATTACCTGGAATTGTGATTTATAAGTGATAGCAGTGTAAAAATGTCACTAATTCATAATTTTACAGAGTAGAGCTCATCAAAATTTTCTCTGATGTGTTTTACGAAAGGGGAAAAACCCAAGCCCTTTAATTAATAACCTGTCCTGGAAAACCATCTTTCTAGAAGAGAACTGAAAAGACTTAAGGATAACCAATAATAGCCTGACATCCTCTTTTATTTCAAAAGAAATCATTTGCTATTAATAATGGTAAGCAGAGTTTCAGGACATTTTATGGGGGCATCACTCCTTTGCCTTGTCAGTTGGTTTTATGTTATAAAGAGGATGGTGATGGGGTGAACCAAGCTTGCAGGCATATATAACATTATAAAAGGGGAAGAATCTACGATGCTTCAACAGACAAGCCATTTCATTTTTGTCATTGAATCATAGCAAAGTCATTGCTATCTGAGGAATTATTATAAAGCTATTATTTGCCATCTTAGACTTTATAGAACTACTTATATATAAGGTTAATATCAGTTTCTGTAATTACATCATACCAGGAAAATTTAGATGCAAATATCTAAAGTATTTTGTTCCATTCCTTAAAAATAAAATGTGTACATGAATTTTAATTTTGTCTGCAAAATTAGAAATATTATGGTAGATTTTTCACTACTTGGCTGTAATACTGGTTGGTGAAAATTGTTACAGCTACACTAAACATATTCTTCCTTCATTCTATTCTAATCCTCTCCTATCCCAGTAGTAGGAAGAACATCTAAGAGAAGGACGCGTGGGTGGCTCAGTTGGTGAAGCCTCCAACTCTTGATTTCAGCTCAGATCATGATCTCAGAGTTGTGGGATTGGGCCTTGCATCTGGCTCCATGCTCAGCGGGGAGTCTGCTTGGGATTCACTCTCTCCCATTTCCCCAACCCCTCCCTCTCACTCTCTCTCCAAAATAAATAAATAAATCTTTTTTTTTTTAAAGGAACTTGTAGAATACTAAGGAGCATTAGAGCAACAAAGAACCAGTAGATAGAAACTTGAAAATAGAATAATAAATATCAAAATATTTGCATAGCATCCCTTCAATACCTTGAGAAGCAAAGCCCCCAAACAAAGATGAAATAGTTAAGAGATGGTTTTACCAGCCTTTGGCTGGCGGCGTGATCCTGAAGACCCGGGATCGATTTCCGCATTGGGCTTTCTGCATGGAGCCTGCTTCTCCCTCTCCCTTTGCCCGTGTCTCTGCCTCTCTCTGTGTCTCTCATGAATAAATAAAATCTTTAAAAATAAATAAATAAATAAAAACAAAGAAAATATAGGTATCTTAACATTACAAATCATTTTGCCTTGAAATATATCCAGCATGGCTGATATTATACCTGAAAATAAATACTAAGAAAAATCCTAATGGGGAAGGTTATCAGAACCTTGTATATGCAAATGTATATCATGAGGACTCTGAATTTGCTCACGGTTACTCAACATCATGACATGTCAATCAGAAAAATGTCACCCCAGATAAAATACCAGATAAGGGGTCCGATCCGGGTTCAGTCTCAAGGTACAACACATGCCCTTCATCAGTAACAGTCTTTTCAACTATCCACAAGTCCCTAGAAGTGGAGTAGAAATCACTGTTTCTCAGTGGATAAGATATTGGTCGCTGGGGCCAAGGAGGGAATGTAGGTCCCTGACTATCACCCACTATGTCATTGCCACTACCCAGTTGTGACAAACAGAAGAATGAAATGCTTTTACACATTTCCAAATGTGTATTGGACTAGATAATCATTTCTTAAACTGTGTTCTTAGTAATACTTTCCTGTGTGATATTAATTTGCATTACAAAAAGAAAATGTGTTCATGGGCTAAGTATTATGTTTGCCACATAATGTATCAAATTGTAAAGCAGATTTCTTTTTGTAAGAATTTTCTGGTAATATGCTCATGAACTGAAAATTTCACAAGGATGGGGGTGGGGCAAAGTATTTATAAAATATTCTAAGCTGATTTGACCAAACATTTTTTTTTCAAAAACCACTTAAGAGAAGTGAACTACATGATCTTTCAAATTCATACAATGCCACATTATATATGATATAGCTAATAATTTTATTTACCCTGTTTTTGGAGACTCAATTTGAAAGACTAAAATGCCTGTAGAAAAGAAGCAAATATGCAAAATATTTTATATACACAAAGAGTCAAATAAATCATGTAATGATAAAATGAATGATTCTACATTCATAAAAGAACAGTAGCATAATATGCCAGTTTCCATGTTAAACCTTTTCTTTACCATTCTCTCTCTTTTTTTAAGATTTATTTATTTATTTATTTATTTATTTATTTATTTATTTATTATTTATTTATTTATTTATGATAGACACAGAGAGAGAGAGAGAGAGAGGCAGAGATACAGGAGGAGGGAGAAGCAGGCTCCATGCGGGGAGCCCAACATGGGACTCGATCCCAGGACTTTGGGCCAAAGGCAGGCACCAAACCACTGAACCACCCAGGGATCCCCAAACATTCTCTTTTTATAACAGCCCTACACAGAAAGTGATTATTTTTAATCTACTATTGGGAAAATGGAGACAGAGAGAAATGATTTGCTCAGGGTATAAGCTACTTGATATGAAAAAAAGATCTAAAATGTAGTTGTTCAAATAAGTCTTTTTTTTTTTTGTCACTGGCAAAATATAGATGGGTGATCAAGGGTCAGTCAATGGCTCAGACTCACAGAATCATACAGGGAATCAGGTTCCTTCTATCTAATTTCTCTTCTGGCCCCTACTGTTGCTTGTATTTGCATGGCGGAAGCTAGGTCACTACTATCATATCTATATTCTAGCCCCAGGAAATGAGGAAACATTGAGAAGAGGGAAAGCTTTACAGAAAGTTTCAGGCAAGGGAGTTTAAGAAAAAATCACCAACATGTTCCTGCTCGAGCTTGGTTATGCAGGGGAGAAGTTCTATTACTGGAAAGAAGGAAGGAAGGAAGGAAGGAAGGAAGGAAGGAAGGAAGGAAGGAAGGAAGGAAGGAAGGAAGAAAGGGAGAGTGGGTACTAGAGGGAAATTTTCAGTATCTGCCAAAAATGAAAGGGAGTGGGAAAGAAACGAAGAGAGAAAACCTATATACATCAAAACACAGTATCCTTCAAAATGCAAACCAAAATGCATAATGACAATAATAATGCTATCAGAGATTTTATAAAGGTTGTACTTTGTGCCACACATGTTCTGAATACTTTGCATAAGTCCATTAACCCATTTAATTCTCATAACAACCCTAAGGTGTGTGTACTTATTATTATTATTATTATTATTATTATTATTATTGTTGTTGTTGTTGCCACTTCACAGATGATGGAAATGAAGCAGAGATTCAGTGACTTGTGCAGAATGACACACTAGTAAGCAGTGACCTAGAATTCTAAAATAGGTTGTCTGGCTCTGAAATCGATGCTCTTCAGTGTCCCGCTCTGCTGCCTCTCTACATCCCTTCTTCCATGAATAGAAGAGCTCTTTACACAAATTTGTTCATCTCATGCCTGACTATACTGTGATCCAAGTTAACAGTGATTCTGTTAGAAAAAGTTGGTAAGTGAAGATTTAAGTCTGTGATAAATATCTTTATTTTCTGTATACATTATGATAGAAATAATAAGAGATGAGATTTATCTTGTCTAGATCTAGATGGCACTGTACTATTTTTAACTCCAGTAGCTACCAGACCTTGATATTTAGCCATCATTGGATTTCAGAATTCAGTGTGATTTGCCTTTCCCTGGAAAATCACCATTCACAGCATATCTGTTACGACAGATTCTGCATGTCAACCCTATAAACACATCTAAGTCCTTAGATTTGTTTCTTTTTTAATCCTCTTTTAAGTATGACATCAAGTAGAATATTAATACATAGTTTTGGGGTATCTTCAAAAGCCCTGAATATTTAGCATCATGTTAACAGACCTCATATAATTCCATTCTGGCCATCACTAATTGGGCTTACATTGTGTAGGATTTCCCGCTCCTTGTTCAAAATAGAAGACACCTATGAATGGAATTAGCATTGCCCAGATAGAATCTGTAGCAACAGAAGGGCAGTGGTACCAGTGTCCGTGCCACATAAGAAATTTTGGTCCACTCCCTATCTTGTTTATATTAGCAGTCTCTGAGAGAAAGCCTAACCACAGAAGGAAGAAGAGGGAACCTGAAGCATTTCATCATTGCCCCAGCCATAAAGGGGCAAGAGGAGAATCTGAGTCAAAGACTCACTTCAAAGCTGTCACCATGCGCCATGACTGTGGTTCAAGGTTCAGAAGCCCTAATTTACTCAGGGACCTGACCTAGGGAAACCAGATGAATGTAGTCTATGCATATGGAATGTAATTTTTTAATTTTCTAGTATCAATTTCCCCTTATTCATACCCTATCTGGAACCTGAATTAACTAGTTCAACATAGGTCATTTAACAAGTATTGCCCACAAAATCAGCATAAAGTGGTCCTTTTATTCATTAATGGGCCTCAAATTATAAAGTGTAAAGTTTGAATTTTAAGCTCATAGGCGATTTTTTAAAGCTTTATTAAGCCATTATAACATCTCTAAATTATCTACACTCTGTTGCACTAGGAAGAAGTCTTCAACTGGATATCTTTTGGATCTTGATCTTTTTTTTTTCCCCAGAAGTTTGCTCTCACAATAGTCCTAAATTGTTGTATATTGAAATGTTTAACTTGGTTTGCAGTCAAAACTGCTGGAGAGAGATAATTTCTTTCACAAATATGAGGCAAAAATATGTCCTTGAAGCCTTAAACTGAGTACATAAATATTTTCTCTTGTTTAAGTGAGATACTCCCAAAAGTGACAGCTGTAAATAGATAAATGTTCTAAGTATGAATATTTTTTCTCACACTTACAAGTAATTTCTTCCCACAGGAGAGGTATAAGAGAGTGTTTATATCTCTTGAATCCTGATTATTTTTTCTAAAGTGTGACCTAAAGTTCATGAGCAAATTAAAGCCACATAAATTCCAGTGATTTCTTTTTGGCTTTTCTTTGTTAATTGTATCATAATGTATCCCTGTAAAAATATAAAACAAACCCTAGTCTTTGCTCTTCTCAGTTCCCGTCACATCCTTTCCTTTCTGTCTCCCTTTCCAAATCAATATTAATTGACCCACATTCCTCTCAGGAATGAAATACCCTTTTGAAAATGGTCTTTTAGTGCTTTCTCCAAGAATATCATTTACAACCAAGATTAATCTAACATCAACTGATTTTCAGGCCAATGTATTTGGGGGTATAAGTGTCTTTGAAACATTCTTAGAATTTTATGACAAAGGCAGCTATTGTACAAATTTAATTTTCAAAATGGAAACCAAAGAATGACAAAACTTGGTCAAACACCCTTTAAAGAATGTATCGTTACCCAAGAAATAATGTTGGAAGGCGATCACTAAATTAGATTAAGAAGCAGTTTATAGGGGTGCCTGGGTGGCTCAATTGGTTGAATATCCAAGGCTTGGTTTTGGCTCAGGTCATGATCTCATGGGTCATGGGATGGAGCCCCACGTCAGGCTCTCTGCTCAGTGGAAAGCCTGCTTTTCCCTCTCCCTCTGCCTGCTGCTCCCCCTCCTTGTGCGTTCTCTCTCTCTGTCAAGTATATAAATAAAATCTTTTTTAAAAAATCTACAACTGCATAGCATATAACCACATATAGTAATCAATAGTAAGTAGCAAGTCAAACTAAACTAAGTTGCTCTTTAAAAAAATCTTTGAGTGAACCTCTTAGACAATGTTCTGGAATGTCAGAATATTCTAAGGAAGCTGGTAAAAACACTCACACTAGTGCACAGAAAGGAGAGGCCTCTGATAAGTAGTGGGAGCAGGTCTAACTTGGGTCATGAATGAGCAGTGAGTTTCAACAGGTTGAAATGAAGCAGCTTGTAAAGTTATGGTTTCAGGGAAATCAAGAGCAAAGCATGGAAAGCCAAAAGGAAATTTCCTAGGAATTTCAGATATTTGACCTGAGGATATTACACATTTACAGAGAAGACTATGATGAATTATGTATGAAAAGCTAAGGCTGGGGCACTTTTTGCTTCATCTTAGAAGTTAGTGATTCTGTGTTTTTGCAGAAAACTAGACTAATGTGCTTCACCACTTAGAACAATATAGATATTTCATCATTTCTCTACAAGGTACTAATGCATGAGATTGTGTTAATTTTTATTTTTTAATCTTTTTTTGGCATTTGCTTTTAGTAGCCATATAAAAAACATCTCATATGCAATTGTCTGTATTTAAGCTTTTAAAAAATATAACTTACCAGTATGACCTAGCATTCTACTAAGAGCATTGGCAGTCTTAAATGATCAAGTTTGAAAGTCAGCATAGTAGATAATGGGGATCTACTGCTCTACCAAAGAGCATGTTCTACTAAAGAGCATGATATAATCAACTTGAGAGTAATCACTGCAGTCCCCACTCAATGGATTGTCAAAAAAGAGAGAAAGGAAGTAGGTGAAACAGAAGGTCGTAGAGATAAATAATGGAAAATAAACAGTTATGTTCAATTTGAGGGGGATAAAACTTGACACACACACAAAAAAAACTAAGAATGTGAATTTGATGATGAATTACAGTTGTATTCCATTGTGAATTATTCATTTATTCTGAATCAAATCTGATTATATGTTACTCATATCTTAATTTTTTTTCACACTATAACTCTTTACATATTAATTTCCAAAAGTATGCACTAGTTTATTCACTATGGCTTGCTTCATAATCTACTGTGGTATACCCAGAAGCAACCTTATTTAAATTACTAGCGATCAAGATATTAAAATAGAATTCAGGTGAAAACACTAATCCTAAATTTAAAATGCATACAGCAGAGAAAATACCCTTTCTTTCTGTTTAATGAATTTGCAGATGTAACATAGTGAAATGTAATCAGAGAACAGCATCCTCACTTAACCATGTGACAGATCATGAAACATATATATTCCACTTATTAAATATTTAGAAGGAATAATGAGTGATCAGTAATTACATAAGTAATCTATTAATTTAATTTTATTTATAATTAAATATGCAAGCCATGCTGTATACAAATGAATAAGATAGAGTAAAATAATACTTGTTAGATGTTCTTTGACAGGATTATCAAAATACTCCACAATTTATGGTATCTATTATAGATATATTTATCCCTAAATCTGGAAGTTAGTAATTTACATGTTTGAATGATATGATGATATATAAGAAATTGTGACTTCAGATAATTTAAAAATCTAATCCAAGGGCGTCTGAGTGGCACAGTTAAAGTGTCTGATTCTGGCTCAGGTGAGGATATCAGGGTCCTGGGAGCCAGCCTTCTGTCAGGCTTCCTCCTCAGCAGAGTCTGTTTGTCCCTCTCCCTTTGCCCCTCCCCCTACTCATGCTCTCCACTCTCTCTCTCAAGTAAATAAATAAAATCTTTAAAAAATAAAAATAAATAAAATAAAAATCTATTCTAAAAGAACCAGATATAAGGCATAATATTGCATAATAATATTATGTAGTCATATTTCTTAACTTATGGCAATGGTTCTTAATTGGGGGCAGTGTCCCTCTCCCTCTCTTTCCCATAACTCAGGGGACATTTGACAACATCTGGGATATTTTTTTTTATTGTCAACATGGATAGGGTGGGGTTTGATACTAGTATCTAGTGGCAGAGGCCAGTATGTTCAGGCTATTAAACATCCTACAATTAAAAGGACGATACCTCCCCCCAAACAAAGAATGATCTGGCTCAAAATACAATGGTGCCAAGGTCGAGAAACCCTGACTTAGAATGTTGGTTTAAAATGTAAGCTGTAAAAACCAAATTTACTCAGTTTAATGCATTTATATGATTATATCTTGATGGGTGGCAAACAGATTGTGAAGATTAAATAACATTCTTTATGCATCAGATTTTGCCTTATTTCATTCAACAGCCTTTTTTTAGTGTATACATAAGGATACGGTGACTGATAATGTTCATTCTGTGTTTATATGAAAACTAAAATACAGTGAAAACACTCTCCTACTCATTCTCTGTGAATGAATATAAATACTTTCTTAAATGTTATTATTTTAAAATGAGAATTCCTCTATATTTGCCAAGAGGAATTTTATTAACCAGCTCTTAGTACAAAAGTAAAATCGGTGCTAAAGGACAAAAAAAATAATATATTTAGAATAGGAGGGGCTCCACTTTGTGAGATGGCAAAGCTCAATTTGTCATCAGTTTAGAATCACGCAACATCTGAAAATGCAGAACATGGAATTCTGAAAGTTTTAGGTGAGAATTTTCTTATTGCTTCTAGATCCATCCCTAATTTTCTTTTCCTTAAAGGAAATCTCAGATTTGTTATGCAGTTTCATCTCTCTTCATTTATATTTCATACTTTTCACCCACACATTTCCCATCTCTTAGGACAGAGTTATAAGAAAGTATAGAAGAAATTTAATTTACTGTCACCTGAACAATGATAAGCAATAGTAGACAATAAAGTGAGCGCAACTGGATAGGCCTATAACTGATAGAGACTTGTTGTATTATTTCTTATTTAGTGTCAATCTGCAAAATATTGTAGCTTAGTTGTTAGGGTTTTTAAGAACTGCTTTAAAATATGTGTTCAGCAATCTTTTGATGATGGTGATAAAAGATTAGATGATAAAAATAGCAGAAGTGGCAGATCTTTGCAGCTTGGGACTCAATTAAAAGTAATACTTGTTCTGTAGTATTCTGTAGAATGAAGTAGAAAACAAAGCAGTCAACATTTTATTACATGTAGTCTGGAAAAAAATATGTGGGGACAATAAACAAAAAGAATGGAAGACTGGTAATAAAGATCTAGGCGATAAATGTTCAAAATCTACAGTGTTTAAGTGTGTAATGTACAGAATCAATATGTTGTACACCTGAAAGTAATACTATATGCCAATTATACTTCAATAATGAAAAGTTTTCAAAGAGGAGGGGAGGAGCACCTGGCTGGCTCACTTGGTGGAGCATGTGACTCTTGAGCTTGGGGTTGTGAGTTGAAGTCCCATGTTAGGTGAAGAGATTACTTAAAAATAAAATCTTTTTAAAAAAATTGCCAGGAGTGTCCTTTTCAATTTGGGACAGTGTAATTAATAAGAAGCACAGAGAACTTAGAAAGTCCTTGGACAATGATGACAAAAACTATAAAACATACTACTCAATTAAGATTAGGAAAAAAGAAAATAATTACATGTAATTTATTTATTTTTTTATTACATGTGATTTAATCTATTATTTGTACAAATAGATTGTCTAAGGAGGAGTCTTAGAGAAGTCCTGTTTTTCAATATTTGTAGTTTATAAACACTTGAAATTTATTCCTAGCTTGTTATAATCTAGTCAATTGGAATAACTATGATGAAATAATATTGGTTTTATCAAATGTATTATCCATACCTTCTGATATAATTATAAAGATTTTCTTTACTATTATACATTTCAAGATAAACCAGAAAAATAAAATGACTATAAAGTAATCCCCATTTATTGTTCAGGTAAGTATCTATGAGTATCATAAAGATTTTCTAATACTACTAAGGATCTATCTAATACATTTATGTGAAAATTAAAGAATAAAATTGCTGCTCATTGAAATGTAACAACAATATAATAACCTATTTGTGTAAACTAGTTGATAACAAATCATTTAACAAATTATATCTCCAGGATTTATTGAGCTTTACTATAGAAAGTATTAATCTCTACTGGATAAGATCCAGTAACAAAAATGCTTATCCCTATTGTGCTTATCATTCTTGTAATAGAAGAGAGCTAAACCTCTACTTTAAATTATTTATTCATAGGTGTAATATATAATGTATGTGATTTTAATTTTTGGTATATATGTGTATATATAATTAGATGGGTTAGAACTATGAGGATAAAAAATAAAGGAAAGGGAGATGAGTGTAGAGGCATTGGCGATAGTGGTGGGAGGTTTTAAATACGGGGGTCAGGGAAGAAATTACATAAGCAGTGATACTTCAGTGATGACCTAAAGGAGGTTGTGTTAGGCCAAAAAATGCCTCCCTCCAAAAGATATCCATGGCCTAATCTCTGGAAAACTGTAAATGTTTACTTTATGTGGCAAAAAGGAGGGGAGGGAAAAGTCTTTGCAGGTGTGATTAAATTAAAGATTTAGAGGTGTCAAGATTGTCCTGGATTATCCCGTTGGACCCTAAATGCTAAATACAATCATGAATCCTATTCAAGTGGCAGTGGAAGAGATTTTACTCATAAACAGAAGAGGAAAAAGCATGTAATCACAGAGACAGAGACCTGTGTAATGCAGCCATGAGCCAAAGAATAAGTAGGTACCAGAAGCTGGAAGAGACAAGGAATGGATTCACCCTTAAAACCTCCAGAGAGAGAGAAGTCCTATCCATACTTTGATTTCAATCCACTGTTAGTGGTTTCAAACTTCTTACATTCAGAACTGTGAAAAAAAAATATTTGTACTGTTACGACACTAAACATGTGGTAATCTTTGAGAGCGCTCATAGGGAACAAATACAAGGTGAGGATGCAAGTAATACAGATCCGTGGGAACAGAGAAGGTATGTAGGAGAAATATCAAGAGCCATCTTTTGGACCTGTTAAGTTTGAGAAGTCTACTAGATGTCCAACTGGGGTTGTGAAGGAGAGTCAGGGGAAGTTCAGGGGAGTGATCTGGACTATTTAAATACATTTGAGAATTATTAACGTGTAGACTGTAGTAAACTCATGGGACCAGATGACTGAGATATTTAGAAAAAAGAAAAGGTCAAAAGATATTTAGTAAAAAGAAAAAGTCAGGTGACTGAACTATGGACCCTTTCAGTATTGGAGATTAAGGATATGAAAAAGGCCCAGAATAGAAAGCTGAGAATAGAATGGCCTGAGTGGTCAGAAGGTAATCAGGCAAAAATGGTAACCCTGGAATTCAGTAAAGAAAGTATTTCAAGGAGTTTGCACATCAACTATATCAAAAGCTTAAGGGCAAGTTAACTGAGAACTGTGGGATAACCTTTCTTTTAGCAACAAGCAATTCATTGCTAGAATTTTTAACAATTTCATTGGAAGGGTGGGTGGAGGGTAAATATCTGATTGGAGTAGAAAGAAATTGAAGATCACAAATATAGTCAACAAATCCAAATAATGTCACTTAAAATTACACGGATTTCTTCTCCTAGTTACTGAGTTTAACCTAATCTATAAATTAAAATGAGACGAACAATAACCAAAAATGATGACATCATGTACACACAGAACCAGTCCTACAAATATCTGTCCATGTCTTTATTCCAAATGGGGCATGGTACAAATCTATTATATATATATTAGGCATAGCGTTTTCTTCCTTTCCATTATAATCACACTACAAGGCAGTCAGTTAGAATAGATACAGTAAAATAATTCTTGGGGATGTCACAATGTAAATCACTTAGCCTGTCTTCATAGGAATATGTGTGGATTTTATACCATAAATATTTATACTCTAAACATTTACATTTATCAATTTATCATGGTGATTTCTCTTCTTCAGCTTTGTTGTAAATATCTAAGTTAAAGTCAGAAAACTATAAATCCAATGAGAGGTGAAATCATATTTATCTTACCGTAACAAACTCACTGTAGAGAATAGTGTTTGGGATGTGGTAAGTGTTCAATAAACATTTATTAAATGAAGGAAAAATTAACCACTTTTTGATGTCCACTCATCTTCAAGCTTTCCTTCTTAGTAATTTAGATGGCTGAAAATCTCAGATCCTCAGATTGCCCACTCTTAAAGTGGAAAAAATTCAACTCCCCTTACAAGACTTTTGTAAGAATTTGAGATAATAATAAGCATCTTACCATTGGAAAACTTTAAATGTTATTATTCTATTTGGAAAGGAACAGAATGACTAAAACCTCCTCTCAAGATTATTATCACTCTACCTACTTCCTTCAACTTTCTTTTGGTTTCTTCTTCAAAAAAGTTATTGATATCTTCAGTAGCATTTTATACTACCCCATTCATTTTGCCTTTGTGCATTCATTTCATTTTTAATCATTACATCATTAGATTCTCAGAAAGGATTTTAGGTAAATTCATGTACCTAGAGTACCATCCTGTATTTGAGGTCTCACAGTTTCTAGACTTCTAACATCCTGTCGTGTTGCAAATTGTGTACAGTCACTTTTGCCATCCTATACTCCATATATCTGGTTTTACTTCCGTGAAATCAAAACTCTCTACTTTCTCCAATTTGTCGCTTGTATTTTCTCATTACACTTGTCACATAGAAATTTTATTATTAGCAGCATACCTACTAAATTCTAAAGTTATTTGAACTTATATTTACATACATAATATCTACCACAATTATTGGCCCTTAGTAAATAGTTAACAAATATTGAACAAAGACATGCATTGATGGATGTGTCCTCAGAACGTATTTTTATAATTGGTAAAGATAAAGATATTGCTATTGAGATTTAGTAATGGAGTCATTGGAAACAAACTACAAGAATAAGATAATACTGAAATTTATATTTAAGAACCTCATCCCAGTCCTCCCTGAACCTAATGGAACTATGATGACCCCTGGAGATATAAAAATACAACTCTTTAAGGCTGAATTTCCCAGAGCCCCTGCTTTCCAAATGCCTAATACAAATTGTCTCATTTGTACAGAAAATGTAAGTCAAGTCCATGCATTACAGTTATTAGTGATTTTTAAGATACAGTAATGGTATATCCCAAGGGTGACACCTATTCTAAAGCTACCTTATTATTACTTTACTTATGACAAGAAGTTAGCAATGAAGAACAAGTTGCTGTGCACAATGTCTCATTCCTTGATAGCTGAGGATATTAATTCATGAGCTTCAGGCAAGTACATTGATCTTTCTAGCCATCCAGAAATAAAATGTCATGTAGAGCAACTACTTCTTCATTGCTATTCCAGCACAGTTTTTCCCCTCCCTTGAGACTTTTTTTTTCTCACATTAAGAATAAAAATATACCCGGTCTTTTCTGAGAAATGATGACAAACACAACCACAGGTTTAGAGGTACTCAGTCTCATTAGTGTCCTCTTTGATGAGCACTGCACTATGCCTCAGATGATGAAAATATACAATGGTTACCAGCTACTCAGAAATAAAACTCTTTTTATTTCCTCCTGCATCAAATTAATATATCCTCATATTGACCCCAAAGAGACCAAGGCTGGACCTGGACAAATGCCCAGTCATGCACATGGTGGAAATTATGATTGAAAGGGTAAAATCCATAAGATCTCTCTACAAATCCTTTTGAGTAAAATTTCTGGGTAATAGACTACTGAATTAACATGCTGCATGAATCCCCTGCCTAAATTCTCCCCATTTCCACAGACAACCTAAATATCCTTGAATATAGTATGATAAATGGAAACACACAAAAATCCCAGCAATATCGCAGAAGAGCCACAAATACAAAACATATCGAGCAATGCAAAGGAGGGAAAGGGGAGCTAGAGTGACATAATCTAACCACTGAGAAAAATGAAATAATGTGGGAGGATGAGAAAGAATTTCAGTTAATGTGCATATGTAAAATATGATTATAAATAATGTATAAATATAGACTAGATACAGACCTGTGGAATATTTCATCCTATAGCCCTTGTGCACTTTGCTATAATGCTTCCAAACTAAAGTCTCTGAATTTCAGCATGTAGTGAATTAATAGAGTAACTGACCTTGAGAAAATAGCCAAGTATTATGAATACTTTGTTTTAAGGGCAGTTTTAAAAAACCATATGCTTTGCAGTCAGAGAAATCTGGGTCATACTGATTTCTGCATTTTTTTTTCACTTTGAGAAATTATCCTTCCTAAGGTAAGTATTCTCATGTAAAAATTGATAAAACCAAAACCTTTATTTCAAAAACTTTTTTTATTCCTTTGAGGAAGTGAAATTTAAAAACCCCAAGTTTATTAGAAATATTTCTTTCTTGGGATCCCTGGGTGGCTCAGTGGTTGAGCGTCTGCCTTTGGCTCAGGGCCTGATCCCGGAGTCCTGGGATTGAATCCTGCATCAGGCTCTTTGCATGGAGCCTGCTTCTCCCTCTGCCTGTATCTCTGCCTCTCTCTCTGTGTGTTTCATGAATAAATAAATAAAATCTTTTTTTAAAAAAAGAAATATTTTTCTCATGCTGTAATCTATCCATTATCTATCTATCATCTATCTATCTATCTATCTATCTATCTATCTATCTATCTATCATCTATCTATATTTTACTCCCAGTATAATTAACAAGTGTATAGGGATCCCTGGGTGGTGCAGTGGTTTGGCGCTTGCCTTTGGCCCGGGGCGCGATCCTGGAGACCCGGGATCGAATCCCACATCAGGCTCCCGGTGCATGGAGCCTGCTTCTCCCTCTGCCTATGTCTCTGCCTCTCTCTCTCTCTCTGTGACTATCATAAATAAATAAAAATTAAAAAAAAAATTTTTAAAAATTAACAAGTGTATAATACAGTGATTAAACAATTCTATACATTACTCACTTCTCATGATAATTGTACTCTTAATCCCCTTCACCTATTTCACTCATTTCCCGAATCACCTCGCCTCTGGCAGTGCCCAGTTTATTCTCTATATGTAAGAGTCTGTTTTAAGAGTCTTTTTTTTTCTTTGTTTTGATCCTTAAGTTCCACATATAAGTGAAATCATATCATGTTTGTCTTTGGCTGACTTATTTCACTTAGCATATACCCTCTAGATCCATTGATACTGTAACTGGCAAGGTTTCACTCTTTTCTATGGCTGAGTAAGGTTTTGTTGACCGTATATACTACTTCTCCTTTATTCATTCACCGGTGGATGGACACTTGGGTTGTCTCCATATCTTGGCTATTGTAAATAATGCTGCGATGAACAAATGGGTCCATATTTTTTTTCAAATTAGTATTTTCACTTTCTTTGAGTCAATACCAAGAAGTGGAAATACTGGATTATATAATAATTCCTTTTTTTAAAATAAATTTATTTTTTATTGGTGTTCAATTTACCAACATACAGAATAACACCCAGTGCTCATCCTGTCAAGTGCCCACCTCAGTGCCCCCCTCTCCTTCCACCACCCCTAGTTCCTTTCCCAGAGTGAGGAGTCTTTATGTTCTGTCTCCCTTTCTGATATTTCCCACACATTTCTTCTCCCTTCCCTTATATTCTCCTTCACTATTATTTATATTCCCCAAATGAATGAGAACATATAATGTTTGTCCTTCTCCGATTGACTTGCTTCACTCAGCATAATACCCTCCAGTTCCATCCACGTTGAAGCAAATGGTGGGTATTTGTCGTTTCTAATGGCTGAGGAATATTCCATTGTATACATAAACCACATCTTCTTTATCCATCATCTTTCCATGGACACCAAGGCTCCTTCCACAGTTTGGCTATTGTAGACATTGCTGCTATATACATCGGAGTGCAGGTGTTCGGCGTTTCATTGCCATCTGTATCTTTGGGGTAAATCCCCAGCAGTGCAATTGCTGGGTCGTAGGGCAGGTCTATTTTCAACTCTCTGAGGAACCTCCACACAGTTTTCCAGAGTGGCTGCACCAGTTCACATTCCCACCAACAGTGTAAGAGGGTTCCCTTTTCTCCGCATCCTCTCCACCATTTGTTGTTTCCTGCCTTGTTAATTTTCCCCATTCTCACTGGTGTGAGGTGGGATCTCATTGTGGTTTTGATTTGTATTTCCCTGATGGCAAGTGATGCAGAACGTTTTCTCATGTGCATGTTGGCCATGTCTATGTCTTCCTCTGTGAGATTTCTCTTCATGTCTTTTGCCCCTCTTCGCCGATGACATGATACTCTACATAGAAAACCCAAAAGCCTCCACCCCAAGATTGCTAGAACTCATACAGCAATTTGGCAGTGTGGCAGGATACAAAATCAATGCCCAGAAATCAATGGCATTTCTATACACTAACAATGAGACTGAAGAAAGAGAAATTCAGGAGTCAATCCCATTTACAATTGCACCCAAAAGCATAAGATACCTAGGAATAAACCTAACCAAAGAGGTAAAGGATCTATACCCTAAAAACTATAGAACACTTCTGAAAGAAATTGAAGAAGACACAAAGAAATGGAAAAATATTCCATGCTCATGGATTGGCAGAATTAATATTGTGAAAATGTCAATGTTACCCAGGGCAATTTACACGTTTAATGCAATCCCTATCAATATATAATAATTCTATTTTTAATTTTTTGAGGAACCTCCATACTGTTTTCCACAGTGGCTGCATCAGTTTGCATTCCTGTCCACAGTGTATGAAAGTTCCTTTTTCTCCACATTCTTGCCAACACATGTTTCTTGTGATTTTGATTTTAGTCATTCTGACAGCTGTGAGATGATATCTCATTGTGGTTTTGATTTGCATTTCCTCGATGATGAGTGATGTTGAGCATCTTTTCATATGTGTGTTGGTCATCTGTACGTCTTCTTTGGGGAGAATGTCTGTTTATGTCTTCTACCTGTTTTTTAATTGGATTACTCTTTTTCTGGTGTTGAGTTGGATAACCATACTTTTGGATATTAATCCATTATCAGATATACCATTTACAAGTATCTCCCATCCAATAGGTTGTCTTTTTGTTTTGTTGATTGTTTCCTTTGAAGTGCAAAAGCTTTTTATTTTAATGTAGTCCCAATACTTTATTTTTGCTTTTGTTTACACTGACTCAGGAGAAATATATAGAGAAATGTTGGTACAGCTAATATCAGAGAAATTACTGCTTGTGCTCTCTTTTAAAATTTCTATGGTTTCAGATCACACATTTAGGTCTATAGCCCATTTTGAGTTTCTTTTTGTGTATGGCGAAAGAAAGTGGGCAAGTTTCATTCTTCTGCATGTGGCAATCCAGCTTTCCCAACACCATTTGTTGAAGAGGCCGTCTCTTTCCCATTGCATATTCTTGCCTCCTTTCTCATAGATTAATTGACCATATGATTGTCAGCATATTTTTTACTTCTGGGATCTCTATTCTGTTCTATTGCTTTATGTGTCTATTTTTGTGCCAGTACCATGCTGTCTTGATTACCAGAGCTTTGTAGTTTATCTTGAAACCTGGGACTGTGATACTCCCAGCTTTGTTCTTTCTTAAGATTGCTCTGCCTATTTGGGGTCTATTGTAGTTCCATACAAATTTTAGGATTATTTGTTCTAGTTCTATGAAAAATGCAGTTGGTATTTTGACAGGGACTACATTAAGTCTGTAGATTGCTTTGAGTGTTATGAACATTTTAACAATATTGGTTTACATGAGCATGGGATATCTTTCCATTTTGTTAGTGTCATCTTCAATTTCTTTCATCAACATTTCATAGTTTTCAGAGTACAAGTTTTTCACTGCCTTGGTTTAGTTTATTCCTAGATATTTTATTATTTTTGGTGCAATTATAAATGGGATTTTTTTTTAATGGGATTTGTTTTTAATTGCCCTTTCCACTATTAGTGTATAGGAACCCAAGAGAATTCTATTACTTTTGTATCCTGCAAACTTATGAATTCATTTATCAGTTTGGTAGTTTTTTCTAAGAGTCTTTAGGATTTTCTAGATTTAGCATCATGTCAAAAAAAAAAAAAAAAGAAAAAACAAAAACGTGGATGCCTTTTCTTTTCTTGTCAGATTGCTGTGGCTAGGACTTCCAGTACTAGGTTGAATAAAAATGGTGAGAGTAGACATTCTTGCCTTGTTCCTCTGATCTAGAGGGAGAGTTCTCCTTTTTCACCATTGAGGATGATGTTAGCTATGGATGTTTATTGTGTAGAGGTATGTTCCTTCTACACCTACGTTGTTGAGGGTTTTTATCATGAATGGGTGTTGTATTTTGTCAAATATTTTTCCACATCTATTGAAGTGACCATATGGTATTTCTTCCTTTTTTTTTTTTTGGTGTTTTTTTTTCTTCTTGTTAATGTGATATATCATATTGATTGAGTTGTGACTATTAAACCACACTTGCATTCTAGAATAAATCCCATTTGATCATGGGGAATTTTTTTTTAACATATTGTTGGCTTTGGTTTGCTAATATTTTGTTGAGGATTTTTGCATCTATGTCCTTCAGAGATAGTGGCTTTTAGTTCTCTTTTTTTGTGGTGTCTTTATCTGATTCTAATATCAGGGTAATAATACTGGCCTCATAAACTGAATTTGGAAATTTTCCTTCCTCTTCTGTTTTTGGAATAGTTTGAGAAGAATAGTCATTAGCCATCTTTAAATGTTTGGTAGAACTCATCTGTAAAGCCATATCTTCCTAGGCTTTTGTGAAAGTTTTTGGTTACTGATTTAATTTCATTGCTAGCAATCAGTCTGTTCAAACTTTCTATTTCTTCTTAATTCCATTTTGGGAGGCTATCTGTTCTCTAGGAATTAATCTGTTTCTTCTAGACTGTCTAGTGTATTGGCATACAATTTTTCAAAATATTCTCTTATAATATTTTGTGTTTCTGTGGTATTGGTTCTTGTTTACCTTCTTCTATTTCTGATTTTGTTTGAGTCTTCTCTCTCCCTCCTTCTGTCTGTCTCTGTCTCTGTCTCTCTTTAATTAGTCTGGGTAAAGGTTTATAAATTTCGTTAATCTTCTCAAAGAGCCAACTCCTTGTTTTATTATTGATTTGTTCTATTGTGGGTTTGTTTTTTTTTTTTTTTTTTTTTTTTAGTTTTCTGTTTTATTTTGTTTTGTGTTTTCATTTATTTATAATTCTAATCTTTATTTCCTATCTTCTACTGGTTTGGGGTTTTGTTTGTTCTTCTTTTCCTTTTTCTTTTCCCCAGCTTCTTTAGACATAAGGTTAGGTTGTTTATTTGAGATTTTTCTTGCTTCTTGAGGTAAATCTGAATGCTATAATCTTCCTTCTGTGTCTTTTGCTGAATCTCCAGAATTTTGGAACTTTGTGTTTTCATTTTCATTTATCCCCATGAATTTTTTCATTTGCTCTTTGATTTATTGGTTAACTCATTCATTGTTTAATGGTAATACATTTAACCTCTATGTATTTGTGTTCTTTCCAGATTTTTTTCTTGTGGTTGACTCCTAGTTTCATAGTATTGTGTTCAGAAAAAATGTATGATGTGATTTCAGTCTTTTTAAAATTGTTAAGACTTGCTTTGCGGCCTAATATGTGATTTATTCTGGAGAATATTCTATGTACACTTGGAAATAATGTATATTTCCTTGTTTTTGGGTGGAATTTCCCAAATTTATCTATTAGACCTATCTGGTCCAATGTATCATTCAAAGCCACTGTTTCATTGTTTTTTACCTCTTTGAATGTTTTATCCATTGATGCCTATAATAGTCTATATTAAGTTGGTGGTTGCTTAAATTTGAACCCATTCCAGAAGCATTAAATTTTTACACTCCTCCTTCCACAATATTTTAGCTATATGGTGTCATATTTTACATCCTCTTGTTTTGTGAATCCCTTGACTAATTTTTATAGACATACTTGATTTTGTTGCTTTTATGCTTTAACTTCATTAAAGGTTTAAGTGATTAATCTACTTTTTTATGCTTATATAACCTTTGGATTTTTTTTCCTTTCCTACCTTTTTTATTTCTGCTTATGGCCTTCCCTTTCCACTAAAAGAATCCCCTTTAACATTTCTTATAAGACTGGTTTAGTCATGATTAATTCTTTTAACTTTTTTGGTCTGGGAAACTCTATATCTCTCCTATTCTAAATGATATCTTGCTGGATAGAATATCCTTGGTTGCAAGGTTTTTGTTTATTTGTTTTTCTGTTTTGTTGTTGTTGTTGTTGTTTTCCTTTCATCACTTTGAATATATAATGCCACTTCCTCTGGACTGCAAACTTTTGGCTTAAAAATCAGCTCCTAGCCTTATATCATTTCCCTTGTCTGTAACTGTTCCCTTCCCTCCTGCTGCTTCTACAAGTCCTCTCTTTAACACTAATTTCTGCCATTTTAATTATTATGTCTTTTTAATGGACTCCCTTAGATTTGTTTTGTTAGGAACTCTGCCTCCTACATCTGGATTTCTGTTTTCTTGTCCAGATTTGGGAAGTTTTCAGGTATTATTTTGTTAAATAAATTATCTGCCCCTCCTTCTCCTTCTGGGTCCCCTAAAATGTGAATGTTATTGTGCTTGGTGGTATTTCTGAATTCCCTTAATTTGTTTTCATTTCTTAGTATTTTTCTCTGCTGTTCAGTTTGATTGCTTTCTATTAGTATGTCTTTTAGCACACTGACCTGTTTTTGAATTCCTCTATTATTTATTCACTCTAGTTTATTTTTAATTTTAATTATTCCTCATCTCTGATTGGTCCTTTTTATATTTTCTATCCCCTTTGTTGAGGTCTCACTGAAGCCCTTCACCTTTTTCAAGTCTAGTGAGTATTTTTATGACCACTACTTTGAATTCGCTATCAAGCATATTGCTTATCTCCATTTCACTTGGCTCTTTTGCTGTGATTTTGGTATATTCTTTCATTTAGGACATATTCCTCTGTTTTTGCATTTTGTCTAACTCTCTGTGTCTGTTTCTATGTGTTAGGAAATTCAGCTATGTCTCCTGCTCTTGAAAGTAGTAGCCTTATGAAAAAAGAGGTCCTGTAGTGCCTTGCAGTACAATGTCCTCTGCACCAGATATTTACTAGAACTGTAGTCTCGCTGAACTTCAGGGCACTCTCCATGTGTTATTTCTTGAGATATTTTCATTGGTCAATGGGGCCTGCAGTCAAACCAGGTATCTGCCTTCTACTGCTAGACTTGCACACTGAACCAGTGTGTCTGGTTATCTTCCCCTTTCCCCTGGAGCAGAGTAACTTTGGAGTGTTGCTGGACCCTGTCTGGATTGTTTGTGCAATGTCATGCTTGTAAAACAGCTTTGGATGGACTCCTGCCAAGTGGGGCATATTGGTTGGGGCAGATCTATAGGGGAATTCAGGGGTAAGGTAAGCCCTTAACAAGCTAAGTGGAAAGTGCTTGTGCTTGTTCATACAGGTATCCCTATTTCTAGGCTGGGGCAGAGAGGGAAATGCTGTTCTCCAATGCTTTTGTTCTTGGAGAAGTCTCCTGAAGATCCCTGCCCCTCCTGCATACATATACCAAGATTAGTAAATAAATCTCCTTTCAGTATATCCCAGGCATTTTCAAACTGTTGCTTCTATCCTATATCTTTGAGGGATTGTCTGCTATGCTATCTTTTTAAGGGCAGGGACTAAGTTTTCCTATTGCCCTCCTGCTCTCACAGAGCTGAGCCCCCTGATATTTAAAGTTCCAGATGTTAAGCACCACCGATGGTAAAAACTTGCAAAGTTAAGCTCCTGTCATTTTCAAAACCAAATGTCATGAGAATTTATCTTCCCAATGCAGGGCCCCCACACCTGGTGTTCTGATGTGGGATCTGATCCTCTCCCTTCTCCATGGTTGAGGTGTCCCTCTTTGTTGAGAACTTGAGAAGAAGACATCCTTTATGAGAAAGAAAAGAGCAATTGGGGCAGAAGGATTGTATATATTCTGTAAAAGCCCTAATATAGCAAAATCTTAGCAGACTCAAGAGATTAATATATAAACATGTATATATATAATTTTTTAAAGCAGCAGATATGGGGGATTGGTAAGGAATTGGATGAATTTGGAGACTTAATTCAGTCTCTTGTCGGGCCTCTTATACTGGGGATAAATATAAGTAAGGCAGATAAATATCTGTCCTCATGTATTTAATATTCTGATTAAGGCAGATAGACAATGCTTAATCAACAAACATCCAAGAAGAGTGTGTGGCATCCATAAAAATAAAATATTTGATGTTATAAAGAATGGCTGAGTGGCTATTTCATGTTTGATGTAGGAAAGTCCTTTCTGAGAAGATAACATTTAAGCAATAATCTGAATGGCAAGAAGGAGTTAGCAAGTCAACAGAAATAAAACAGCTATTAAGTTCCTAAGATGAGAAAAGCTTTAAGTTTAAAAAAAAATGGAATGATGACAATGTGGCTAGGTAATGGGAAATAAGGATAAGATTGAAAATTGAATAAGACAATATTGAATAAAAGTAAGACCTAGATCACATAGGTCTTTGAAAGCCAGGAAAAGAGCTGAGTTTAATTAATGTTAAGTAAAGGGTTGAATGCAAGTGAGTTAAAAATAGAGAGTTAGCAACATGAAGTCTTTGAGACGTTGACAGGGCAGTAGAGCTTTGGGAATAAAAGTCTCATTGAGCTGGAATGAGTCTGAAATAAAAAGTGAGGAAGAGGAGACAGGATACATAGATAACATTTATAAGAACATTTGATGTGAATGAGATGAGAAAATCTGAAATTGACTTGATAAGAATATGGAATTATTTGTATAATTTCTGTTTCCAAGAATAATTACCTGTTCCAGTGCAAATATGGGGAAACCACCTATTCTTCCACGGTTTGATTTTGCCAGGAGAGTAGGATGAGAGAGAATGGGGAAGGGAACTGAGTATATTCCAATGTATTGAATAATAACCATAACAATGAAATATGGAATTCTAACTGGCCAAGTAAAAATCAACCAGAAAGAGGCTATGTGTAGTGAGAAATTAGGTGATTTTAATGAATTAAGCTTTTCGATGTTACTACCACAATCAGTTACTGGAATAAATGAGGTCAAATGGAACACTGTGGCAGGAGAGCAGCGTTTTTAAATTGTTGATTAGATTCTGCTGTTGCTGATGACTGGCTCCAAGACTTAACTACATAAATAGATACAGAAGATAAATTAGAAGGAAAGGTCACTAGAATAAACGTGAAGAATCTGGAAGCTAAGATATTTCTCTGAAGAGTAAAGTCACCAAGCACAAAAAAACCTTAAGAGCTAGGACTTATAAATAAAGTATGATGACCAGAAGGTAAGTACTTGATGCAGTGATTTGGAATTTTAATTATGTGCATCACAATATTCAAATTGGGCTGTATTTATCACACTCTATAAGTTTGAGCCCATTAAAACCTACAAGCAAACATTAGTGATATTTATAATTACACTAAGAAATTAAATAGGAGTTATAAGTAAATGTGTGTTTACTAATATAATAGGTAATTAATTGCTATTTAATGTTTAAATGATAAAACTTCTTAGGTTACATTATGTGAGTAAATGCTTTAACTGTTCCAAAAATTATATAAAATACCCCCAATTTGAATATATCCTAGTAAAATGTCAATTTAAAATGTGTGTCACAAAAAAACGCAAATTTTCTTGTCAACTGTATTATAATAAACTTATCAGAGTTTTTAAAAAATTCTATTTTGTGATTATGCCATGTAATAGTTGAATTGCATAAGAACATTTTCAAAGCATTCTAAACCTTTCTGCTTAGCTGTTGGGAAGGCTTAATTGGCCTGGCTTAGTTAAACTAGTAAGTCAAAATTATTTGCACTAAACAAATCCCAAGAGATGTTTTCTGAAACCTCACACTAAAGCTTTCTTAGTTTGGAAGAACTATGTACTCCTTTGTGGAGAGGTTACCTTGAGACACTCAGAGAGGGGGAGTGAATGATAACTACCAGGCTATAACTTATTAATCAGGACTTCATCCAATGACATCCTATCCTAGTTTAAAGGAGAATAGGCTATTCTTTGGGAACCAAATCTATTAAGTGACGGAAATTCAACTTGTTTGTGAACATCTTTCATCATGAAATTTCTCTCACTGTAAAGAAGACACAGTTGAAGAGCATATTGCCACATTTCATATCCCCAGTAGGACATTAAATGAAAGCTTCCTTCATTCCACATTAAGCATTAGGCACTAAGTCACCGGATTCCAGAGGAATGTACAGATAATAGCTTCTCTCCACTGGAAGAATAATAGTGAAAGCATTGCACTTGGATTCAAACTTAAGTTCACATATTGGTGACTTTACTTGTTATATTACCTTCAATAATTTACCTAAACCACTAAATCTAAGGTTCCTTTTCCCTCCAAGAGCAATAAAAATAATCTGTCATTGCACCGTTCCTTCCTACAAGGAAGCTAAAGTAAATTAAAATTAAGTGTTAATGTAGGCAGAACTAAGTACATGGCCTGGGATATTATAAATGCTTAGTAAATTGGACTATTGTTTTTATTGGTTAATAACAAAACTTCATCACAAAGGAAGATGCTATTATGCAAACCCCCCCTAATAATTATTCCTTACTACAAGGTTGGAGAAGGTGTCTAACACTAGAGTGGTTTAGGGAATAGAACTTATTTCTCTGGCATACTGTGTTAAGAAATCTGCTGGAAAGCCCATTTTTATTTTTAAAAAGCCTCGCGTCCTTGAAATAATACAGAAGTCACTCTACTTTATAAAAATCTCAAATCAGAACTTTTTTTTAATGACGCTGAAACTAAATTAACAGAATTGAAACTAGGATTCTTTGCTCTGCCTGTAAAAAAGAGGGAAGAAATCATTGACTAACACCCACCCTGATCCTGTTTTTCAGCTCTCAGGTAATAAATATACCAAGTTTTACTTTTACAAAGTCAGAAATAAAGCAGTGTTTAGACTAGAGTGCATAGTGTCTGGTGTACTTAACAAGTGACATGTGGTAGTAAATGCAAGATATGCAGCATTTTGCTTAAACAGTCTTTCGTGTGTGGTATTTAGGCTCACTTTTATATAAAAATCATTCCATTTTTTTAAAATTATACTTAGGGATGCATTGCAGGGTAACAACACTGCCATACCCAACCTGGCCACCATAAATAGCCCAAGTAACTAAGGCATAAGCATAAGAAAAACTGTGTGCAGATAGAAGACTACTAAATTACAGTTGTATCTTGTAGAGCACAAGAGGAAAAGAAAGAAAAAATGGGGGAGAAAGAGAGGGAGATAGAGGGAGGAAAGAGGGAAAGAGACAAGAAGAAAGGAAAGGAAGAAAATGTGGTTCAGGAATGCAGGTGATCCAGCATTTTGCTAGATAATCTGAGCACATAAATCAGTTATGTTTTTAGAATTTTATTTTGAGGGCAACCCAGGTGGCCCAGCAGTTTAGCGCCACCTGATCCTGGAGACCCGGGATCGAGTCCCATGTTGGGCTCCCTGCATGGAACCTGCTTCTCCCTCTGCCTGTGTCTCTGCCTCCCTCTCTCTGTGTGTCTGTCATGATAAATAAATAAAAGATCTTTGAAAAAATATTATTTTGAAATGCTGGAAATAGATACTGAGTCAAAACAGGAAATAATTTAGAGGTTGATATAAAATTTTCTTTAAGAGGAAAAAGAAAAACAGCTTTGAAAGGAGATAAGCTGATTGGATTTTCCCAGAAATGATAGCACATGCAACGCTTTTTAAAAAATGTATGATTCCCTGTTGTTCACTAGAATACAAACCTGTGTTCTTCAAAACTATAAATAACATGATAAATAGTAAATTTTTATGGCTAGCATTGCATGCAATATATAATTTTAGGCTAATCCTCTTACAAATTGTTTTTTGAAATTTTATAAAGTAAACATTATTAAGCTTGTTTTATATTTTCAAAACGTGGTTGTTTTAGCCAAGATATTATGATTTATCCTTGGTAAAAAAGAAAAAAAAAAAAAAAGAGTGGTCAATTGATAGAGCTTCAAATCCATCCTGGCCAGGAAGACGTGCCTGAACCCAAAGTGAACACATTATCCCATGTGAGAAGAGATGGCATGAGTCAGATAAGAAAGAAGGTACTCATTCCTTTATGCATAGAATTAAGAATAATCAAAGTCAAATTTGTGCCCATCCAATCACTAACTTGGGGGGAGGGAATTTTACCTGTGTATTATAAACACAGTCATAGGCACCTGCAAACTTTTATCAAGGCTATGATGAGAGTAGGATGTTTTTTGTTATCACAGGTTAGGGCAATTCAATAATTTCGTATTATTTTGCCTGGGGGCCATTACAGATAGATTAATTGCCTCCAAATGACAGAATTATCACACAGAGAGTAGATCTTAATTTCTAATACAAGTAAATAAATAAATTTAGAATAAGAAATGAGATCTAGCATAACATACACTAAGCCAAAGGATATTCAGCGTCATGTATTTCCATGTTTTGATGTGTAACAACCTTCAAGACTCTACAACTATATTATGTTGGCCATAGATCATTCTTTCATTTATTCATTCAGTATCCTTAGGCTTCATGTACTCTGCATTATTGGTATTTAGCTAACCTCACACACATACTCATACACAAAATAAGGTGAGTAATATTTTAATGAAAATGTTTTAAGAAATAAAATTAACATAAGGATTCATGATGAACAAAATATCAAATAAATATATTATGAGCATTACTGATTTTTCTTTTTGCCTCAGATTCCAGTATGGCTTAATACAGCTCTAAGTTATTTAGTGCATTATACCAAACTCTGGCTATTTAAATTTCATTAAAAAGATATTAAGTAGCTCACAGTATTGTTAGAAATTTAGAGAAGTAGGCTCAGAAAATTTACCCTTAAAACAAAATTTTGGGTAGCAAAGAAAGGACTACTGTATCAATTTGACCATTATGTGATTGTAATCATCTTTCCATTGGTACCTCATAACCAGACTCTGCCATAAAATAATTTTTAAATCTCTTTGCATCTTGTATTGCTCCTCTGGGTTCAAGATGTTGGATGGAAACAGAAAATAAACAGACCCAGGAGTGAAACATGTGTCTTAGTTCTTAGGGATTAGATAGAGCTCAATTTTGCTTCTTGTTAAAACCTGCACAATGGAGGAGTCCACCGAAATAAGAAACATATTCAATTCCAGGATAGTAATAAAATGTCCAGTGTCTACTATGTCCATTATTATCTGGAGCCCTAGACTGTATAAAAGTGAAAGCCCAAGCCAGTTGTTCAAATAGAAGGATAAAAATACAGAAAATTAAAAAAAAATAAAAAATACAAAATACAGAAAATAGGGCAGCCCGGGTGGCTCAGTGGTTTAGCGCCTACCTTTGGCCCAGGGAGTGACCCCAGCGTCCCAGGATCAAGTCCCACATCGGCTCCCTGCATGGTGCCTGCTTCTCCCTCTGCCTGTGTCTCTGCCTCTCTCTCTCTCTCTGTCTCTCATGAGTAAATAAATAAAATCTTTAAAAAAAAATACAGAAAATAGACACATAAGAGAAATGATATTAAAAAAAGCAATGCAGCCTTTGAAATGGTCATGTAGATTTCTAACTCAGTGATAAGGCCAAAAACTATAAGTAGAGTAGGAAATGTAATTTCATAGGAAAACAAAAATATTCCTGAAAGGAATTTCATTTTTTTGGTATTAAAAATTATAATCATTTATGCAATGCTCAAATAAACTTCTGCTTAGTAGATGAAAAAACCAAATATATTCGAGGGGCTCTAAATAATAATTCAAAGGAAAAATACTGATTTTTATCCGGTAATATGGATATACTACATGTACCATTCAAGAATATATATATATATATATATATATGAGACAGACTATTAAAAAGCAACCACAAAAATAAATAAATAAATAAATAAATAAATAAATAAATAAATAAATAAATAAATAAAATAAAAATAAATAAATAAATAAAAAGCAACCACTTGATAGTGCATGATGAGGCTGGTAAATCTTCCCTCCAAAAAATATACAATATACAAAATATACAATATAAATTGTCCCTAAAAGTCATTTCAAGTGTCTGAATATTGATAAAAGGAAATCAACAAGTTCAAAGCACGTGTTAATGAAGTCCTTTTAGAGAATTGTTAGCTCTCTTGCCTACCTGCTGCAGTGCACCCAAACTCAATTGTTATCATTGTTTTGTGATTTTGTGTGAAAACTAGCAGTGTCACTGCTAGAGAGGAAGACTTAATGTGGGGCTGGAGTTGTGTTTATAGGAATGTTTATTATTTTCGACTTCCCATTTCAATTGTATCAGACCTCAAGGTCCAACCCACTTGACCTCTTGGTTCATCCCAGTGTTAACAAAAAGCCTCCTGCAACTCAGCCTCACAGTTGGTTTGCAATCTCAAAGGTAGGGAAAAGGGAGAATAGAAGGTTGAGCAGAGAAATCAGCTTACTTTTTAGCAGAGATGAGAATATTTCCTGTAAAATTCCCCGAAAAAATGGTTTCTTTCACTTCCTTCAACAGAATTCAACAAATGCCTACCCTAAAACGCAGGTGAGTCTACAGAATAAATTTCTGGCAACAAGGAATAGGCATCATCATCAACTGAGTATTTTGCCACCCAGAACAAATTCATGTTCTTTTGGTAAAGATTGAAAGAGCTATGAATTGGCAACTAATTGCATTTGCTGTCATTTGTCAGCATACACATGCAAATTAATTTCTGTGGGTCTTCCGCATGAGACTCTAAGCTCCATGAGGTCAGGGACTAGAGCTGACTTGTTTACCGTTATTACCCTAGTATAGAACAATATGAAATTGAAACAGAAATTATATAGTATATATAGTCATTGTGAAGATTCAAATTTCACACAAGAATAATAATGGGCATGAAAAATGATATGCTTAAACCAATTTTTCTTTACTGGAAGTGTCGTCTCAGGAAATAGTTGGCAATGTGAGGAGACATTTTTAATCATCACAATTGGAGGGGGAGATACTGCTGGTGGGTAGAGGACAGGAATTCTGCTAAACATGCTATGATACCCAGGAAGCACCCATAAAAGAACTGCCCTGTCCAAACTGACACGATACCTGGTCTAAGCAGCTAACAGTGCCAAGGTTGAGAAGCCCTGGCTTAGACTCATTTTACTTAATTTGTAATATTCCAGGAAGTTGAAAAATAGCTTCAGCAAGCACTTTCTTATTTTCCCTTCTTACCATCTTCCCTCTCCCCCATCTTTTTGTCATAGAAAGAAAAAAAATGTATATATATATATATATATATTTGTATGTAAAAGAATATAGAATATATACTAACTAAATCACTACTCCTGACTGAGGTTGAGATTCTCAGGACCAGCACCCCCAGTATGAGTCAGACAGGTGTTTGTATAAGAGGCATTTCATGACCTGATAAATGCTTCTTACTATTTTGTTGCCTGCATTTGGGAACTCCTGTGAGCACCTTTTTTATCAGAGAAGTCAAGCATAACAAAAAGAACAAAACTGATAATGGTACTCTTGTGTTGCGACAACTATTAATATATACATTATGGTTGATGTTTTTTTCATCATCATGTTAATCAGTAAGAATAAATAAGAGTATATCATTTTCAGCTAATATCATGGTATTTTAGGATAGAAAACCCCATAAGGCTAGAAACCTTCCAGAAATATCTATAGAATATTTTTAAATGAACAGTAGTCATCCTTATGATTCTAAGCTTCTCTGATTGTATTAGTTCCCTGTGGCTGCTATAACAAACAACCATAACTGGGTGCTTAAAACAACAAAGATTTATTACATCATTCTGGAGGCATAAGTCCAAAATCAGGATGTCAGCAGAACTTCACTCCCTGAAGGGGAGAATCCTTCTCGGTCTTTTCCAGCTTCTAGTGGCAGTCAGTATTCCTTTCCTTGGCTTCCATCCACATGACCTCAATCTCCGCCCTCATATCAGCTTTCTCTGATGTCTTTTACAAGGATTTGTATCATTTGATTCAGGACACACCCTGACAATCCAGAGTGATTTTATCTTAACTTAATTATAATTGCAAATAGCCTTTTCTCCTGATTGTTTTTGACCAGTATTCATCAATTCCAGGGATTTTATATAGGTATCTCTTGGAAAATAATTTTTCACCTTACCACACTAATCATTTGAGATTTTTCTTTCACTTTGAATACTAGTTTTTAAATGACTCCATATTTTAGTCAATTCATCATAGAAAAGCTAATTCTGATTCATAATATGGCTCATACATTCAGGTCTATATCTGGATTAAAGGTTGGTTATACAAGTTTATATCATTAGTTGTATTGTTATAAGGATATATTTCCCCTTTGGTTATTTATCTGGCAAATACCATGTTCATATACTGTTAATATCACTGGATTATTTTTTCACATTAACAAATTACACAGAATATTAAGATCTTATCTAGATCATTCTTTTCCAATGCTGAATCCTACTATTTTGAACACATATACCATGGCTTGTGAGCTATTGTACAAATGTGCTCTGATATTCTAATTGTTCTTATTGTTAAAACTAAAATATTTTTGACAAATATTTCCAAATGTGTTTCTTCTGTGACTCTTATAGCATGCAAAAGATTAAACTGGTTGACATCAGAGTTGAATGTCTTCATTGCACAAAGGAACTTCAAAAAGAAAATAAATGTTTTCTCACAAATTTCTAAAGTATACAGAATGTTGCAAATGTTTATTTATATATGTATATATGCATGTATTTTAGAAAATATTGCAACATAGTAGATATAGTACAAGAAAATGTCAAGGAAATAATTTTATGTGAATAAAAGATATATATTAACACTTTTTATTTTTTTATATTAACACTTTTTAAAATCTAAAACCTAACTTTCAGTTTGAATCTGTTATTTTAGTAGGTTTGTTCTTTTCCTAATGCAAGAAGAGTACGTTTCTCATGGGAAATCTTATGACTTGCTTTTTGGTAGAAAGGGGAAGGTCAGAGAGTCCTTTCTCAATCTGCTTTTTCTCAAGTGTCTTCTGCTGAAAACTGTCAATATGCCAAAATGGCAATATTTTGGGGTGGCATGTTCTGCACCCCTTATCCCATCTGAAACTTCACTGGAAATTGTGTATGTTAAAAACCGAGTTAGTGGCTATAAAGAGAAAACATAGAGTTAGTAGCCAAGTTGTAAGAGATCTGCAAAGAAAGAGAACATGGATTAGAACAAGAATAAGTAAGCAAAAAAAGAACAAATCGAAGCATATTTCCTTAGTTCCCATTAAATTAGTCTACAAAGCCTAGGAATTGGTCAGTCCGAGTAATGGCGAAGCCTCATTTATCTGATGGAGATAGTCAATTTTTAAAAAATACAAATTAGACAATTATTGCCCAATTCATATAGAAGCAGGTTTGTTGTTGTTGTTGTTTGTTTGTTTGTTTGTTTGTTTGTTTTTTACCAGTGACCACACAAGCTCCTCCTTTTTGGGCAGTAAATGAATTCAGGGCATGACAATTTAAAATACAACAAGTCTCAACTATTAACTTCTGATTGAGGTGTTTCCAGCATCCACAAAGTGGTATTGAGCTTTTGTTCTGTTACCGTGAAAAAATTTAGGATTAACTTTTCTAAATTACAGGTTTCAAAACTTGGGAATAAGAACCTCAATATTGGAAAGAATTAGGAGCCAATGCAATAAACAGGTTTTCTATGCCCTTTCACCTCATAGATTTATATGACACTGTCTTATGAACAAATAAGCCTAAGTTTGTAATTTGGCAAGTATTTAAGATGGTTTACTTGGTAATGAAAGGAGCCAGGTATCTGAGTCTACATCACCCTGACCATTTACTTGGGAATCCTTTATACATAAGATGATTTAAAAAAAAAAAAAATCAGTGTTGCTCACAGGCAAGGTCAGAGTGGAGCTTAGAGTTCCCCAAACCTCAATCTGTGTCATTCATCATGTTGACACCTGCACACCTCTATTTTCCAGGTTCCCTTGTCCGTTTCTTAGAGCAGAGTAGGTTGCAAAATGTCTAATATGAGAGTTCTGAAGTCTGGCTCTGGCAGCTATAGGGCTTGATTTTGTCACCTGATCAAGTTAGTCCAGATTTTTGGACTACCCACTTATAATTTGTGGTGTTGGGCAGCCTAATCAGGGAAGCAGCTGAGCTACCCTAGGTTGCTTGAGGGTGGCCTGTGAAGCAGCTGAAACATTTGATGATTTGGCAAATCCCTGTGCTTTAAAAGGCTGTGCTTGAACCACTTATGACCTCTGAAGGGTTTGAGGATGCCACTGTAGAATCTACAGGGTTTGCTTGAAATATTGTTTTGATATGTCACCTAGGTATGTCTAAAGAGAGCTATGCACAAATACACAATACAATTTTCTTTAATACACAAATACAATTTTCTTTCCAGTATCTTTACCTGAGCAAGGGAGAGTCCTTGACTTTCCATAGTTTTTCTGAGCCAAATCTACTCACATCAAGGAGAAATAGAGTAACACTGTTTTTCTGGTCATGGATATCTGACTCTCATTCATCCATCTTCTGGTGCCTCACAGTCCATCAGGCACTCACATTGGCAACAGTGAATACTAGTTCAGGTTCTTTAGTGCTATCTAGATGTTGAGATAGCCAGCAATCAGATTGATTAGTTAATGTGAACCAGAATTTTAAAAACCTGATATGAAGGAAAGTTGGGTGGTGCCTGACTTGTTGAGAAAATAGTAAGTAAGGCTTAAGAGTAAGATACAGTTTGGAAAATAACTTGTAGTAGAGGATCATAGGAAAAGTAAGATAGACTGAGACAATCTCTAGTCAGTCTTTCAATAAACAGAAAAACAGGCGAGGTTAAATTAAATAAAGGATTTTTTTTTTTATCTTCTTAGAAGAGATACTTAAAAGGAGGAAAAGTATAGCTAGAGTCAAAGTTTTTTGAGACATAATCTGGGGGAAAACTGGCTATTTTGCAATGCTGTCTATTTCTAGAGCCTGAGAATTAGCCCTGGAAATCCTTACTTTGAGATCATCCAGGTGCCTGGGAGGAATGATCTGGGTCTACCTTGGTGTGGCTCACATAAATCCCAGAGAGCTTTTTAATATGTTTGTTTTGGGGGATTTTTTTTAAAGTTTTGATAGCAGTGTAGGGTAGCAGTATTTTATAAGTTCTTTCCCAGTAAAGTGGCAGTTTATGCTTTCTTCTAAAAATCTTAATCCAATCTCCTGGTGGAAAAGGGTAATAGGGCTTTGTCAGTCGGTGGAGGCCATGTCTTTTTTAACCTGTTGATGACTCACTCGAAATATATTAGTTAGTTCTTGTATATAGTTAATCATAGCAAGAAATTGTTCACTTAAGTCCCCATGATGTTCACTCAATCTAGGAATAGAAACTTTTGAGATGCTAGTAGGCATAAGATGATGAAAACTATTTCAAAAGGGGTTAATCAATGTCTCCTATTTAGAGTAGTCTGGGTGTGTTATAAAGGGCAACCATAATGCTTCTGGTCAGTTAAGTCATTTCTTGAGAGACTTTTCTAATGTCCTTTGTTTTTTTTTGTTTGTTTGTTTGTTTTTGTCTAGATTTTTACATTCTACTTGCCTTTAAATGATTGAGAATGGTATGAGGCATGAAATTATAATGAATATCTCAAAGTTTTTGTAAGCAAGTAGTTTTTTTCTCCTTTAAAATGAGTTATTTGGTCTGATTTAATCCATAAAGAAATGTCAAGACAAAAAAAATGTCAGTTATTAATTTCTTTACCAGTGTGGTAGCATCAGTATGTCTAGTTGGATAGCTTTCGATCTGTTTGCTAATAATACAGACAATAACTAAACAGTAGAAATAGCCTAAAGCTAGTGGTAAATCTATAAAATCCAATTGGAGTGCTGCTGGGTCCAGAGTGGGCCTCAGAGGACAAATTGTCTTTTAATTCCTTAATGTTCCCAAATCTGTACTCGTGTCCCATCTGATGGTCCAAAGAAAGGGGGTATAGGAAGTCCGGTTGGCCCAATGTATACTCCACCTGGTAAATGTTTAGCACTCTTTTACATTAGTCTGTCTCTTTCAGATTACAGGATATTTGTCTGATAGTCAATAATGCCATACAGGGATAAAAGCAGGTTTATAAATTGGGTATAGAAAGGATATGTAGGCCCATCTTCAGCTGTG
This sequence comes from Vulpes lagopus, assembly GCF_018345385.1. NCBI lineage: Eukaryota > Metazoa > Chordata > Mammalia > Carnivora > Canidae > Vulpes > Vulpes lagopus. The sequence goes on along the minus strand of NC_054828.1, from coordinate 65,158,528 downwards.
TATTTAGCAGTCTTGTCAGCCCTACTGTTCCCAGTGATAGAGTATGGGTCTCCTTAATATGGGCTGGACCATGAACAATAGTAATTTCTGTAGTGAGATGAATACACTGTAATAGAGTAATAATTATATGCCTATTGACAATAGTAATTCAACAGAGGTTAGGAATCCACAGAATTTCCATACTGCGCCAACAGTATGGTAGAGTCCATAGGCATACCTGGAGTCATTGTAAATGGTGGCACTTTCCCTTTTACCAATGTGCAAACTCCATAGAAAGCTATGAGTTCAATGGCTTGGCTGCCATTACAGTGAATACAGAGTATGCCTTCAGTATCTCATGTGGGGCAACTACGGTATAACCAGTTATACGTTCCTGGGATTTTTGTTTAAGAGAACCATTGTAAAATTGAAGTAAATTTGAGTTGTCTGAGGAGATATATAAGAGATCTGCTTGTGGCTTTGAAACCATTTTTATAGTTGCAACGCAGTCTTGGAATGGTGTGGGGCTCACCATCATCAGGGAGAAGTAGTAGAGTAGCTAGATATAAAGTGTTACAACATGTAAGATAGTAGAGGAATTGGCTAATAGAGCTTGTTCATAGGTGGTCTGCCTCTTTGTAGAAAAGGCCTGTGTCTTATGAACATGTAAAAGAGCAGAAACAGCATGAAGAACATAGAAATGAATGGGGGCCTAATATAGGAGTAATGGCTTTCTCAGTTAGGGGGCAGCCGTGGCTACAGCACATAGACATGGGAGCATGCCTGATGCCACAGTGTCTAACTGACAGGAGAAATATGCTATGGGATATGTCAGAGAAGTAAAAGGTTGTCTTAGAATACCTCCAGTATACTTCCAGCAATTTTATTATTTTTATGATGATATAGGTGAAAATGTTTGTCAAAACAGAATAAGCTGAGACCCAGGGATGTGGACAATGGTAATTTTAAAGCTTCAAAGAAAGTCAATGCCAATTCCAACAGGCTCTGAGGTAAGTATGTAGGAAGAAGGCATATAGAGATTTAGCAATGGAAGCAAACTTAGGAATCCATTGGCAAAAGTAGTAGCTTCCTTAGACATTTACATAACTACTTTTTCACTATGGGGAGAGATAGGGACAAAATTCACTCAAAGCATTTTATTGTGAATTTTGAATACCCTGAGATATTTCGTGTTCTACATACATCACAGTCATCTTCATCCACTGAAGTTGAGATTGAGAGACTTTCTGGCATTTTTCAGCTAGTGCCTTTAGTAAGAGGTCATCGACATATAGAACAGTAGCGGAGCCTGGGGTAAAGACTACAAAGTTTGAGTTGGGAAAATATTGAGGGATATTCACAGTATCCCTGAGCTATGCAAGTCCATTTAGTCTTCCTGCAAATGTAAATGCAAAGAGAAATTGTGAGTCAGGGGGCAATGGAATTAGAAAGCTAAGCAAGAGTCAATTACTGTAAATCAGGCTATGTCAGCAGAAATTGAAGTAAGAACAGTAGTTGTATTAGGGACTACAGTGTAACAAGGAATTACAAAAGCATTTATGGCTCTTAGATCTTACACAAATCAATAGATCTAGTTCCCATCTGAATAAAATATCCCTTTTTTCACTACTGGCAAGATTGAGATATTACAGGGAAAGGAAGTAAGGATAAGAACACTGTGCTCTAAAAAATAAAAATAACGCTGTGCTCCAAGGGAAATCTATTATAGATTCAATTCTCCATTCTGCTTTTTAAGAGAGAGGGGACTCTCCATTGGGATTGATGGGACAGGTTTCCAGAAATGTGCATATGCCTTACACTCAGTAGCAATCCAACCCCATTTGCATGTAAGGCCCAGAAACTAATTAGAACCTCTTTTAAGGTTACATCTTCTTCAAAGGATTTTGAATGGAGATGGGTTTCTGTTAGGAAAAGTAGGAAGTTTAATATTTGGTCTGGGAAGATTTGGACAGGGAAAGAAAAACACTTCTCATAACATTGTATGGTGGCATTAAATTAACACAACAAGACTCTACCTAAAAGATTTGCTGATGAGGAATCAGAAACTAGAAATGTATGGTGGGAGGTAAGAGGGCCTATGGGTATTGGGTAGTCTGAGCTATGGACAATAGAATAGGTTGCATAGAGATTCTGAAAGCTTGAACAGAATTAGAAATGATAGGAAGAGATAAATCCTCTAAGCCAATGGTACAGAAAGTTGTACTAGTGTCAATTAAGAAAGACAATTCTTGATCCTCTGTTTTAAGTTTAATAGTGAGTGCTGAGGTACAACTGAGGATTGACCAACTCCACCAATTGACAAGAAATTGTACCACAGAAGGGAAAAGAGACCCTATGAAGTTGCTGGGATCTAAGGAGTTTGTCATGTAAGCTTTCCTTTCTTTTAAGTGCAGAACAATTGTTTTTACAAAGTCCTGACCTTTTACAATATCTTCAAACATCTTGAGGTGGGTAGAGGAGCCTCTATTTTTGACAAAAAGATGAGGGAGTGTTGAGTTACCCTTAGATTCATGCTTCTGTTTTTTAAAGACTCAATTTGCAAGACAAGGACTGCTGATTTTAATTCCCTTTTCCTCCTGCTTTCCTGCAAGCTATTTTCAAAATATTAGATAGCAGTAACTCTGAGAGATTGTCCTGCACAGCCAACCACATCATTTTGGATTTCTCTTTTTATATCAGAAAGAAGATTTCTTACTAAGGTGGAAATTAATTTCTATCTTCTTAGGCTTCAGGGTTTAATGCAGTATGCCTTGGAAAGTCTGTATAAAAGCATTCCACAGGGCGCTTGGGTGGCTTAGCAAGTTAAACATCTCCCTTCAGCTCAGCATCCTAGGACAGAGTCCCTCAACTCCCTCTCGCTCTGCTGCTCCCCTCGCCCCCCCCCCACCCCGCCCCGCACCTTGTGCTCTCTTGCTTTCTCTCAAATAAATAAATAAATAAAATATTTTTTAAAAAATGAAATCAGTCTTTAAAAAAACAAAAAGCATTGCACAAAGACCCTGGGATGTTCCCCTTACTTCTAAATGTACAGTTTAACCTTAGACCCATTTATCTTAAGGAGAAGGTACCTACTTTTGTTTTTATCAGGCCTTGAATATTGGCTTCCTCCAGTTCCAGATCATTTGGAGGAAGGTTTGGGGGAACATCTATCCATGTGATTTCTGTTGGGGAATAGGAATTTTCCCAGGGAGCTTTCTGACCTGTCTTAAAACTATTGGATAATCATGAGTAGGAAGTTGAAGTCACTATGAGTGGTGCCGTGAATGGCCACTGGTATTTCTAATTTCTTTCTAGATTTGTTGGGATTTTCCAAAAATGGACATAAAGAGCCTTGTAATTTAAAAGACTCACTGTTGTCCAGGAGACATGAATTCTTTGCAGTGGGGTCCAGGATACATCCTCAGAGGGCATTGCATGGGATGGCCTGAAGCTGATGGACTCTGATTATAGGTCCCTGGCAAGTGAGTGGAATTATAAGAAACAGCAAAATGAACCCTGTTGCACAGCCTCGGGACATCTGCCAAAGTTCTTTCCTGGATGTGAGCATTTACATAAGTAACCTATAAACCTACCCAGACCTGGAGTTCAGACTGGAATGCTTTCAGTAATTTTTGCAGGGAAAGAAAGTAGTTGGTGGGTATTTAAGGGATTTTCTGGGGAAGTTAAGAGTTGCAGGGATTAAAGGAATTTGTTGAGGCAGAGCTGGATTATGGGGAGGAGGATGTGAACTGGAGGTCTGGAGATTCAGAAGATCTTCTTGCGGGTTAAGGAGAGGGTGTTGGGGAAAATGGGAGTATAGGAGGGTAGAGTGAGTGCAGCCCCATAATCCAAAAAGTCAGTCACAAAAATAGTCTAAGAAAACAAGGATCCTTGTTGTCATCAGTGGTAAGAAGAGTGTTTCTGAGAATTTGTGTCTCCAGTCTCCCACAAGAGTAGCATGCTTCTGATTGTCAGGGAGCAAGAATTTCCTGTCCCCTTTAAGGTTTTTCTAGCTGGCCTAAGAATCAAATTGGCATGAAACATATTAATAGGAAAAAAAAATCAGATTTAATTTGGTACATACCAGGAATCCATACAGGCATGGAATTCCAAAGACAGGCAAAATGAAATCTGTAGGCTATTCTAAACCAAGGAGAAGAGGGTAGGGATCTTGGACTTAAGGGAAAGGAGTGCAATTTATAGGAAAATTAAAAAGCGTAAATGTTTAGTAAACCAGTATTTACTGGGCCACTCAGAAATAATGGGACATAGAGGACTTTGGGCAAACAAGTTTTGGTAGGTTCCTCCCTGTTTACTCTACCTGGTTCATCGTAGAATGTGCAGTTATCTATGGGGATGCCTCTCTCCTTGAAGCAGATCTTCTGGCTCCTGTTTGTTTGTTTGTTTGTTTGTTGAGTCAGTTAACAGGGAAGTAAAGAGCTTCTCCCTAAATAAGTGACTTTTGATTGCTTTTTTACTCAAAATAATCTTCATGCCAAAGTGGCTTATCTTTGGCGGGGGGGGGCGGTTGCTGTTGGTGCTTATAATATCACAGCTGCTAATCTGTGATACTGGGCAGCTGATACTTCTATGGGACTTTCCCAGTAATGACAAGGAAATAAGGTCAAAGTGACAAAGAGCCTTTATAGGCTGAGATCCCTTACTAAGACACACTCCCCTGAGAGGGGGCACAATCAGAAAATGCTACTAGCACATCTCATGTCTTGGGTTCCTAGTCTGATGGCCCTCTACCTAATGCAGGCTCTACAATCTCTGCCTTCTGTCTGGCAGAAACCTGGTTATAAGCCAAGTTCTCAGGACACAAGTGAAATGAAAAGAGAATCTCATCTAGTTTTTTGGGTGTGTGTGTGTGTGTGTGTGTGTACACATGCGTGCACGTGCACATGTGTGTTCTGTTGGTTTGGTTTGGATGGTTGTTTTTATCAGTGATCCACAGTAAAGCTTGTCCAGACTCTGGTCCAGTGAGAACCACTAGCTTACTTGCCTGTGAGAAGCCAGCTTAAACAGGCTTATAAGGCCCAGGTCTGTATTCCACTTTTTGACTATCCTCCATATGAAAAATGACACAAAAGACAGAAACAAAGGAAAGCTGTGGACATGTCTGGGAGGTAAAGGATAAATTAAAACCAGAGTATTCAAAACAAAGAACACAAGGAAAGGAAAGGAAAAAGACAAGGAGAGACCGAACATCCTCACTTGACTGGTTCCTCCAGGCAGAAATCTGGGAGAACCAAATGGTAAAAATTCCTACCTTTTGCTGATTTTTGTCAGGTGTCCTGGAGGTCTTAGCTTCAGCCTCCGAAGAGAACAGGGTATCCCTGCCAATGATATTCAACCCTCATCATTATAACTGTAGAGGAGGTAAAAGAAATCTTCTCTACCTTCTTTGGTTCTGTGGTTCCAGCCTATGGACTAAACTGGTGAAAGATTAACAGAATTAAAAGCATACACATTTTGTTTAAAATTTTTGCATGCATGGACATGGCCAACATGCACATGAGAAAATGCTCTGCATCACTTGCCATCAGGGAAATACAAATCAAAACCACAATGAGATACCACCTCACACCAGTGAGAATGGGGAAAATTAACAAGGCAGGAAACAACAAATGTTGGAGAGGATGCGGAGAAAAGGGAACCCTCTTACACTGTTGGTGGGAATGTGAACTGGTGCAGCCACTCTGGAAAACTGTGTGGAGGTTCCTCAAAGAGTTAAAAATAGACCTGCCCTACGACCCAGCAATTGCACTGTTGGGGATTTACCCCAAAGATTCAGATGCAATGAAACGTCGGGACACCTGCACCCCGATGTTTCTATCAGCAATGGCCACAATAGCCAAACTGTGGAAGGAGCCTCGGTGTCCATCGAAAGATGAATGGATAAAGAAGATGTGGTTTATGTATACAATGGAATATTACTCAGCAATTAGAAACGACAAATACCCACCATTTGCTTCAACGTGGATGGAACTGGAGGGTATTATGCTGAGTGAAATAAGTCAATCGGAGAAGGACAAACAGTGTATGTTCTCATTCATTTGGGGAATATGAATAATAGTGAAAGGGAATATAAAGGAAGGGAAAAGAAATGTTGGGAAATATCAGGAAGGGAGACAGAACATAAAGACTCCTAACTCTGGGAAACGAACTAGGGGTGGTGGAAGGGGAGGAGGGCGGGTGTTGGAGGGGAATGGGTGACGGGCACTGAGGTGGACACTTGACGGGATGAGCACTGGGTGTTTTTCTGTATGTTGGTAAATTAAACACCAATAAAAAAAAATAATAATAAAAAAATAAAAATAAAATCTTTGAAAAAAAAAAAAATTTTTGCATGCACACAAGAGCTTTCCTTCTTTCTTTCTTTCTTTCTTTCTTTCTTTCTTTCTTTCTTTCTTTCTTCTCTTTCTTTCTTTCTTTCTTTCTTTCTTTCTTTCTTTCTATTTCTTTATTTCTTTTTTTCTTTTTTTTTTTTACACAAGAGCTTTCAAAAGAGAAACAGAACCCCAAGGAAACAGCAAGGATTGAATGCTCATATACTTTTTTAACAAAGAATGATAAAATTGTGGGGAAGTAACAAAGTGAAAGAGAGTTAAGCTCCCAGGGGAGATAAATTGTGAGACCATAACTAGAAAATATATGCGGGAAACTAAGGGAAGATAAGGGTTATTTTTGTAGGTTTGTTTGTACAGATCCATTTCGGCATTGACTCCCCATCCCTGATGATAAGAATGTTCTTTTCTTCCTTCTACAGGAAAAGCACCTTTCTCATGGGAAATTTTATGATACTTGTTAGTAGGAAGGGGGATGGGATGTCAGAGAGCCCTTCCTGCACCTGCCACTTCTTGTGTCTTCAGCTCAAAATTATCAATATGTGTAAATTGTGTATTTTGGAATGGCATGTTCTGAATCCCTTAACACATACACATAATCTTGGGACTACTGCAGATTTTGGCGGGAGGGGGGGCGCTGTGGTGAGTAATTCAAAAGGTTAATTTGAATTGCATAGGAAAGACAACACCTAAAGAGGACAAAAAATAAATAAATAAAAGTGTTCTGGTTTGTTAGCTTCCAAACAGATATTTTTATATGGAAAGGGTACATTTTTGAAGAACTGCGAGGGAGTTATGTGCAAAAATTCTGTTCATGTATAACAAGATTTGTTCTAATACCTCCTACACACCACTTTTAAAACGCACCCCTCTCTGCTTTATAGACTGTTGTCTTGGGAGGGACAGTGACTTGGTATGAGGTGGTATTTGTAGAACAAAAACCTTGCTACCAACAAAAGCCTTAATAAAAACAGGAATTTTAAAATGATAAATAGATAAGTCGATAAATAGGTAGATAGAACTTTATAGTTGCTTCGAAACAAATAAACATAAAAACTAACACCAAATGAAGATTACAGATTTGATGAGGTGTGAAAAGAATACTGTTCACAAGGCAATTCTCTGTTCACAACTCCCGTTTTCCTAAATCCCTCTATGATATTATATTGGCATGAGGTCTGATATATAGTGTTAAAGAATACCTGTGCAATAAGGGGAGCACGAGTCTTTGCCTAAGAAAAAGAAATTCTTTAACTTTAGTATATGCCCAACATTCTTTTTTACAGAAGAGTAATGATGTCAAGGTTTTTGTCGAAGAGCCTCTGGTCAAAGCCAAAGGACATTTGATAGTTAAATCCAAAGAGGCAGGAAGTGAATGAAGACAAACAAGAGGAAATGATTATTTGATTGTGGCTGAAAGAGTGGAGCACACAAAGCCATACAGATTAGCAAACCAAAAGTGCCAGCATTCCTTCTGAGCAGTAATTTCCTGAGAACAAAAAGGCATTAACTCCGTACCCTCAGTGCACAATGCCTACTAATTGCAAGTGATAAAAGTAAGCCTCCTGCTTCTAATCCCAAAACCTCCTACCATATTTCTGTGAATACCATTTGTGAATTTGTTCCCTCTATTTCCCCTATGATAAAAGCACTCCTGGAGGTGGCATAGCTGTTTGGTATGCTTCTATATTTAAAAATAGACAAATCCAATCAATACAAGGAACAGATGAATTAGAAAACTTTTGTAAGTGTAAAGACTTATTTACATCATAACTTGTTGCCCAGTAATTTAAAATTATGCACTGAAGGGGGAAAAATATACCACCCCAAAATATATGCCTTTCTGGCATATTGATTATTTTAAGCTGGTTATTTTTAAGAAACAGCAGACAGAGATGAGACTCTGAAAAAGCAGTCACCTTTTGTAAGAAACATTTACATTTATCAGGGAAATCTCTATTTGTAAGGGTTATTACCTGTTATACCAGAAAGAGGGGATAACTAGAAATCTCTAGAAACTATTATCAGTGGAGAAGACATGCACTTAAATTGGCTTAACAGTCTTACCCTTGTGTGCTGTGCTTTGTCTGAAAACTTCCCATAACAGATTCTCTACCCCAACATCTTTTTTTGTCTTTAGCTGAAGATGATGTTTATGGTGATGGCCTGGGCCTTTTGAAGAAGTTAGTCGTTTTCCTGGGTTTTTCCCATCATGTAGGAAGAATACAAATTATTACTTTTGTTTGTTTTTCTCCTGTTAATCCATCTTATATCAATTTAATTAGACCAGCCAAAGAACCAAGAAGAGAAGAAGATAACTTTTTTGTGCCCCTTCGGCACCCATGGAGAGACCTTTTTTTGAAATAAAAGCTTTATGATTAAATACCTGATAAAATGCCATTATATGCTTTTTTTAATTGAGTAAATTTGACAATCTAATTGGCTTTATTAAACAATTCATGAACCAGGCAGCACTCTATCTACCAAGTAGAGGAGGGCCCTGCTGAACTAAACAAAAGAAAGATTGTTAAAGGCAGAGAGAGAGAGCAGCTAGGACAAAAAAACAGGGAGAGGGAGAAAAGAATTTATTAGCCAAGAATGCATTCTTTACGCAAGCTTGCCTTCCTAAGGAGACAGGGGATAGTCTTTTTATTTTTATTTTTTTAAGATTTTTTTTTTTTTTGAGAGTGAGAGAAAGAATAAAAGCACGAGCAAGAGGTAGAAGCAGAGGATGAAGGAGAAGCAGACTCCCCATTGAGCAGGGAGCCTGAAGCAGGGCTAGATCCCAGGACCCTGAGATTATGACCTGAGCCAAAGGCAGATGCTTAACCAACAGTCACCCAGGTGCCCCAAGAGAGGAAGTAGTCTTTCAGGAAATTTCCTGGTATTAACCAGGAAATTCCATATTGCTTTAAGGTTACATTCCAGTGGGGTGAGGGGAGGGGGGTTGAAACTGAAGTTAGGCATTAAGTCTTGATTTACTGATGTGGGACCTTTAACCTAAGTGACTCCATTTTGAGCCTGTGGTTTTCTTTTTAACAACTCTCCCCTTTTGGTCAGACTCTCAGCTTAACGGAGGTGTGATCAAAATTGAAGGCGTTAGTGCCACTCTTACCTACCCTCTGTAGTTCTTGCTGCTTCCATTGATCCTTTGCATGGTAACCACAGGTCGTGATGTTTTTGCTTACTTTCTGTGATATTTACAGGTTATAGTTTCAGGTTTACATTCTTTAAGTCAGCCATCCTCTTCGTTCCTTTTCTGAGTTCTGGTCTAAGGGCTATAGTTTGCGTGGTAGTTAGCAGCTACACACAATGCATTTAAAGTCTTTGAGAGAATATAATGCACCAGGGAAATTATAATGATTACTCTAAGGAGGATAATTTCCAGTATTTTGAGTGCACTTTAAAGCCAAGGTCCCCAGGACTCAAATCAATCAAAATCAAGTAAGTCAAAGAAAGTCTATGTACCAGGAGTCACCTTTTCAGGGCAAGCAGCTTGTTTGTAATCTTACATAACTGAATTTCAACTTTCCCAGAAGTATTAGTCCAGGTACAGATTGTGGTGTTGACCATGGCACAGCTACCTCCTTGCTTAGCTAAAAGATAATCAAGAACTAGTCTATTATCAAAACCAGCTTTGGCCAGAGAGTCTAAGGGTTTTTGTTGGATAACAGTTGCTTTAGTAGCAGATTTTGCAATAACTATAAAAATTAAGAAGTTCTTGATCATAGCCACATTTACTTTTTTATCCCTAACCCAGTAAGTAGCAACCTGCCAAAAGGAGTGAATCCTCAATTATGAACATCTCTTGGCAGGTTCTTTTTAATTTACAATGTAGGGACGCCTGGGTGGCTCAGCGGTTGAGCGTCTGCCTTTGGCTTAGGGCGTGATCCTGGTGTCCTGGGATCGAGTCCCACATTGGGCTCCCTGCATGGAGCCTGCTTCTCCTCCCTCTTCCTGTGTTTCTGCCTCTCTCTTTCTGTCTCTCATGAATAAATAAATAAAAATTAAAAATAATAATTTACAGTGTAAATTCAGGGGAGCCAATCAGTGAGATGGCTTATTTTGTTTGTGAAACATTAAAGACACAGATTTTCTCCTAGCCTGAAATAGTTATTCCAAATTCCAGAGGTTGTCCCTTTTGTCAATGGCCTGGGAGAGAAAGATCTGTTGTCTTTCCAGACCAATGAAGGAGTACAGAAAATGAAGAGTGTTACGTTTAAAGCATGAAGTCCTCGAGACCCCTGGGTGGCTCAGTGGTTTAGTGCCTGCCTTTGGCCCAGGGCATGATCCTGGAGTCCCAGGATCGAGTCCCGCATTGGGCTCCCAGCATGGAGCCTGCTTCTCCCTCTGCCTGTGTCTCTGCCTCTCTCTGTCTCTGTCTCTCTCTCTCTCTCATGAATAAATAACTAAAATCTTAAAAACATAATAAAATAAAATAAAATAAAATAAAATAGTATGAAGTCCTCATCCATTGTTTTGGTGGAAGCAGTCTACCTCAAAGTCAGCTATTCCTCTCTCTTGTTGTCCCGAGCAAGCAATAAAGGTACATACTTGGGTTGTGTCTGTCTACAGTGTCAACTTTATTCAATACTAAAGCACGGTTAACAAAATTGTCAAGCAGGTTCAGGATTCCAAAGTCAATGGCTTTTGCTTGGCTTCATACATTTAACGTGGCTTTCTACATGCCACACAACCAACAAGCAAGGACGAGGAGACGAGGACATAGTCACTCAAGGTCACCTCTTGGTGGTTACTGCTGATTACATTTAAGTGCTGGAAGGGCTCTCTTCTGCTCATGGATCAGTTGGACAGAGACTTCAGGGGCAGGTGCCTTTCTGATGTGATCAGATGTGGAAGAGTCAGTGTCTAGAGAATCTGACTGCTGCAAAAGTCTTTCGCTTTCAAGGGAGTGTCATCAGTCCAGGACTTTGTAGGTCTCTTCTGGTTCTGCTTGTTTTCGGTTCTGGATATTGTCAGTCTGTGCTGGTTTCAGTAATATCTGATCTTAGCTGCAGTGCCGTTGGCTGATTATATCACAATTTCGTGAGTCACTGCTTAACATGAGTAACTCATCTTGTTCTCTATGCCCATCAGTTTGATTTAGAGGTCTCCAGCATCTGTGGAGTCAGGTGGACATGTACCCAAGGCTCAATACCTTCTAGTTTTGTAGTAGCGTTCATGGTCAGGAATACTTGGTAAGGCTCCTTTTCAGTGGGACTCGAGGGCTACCTTCCCCTGATCACACTTCCAGAATATACAAATCACCAGGTTCTGAACGATGGCCAACAAGGTTCTTTGAATTGAGATCCAGGAAGGGTTTTGTTTTTGATTTTGTTTTTTTAACCTATTGATGATAGGCTTTAGCATAAGATATTGGAAACTTTTAATGGCGGTCATACTAGCATGAGGCAACAAATGTATAGCAGAAGCTTGCATAATGCTAGAATTTTAAGAAGTTTATAAGGTTTTTGTTAAGGCTCCTATGATTTGTCTAATGAAGTGGGTGCTTTGATCCATGGAGATCATGGAAAGTATACCCTAAGTCAGAAAAACACTTTTTAACTTGTTTTTTCGTTTTGTTTTGTTTTGTCTTTTTTTTTTTTTTTTTTTTTTTTGTTCCCTAGTGTAGGGACATTGGCCTTGCAGCGGGGGAAAACTTTGAACTCTCTGGAAAACCCATATATAGTAACACAGACATATCGATGAGCCATAATAAGTGGCAGTTGGATGAAGTCTATCTAGATGCAGGTGTTCAAAGGGTCCTGCAGAAGGTCTGAGGCCTGGGGAACAAAAATAGTTTTTGCCAGAATTATGGACCTCACAAGTCAGGCATTACTGGTAGACTGTTTTTGAAAATTTATATTGGTCACCCCCCATTCTCTATTTATAATTTGAATCATCTTACACGTACCATGGTGAAGAAATGTAAAAACTGACAGATGGGATTGCCAGGGAGCCAGGAAGAACCAGCCAACCAACTTGAGTTTCTTGTAACCCTGACTGTTTGATATACAGCCATTGTTTACAGTCTTAATTTCTCTTATTTAAGAGCAGACTGTTGCCCTGTTGCAAGGACATTAGGATAGCAAAAGTCTGGCAATGAGGGCCCATTTTTCTCTGAAGCAGAATGGGCTTTATTTACATGTGCCACAATCTTTATAGATTCTATTGCTGTTGCCTTTGTATGAAAGCCAGCTTGATCACATATGAAAATTTCTTTCCAAATACTCCTTTTTCACAAACCTTTTACAACTTTCTTTTATATATTCAGATTTTGTCGTTAAGTTTCCCCTTTTTAAATAACCGGCCTCACTTTAGGACAAAATTACTTTCTTTTCTCTCAACCAACATGTATTTCCACTTTCATACTTCTGTTTTTCTTACCAGAAACAAATTTACTTTCTTTCTTTCTTTCTTCTTTCTTTTTTTTTTTAAAGGATTTTATTTATTTGACACAGAGAGAGAGCACACAAACCAGGGGAGCAGGAGTAGGAGCAAGAGAGGAAGAACCAGACTCCCCTCTGAGTGGGAAGTCAGACGCAGGGCTTGATCCAAGGACTCTGGGATCATGACCTGAGCCTAAGACAGACACTGAACAACCCAAGTGCCCCATTACTTTTTTTATATACAAAATTGTTTTCCTTTTTATTTCCAGTGGTATCAATTACATTTATTAGAATTCTCAACTCTTAGAAACCTTAATTTCTAGTGAAAATTAAGTAGTTGTAAATGTGAAATGTTATCAGAATTTTTTAGATTTTCAAATTTATGAATATATTTCATAATTTTGGAAGCATATGCCTTCTCCAGTTTTTCAGTATAGCATCAACAAATCAAAATACTTTAAATTTTTTTCTGTCATAAGAAGCCAAAAGTAGATAAACCTATGGCTTAACATTTAATGTTTCTGTATTTTATTGTGTTTGGAAATGATCTATATATTTCATTAATTTAACTCATCATTTAACCTAATTCAGCAAAACTTTAAGGTTTCACATTACCAAAAAGATTTGGGAAAACTATTGAAGTAGACATAAATATTCCTGAACAATTTATTTATAACCTTTTATCTTGTTTATTTGTATCTATTTAATATATGTGTTTTTAATAATTGTGTTTAAATTGCCTGCTTAAACTCTGTTAAACATTAGACAAAATCAGCTATTATCCTAAACTGTTCTTTTTTTGTTGGCAAATCTTGCAGGAAAGAGATAACATCAACTTACCTGGCTCGTAAACTGAAGTAAAAAGAAAAGAGTTGTATATTTAATGCTGGCAACTCTAAAGCATGCTTGTTTTAATTAAACCATCAACATTAAACTAGCTTTCTTTTTATTTTATTTTATTTTATTTTATTTTATTTTATTTTATTTTATTTTATTTTATTATTATTTTATTTCATTTCATTTCATTTCATTTCATTTCATTTCATTTCATTTCATTTCATTTCATTTCATTCCATTCCATTTATTTGAGAGTGTAAGTGAGACCGTACAAGCAGGGGTACAGTCAGAGGAATAGGGAGAAGCAGACTCCCTGCTGAGCAGGGAGCTGGACACCCTGCTGGGTCTCAGGACCCTGGGATCATGACCTGAGCAGAAGGCAGATGCTTAACTGACTGAGCCACCCACACGCCCTAAACTAGCTTTCATGTAGAATATTTTCCCAGATCATATAAATTTGAAAAACGTTTTGGTTAGTTTCTGTCTGAGAGTGTTAGAATGCCCAAGCTTATAAAGCTCTTGTCTTTAAACCAACTCAATAGAGCGTGTTTGTAGCAGGGGCGCAGGTGCAAGAGCACCTGTCTCTGGGCTTCCAAACAGACCAGGTTTGACCACTTGCTGCTGACAAAATCCAAAGGCAGAGACAGGTGATGGTAAAACAAGAAAGTAATTTATTCCAACGAGGCCAACAACTGGGAAGACAGCAGACTAATGTCTCAGACTTTCTCCAAAGAGCTGAAAATACTTCTAGGTTTATATAAAGAAAATGTGGGACAGAGGTCAGTAGGCACTTGCAGGTGGGCTGTAAAGGTCAGGTCAGTCATTATTTTGGGGTCAGTCACAAGGCCAGGTTCTTACCGGCTCAGGGCAGTCCTCATTGCTTGAGGGGGTGGTTTTGGTTCCCATCACAGATGCTTTGCCTATAGAGTATTTTGCCTGAGTGAAGAGATAAACTGGAAAGAAAAACTTAATTAGAAAGTAGAAAGTGGAGGTGGTTGTCAGGGTATCTGAGTGCTCAAAGGGCTTTAGATCTTGCAAAGATAACTCAATGTGTGTCAGGTCAATCTTCACTTTTGAATGAGCATTGGGGGTTTTACCACTGATTTATTGTCCCTGATATGAGTAGGTTATTTCTTGACCTGATAGTGGCTGTTTGTTCATAAGTTCTTTCACAAGATAGCCAGGGGCCTGACGTGACTTTTGTTATGTCAAGAGAGGGATGTCTTGTCTTTCTTTTCCTGGGGACCCCTAACTCCTTTTGTTTACAATATCATCAGGAGGTAGAATGAGATCTCAGATTTACATCTGTGGACACACACGCAGACTGACATAACATCTTATAGTTACTAATATTTGTGGAGACAAGTTTTAAGGTGGTCTTTGTCCCTGGAATTAATCTTAAGGAGGCTGTGATAGAGTCTGGTCACAAGGACCCTTTTGGTAGTTTGTACTTTTTTTTATATATTTTATTTTTTATTTTATTTATTTTTGTTTGTACTTTTAAAAAAATTTACTTATTATTTTTTAAAAATTTCTTTTAATAGTTTGCTTATTTATTCATGAGAGACATGGGGGGCGGGCAGAGACACAGGCAGAGGGAGAAGCAGGCTCCCTGCAGGAAGCCTGGTGCGGGACCCCAGGTCCCCGGAATCACAACCTGAGCCAAAGGCAGATGCTCAACCACTGAGTTTTTAAAGAGAGAGAGAGAGAGAGAGAGAGAGAGAGAGAGAGAGAGGGATGGTGGGGAGGGGCAGAGGGAGAGAAAGAATCTTAAGCAGGCTCTAAGCCTAGCACGGATCCTCACACAGGGCTGGACCTGACAACCCTGAGATCATGGTCTGATCTGAAATCAAGAGTCAGGTGCCCAACAAACCAATTGAGCCACTTAGGCACCCCAAGCAGTTTGTACTTTTTCAAAAAGGCCTCTTCCCCCCTCGCTTATATTTCTTTTAGTCTCAGGTGACTGTGGGCTGTGTTTTAGAGGTATTTAACACCTTTTAAAGGCATAATAAGATACATCACTTCAAGGGATAGAGAAAGAATGAAAGTTCCTCCAAAAAGGACTGGATTTCTAAGACCAATATATATAAGCCTTTTGAGATAAACAAGGGAAGTTTGGGGATTGGTAAAGGAATAGGTGAACTTTGAATTGCCTCTAGAGCTGACTTTTCTTTTGCAAAAGATTTATGAAATAAAGATAGTTGGTCTCAATTTTTCAAAGAATTGAGTTATGACTTAAATGACATCCTATTCAACTACATTGTCTTCAGTTTGCTTTTTTTCATTCTGGGTACATAGTTTTAATTTTAAATATTTCTGGCAGTATTGAATAGTCCTTCTCAGATGGAAGATGGGCCCTCAAAGAGGGTACAAAAGATATTACCTTCCCCAAACCCACAGTTACTCTCAAAGAGAGCCAAAGGAAAGAACCAATAACCTGCGTATTTGGGCATTCAGAAAGCCAGACTCAGTTATGCAAAATGAGACAAACAAGAAGGCAATAGTTATCTCCAGGAAAGAAAGGATGGACACAATTTGGTTTGGATTTGGAAAGGAAGGGACAATGTGAAATTTTATTTTATTTTTTTACATTCTAGCGGGCCTTGCAGGCAGCGATTCAGAAAAACTGATTCTCTAAGAATTTTCACCCTTTTCTGACTTTTGCCAGGTTTTCTGGGATTCCTTCCGCAGGCCCTGGCATCATCCGGCAGAGTTTCCCTTCCGCTACTTAAGGGGAGAATGTAGCAGTTTGTGAGCAAATCCCTCAGTGTTCATCAGCTCCAGGAGGGGCCCCTGTGGGGCCGTCCTATGAAGAGAGAGATGGAGATTCCTGTAAGTGAGATCATTAACTTGGAGGACTTTGGTTTACAGTCGTGCAGTCTTTTCAAAGTAGAAAAACAATTCAGACAGAATTAGCTGGACCAATCCTCAAAGGAGGATAGAGTTAAAAGAGGAAGAGTAGGTGAGTTATGTCAGTTTTCTAGTCTTGTTTCAGATACCTCTTACATCTTTAATCTTCCATTAGCACTTTTTTTTTAAATTTTTATTTATTTATGATAGTCATACAGAGAGAGAGAGAGAGAGGCAGAGACACAGGCAGAGGGAGAAGCAGGCTCCATGCACCGGGAGCCTGATGTGGGACTTCAATCCCGGGTCTCCAGGATCGCGCCCTGGGCCAAAGGCAGGCGCCAAACCGCTGTGCCACCCAGGGATCCCCTACATTAGCACTTTTTAATGAATCTTTTAATGAAACTATTTTGGAATTTTTAAACCTTCCTGATGCTTCTGCTTGCCAGTTACAGTGGGTATCCCATTTTGTTTAACTTGGAAAACCTTACTTTAAAGTGCACTCCATAAATGAGCTTATCTAATCACCAAGTTCCCCATCATGGCCACATATTTTTAGGTTGTAATTTCCCTGAAGTCTGGCAGCAGTTGAGTAGACATGTAGCCACAAATGGGGTAAGCCCACATTTATGTCCTGTCTTATTTTGGGGTCCTCAACCTGACAGTTGCCAAGTGAAGGGACTCAGGATAGCAACCTGCCCCCCAGCCCCACCCCTCAGAATGTGCCACTTAGGCATGTGGATTATTTTGAGCTGAAGGCACTTGAGACCCTTCAGGTTGAGGAGAAACTTAATCACACAGAATTTATAAAATGGAGGTCTTTCCCAGAATAAGGGTTATTAACAGAGATAAATTTTATCTGAGTGACCCATCGGAATGATAGGGCAAACATCTAATTACCAAACATGTAGTCTAGTTTGTATCACCTTGTGAAGTGCATCCCTTTCCTCTTAAGTCCCAGGTCCCTACCCTCTTCTTCGTTCAGGATGACATTCATACCCGACTGCCTTTGAAATTTCCGTGGGATTTCCCCATACGTATGTACACCTATTAAGTTTGATTTTCTTTGTTAATCTGTCTCATGTTAATTTGATTCTTAATCCAGCTAGAAGGACCTTTGAGGGGACAGAAATCTTTATTCTCTAACACAAATCCAAGGTCTTTAAGACAAAACAAGCCTGTAGCTTCATATAGATCCTGGGACTGTAGTTCTTAGATATAAAAGAAGCAAGTACACCAGATGGTGGTATACTTCACTTTTTAGAATTTAAGAATCCTATTAGCGAAGCCTTTACTTACATAAAACAAGACAAACATCATGGGTACCTTACACACCAACAGTAACCAAGAGATGTCACTGTGGATGGGCCAACAGAAGCCATGCACACCCCACCTGCAATTCCCAGTTTAGTCTAAACCAGCAGCCTCCTTCAATGGGGACTATGGGCCGGAAATGGGGAGATGGGGAAATGGGGAAAGGACTAAACCAGCAAACTCCAGTAAATGGAGACTGCCTACTGGGTTAGAGATTCCAAGGTGGACTGACCGAGGGGTAAGGACTGACACTCAGTCCGAGCCTCTTGTTACTCTAGACTGACTTGTTAACCTTGGACTAGAAAGCCAGTTAGATAGATAGATAGTTCAAATGCAAAAAGAGCAGAGCTCAAACAGAGAGGACTCCAAGAGGTGGGAAGGACAGTGAACTCAAAAATGTCACTTGGTTTCTTGTTATCCCCAAATTACCATATTACCATCACAAGTACACTTTAGATCCCGATGCTGCCACCAACTCTGTTACAAAACAAAATTCAACATAATAATGTGATTATTTGATTGGCCTGGTTAAATGATTCATGGATTGGGCAGCATCCCATCTAGCAGATAGAGGTGATATGGGATCATCAAGCCCAACAGGCAAGAAGGAATTCTTGAGACATTTAACAGTGCAAAAAGGTGTTTTTCTTTTAGCATGAGGGCAGGACCCATGGGCAGAAAGAGCTGCAATGGGATTATGAGAAGTGACTGATTATACACTTAAATTTGTGGAGGGAGAGAGGGATACAGATAATGTAAGTTTCTAATGAAATTTCTCTGTGCTGAAAGTGAGGTTTACAGGACCTTGGAGGTCTGGCTGTTGTCAAGATAAGATTCCTTTTAGTCAACATAAAACATCAACATTAAGGCCCGAGTTCCTTGGAATGTCACACTCTGCATGTCTCAGGTATTTAGCAGTGGGCTGCAGATTGCAAGGAGATTTTATTTAAGCTACAATTCAGTTGCTTTTGTTCTCATCAGAGGCAAACGCTAAACTAAACAAAAAAAAAAAAAAAAGGTTTTTAAAGGCAGAGGTGAGCGACAGTTTCACCTCCAGAGAGCTTTGACAGTATCTGGAAGGGGAGAGAGAAAGGCAAGATCTGAATTTCTTGTGAATGATATGCTTGGCTCAAGGAAGGTCTTTCCATGGTAGGAGGAGGGTGGACTTGATTGAGACTGGGCAATCGATCCTAATCAACAAGGGGATCCGTGGAATCTCCAAGGAGAGGATTTTGAAGTAAGACATTCAAATGATGTTAGAGTATGATCTATCTGTTGACTCTTTACTGTTAGAAAGTTGATGGGGCATTCCGTAAGTTCCTGCAATGACCAAATAAGCCGTTTTGAGGTCAAGAACCTCCTGGAAAAGAAAAGCGATGCTAATGAATGTAGGAAGGAATAGCAAAGTCATGAATTTCTCAGTGCCCAACCTGAGCAATGGAGAGGGGGTTGAACAGTTCTTTTTTTTTTTTTTTTAAGATTTATGTATTTATTTATTCATGAGCGACACACACACAGAGAGAGGGAGAGAGAGAGAGAGAGAGAGAGAGAGAGGCAGAGACACAGGCAGGGGGAGAAGCAGGCTCCATGCAGGGAGCCCGATGCAGGACTCAATCCCGGGACCCCAGGATCACGCCCTGGGCCAAACACGGTGCCAAACCACTGAGCCTCCCAGGGATCCTGGTTTGAACAGTTCTGATTCTCATAGTTCTCAGCACATGCATGTGTGTGCACATACACACATATACATGCATAAAGTGCCAAAACTGAGTTACTCATAGCTGTTTCTATCGAGTATAGCTATTATAACCTCAAAAATGACCAAACGTTACAACATGGGCCATATACATTAATGATGGAGCTATTGTTCTCCCAAGAACCTACAGTAAGTGATATTTTGTTATGCTTATTTTTAATTGTAATCTTTTGTCCCCTCTTAGCAACAGAAAGCCTGTTTTCCTCTTAACTCCATGAGAGCACCCATGTACCTATTTTTCTAAGTATTGCTAAGTGGATGAAAGGTACTGTTGCTGAACAACGTAACACAGCCTCTAAGTAAGGAGGGGAACTGGTAAGCCTTGGTTGGCACATTGTAATTGCCACCAGGCCAAATGCTCCTTCCCAGAGAATCTTAAAGTGGTGGGACAAAAACGAAAGAGTAGCTCTTAGTTGGGTTTGTCAGCACTGTTGCCAAACAAATTCAGAGAAACCAACAACTCAAGAGAAGGGTTTGGAAAAAGAAAGGATGAAATTTGTTTTGGGTACCAGTGGCCCCAGAAGGTGACAGGCTCAAGACAACAACCAACCTCTCTGCTGACTAAGATGGACACCTAGAGTTTTATAAGGAGTGGTTGAGGGGGAACATGCAAGAGAGCAGGCAAGGAGCATGTAATTGTGGGTGGGATTTGGTTTAGCCCATGATCTGGGGCAGGGAAGGGTACCTGTGGCTGTGGTCTTCTAGGCATTCCACTGCCATCAAGGCTTTTCTGGTCTGGTGGTTGGGAGGTTCTGGGTCATTGCTAAACACTTGCACCAGTGCCTCAACCAAGTGCCATAAGATATCAGCACAATGGGTTTCAGCTACGGCATGAATTAGGCAGTCTTATCTAGCTCTGATTTTAACTGTTAGGGTCTATGGCTGAGCAAGAGGACTCACCACTACAATAGACTGAAATCACTTAATTGGTGGCTTAAAATTGTATTTCAATTTTGTCAGTTTACATTTTGCTGACTACTAATGGAACACACACACCACATCTTCTTTGTCCATTCACCCATCAGTGGACACGTAGACTGTTTCCATGTCTCGGCTGCTGTGAATCATGCTGCCTTGAACATGACCGTGCAGATATTTCTTTGAGATCCTGATTTTATTTCCTTTGGCTATATACCCAGAAAAGATAACACGTGTTGGAGAAGGGAACCCTGGTGTGCAATATTGGTGGGAATGTAAATTGGCACAGCCGCCTATGGAGGCCAGTATGGAGGTTTCTCAAAAAATCGAAAACCAAGTGGCACGTTTTAGAGTGGCATATTCTGATCATCTTCACTTTCAAAATACTTTTTTTATTGATTTAATGTTATTGCCTTCTAGTTAGTTTAAAAATACTTAGGAAATATGAAAGACGTGCCTTTTAAAAAAACAAGGTAGGTAAACATTCCAGTTGGTCTCGGAGCAGAGCTGTGTTTTCTCTCGACCCATCTTATGAAGGATATAGAAAATTTTAAAAAGTTTGCAAATCATAAACCAGTGCACTAATGATATGGGACACAAAGGCAGAAGAAAAAATATTAAATTTCCTTATTACTTGCAGCTCATTGACAAGTGCTTGAAACAGTCAGAGTGATACTCTTCTAGGAACTCAGCTGCCTGGATGTTAGTGCTTTGCTAAGGACGAAAGGCGATCTTGGTGATCTTGGTGATGCCAGAGAACTTGGTTCTTGTGTCACAGAGTCCAAGAGTGACTCTCGCAGACAAAGGAGAGTGAGTGAACCAATAGAAGTTTATTAAGCCAGGAAACAGAGAAAGCTCTCAGAAGTTAGAGGGGTCCTGACAGGGTTGCCACTGAGGACTTTTTTGGCTGGCCTTTTATAGAGACCAAGGAGTTTATGGTCTTGAGATTTCTTGTGTCATCTTGAGTGAATGACATATGGCATTTTGGAGTTTTGGTGATCACTTGGTAGCCGTCAAAGGAAGATAATCCCTGACATTTTGGAGCCAGGGGGCCAGATTTACTTCTTGTTGCATCTCAGTGTTCTTGGGATTTATGGAAGCCTGATCTGGGGCCTCTTAGTGTCCTCGGGATTTATGGGAACCCAGAGATTTGTGGAAACCTATGGGCCTTTCCCTTATCTTTCCCTGCCTAGCCCTATCTGTCCCTAACTCATTAGGCCCAACCCCCAGGATGATGTAAGTTTACTTTGACATATAAAAATTCATTTGGAAACTTCCTTTTTCTCAACTCCCCCCCCCCCCCAAGATACATGTTGGCAATCATCACCCAAGCCTAGGACCCACTAATATACATCAGAAAGGACTCATGCCTGAGGGTTTACTAAACAATAATAAATGACCTTTTCCTAACAATAGCTAGCCCCCTCAGGGTCCTGGAAACCTTGTTTCCAAAATACCTGGGAGGCTTATGCTACCCCTAACCCCCTCCAAACTCCCAACCCCCTGGAAGGCTTATGCTACCCCTAACCCCCTCCAAACTTGAAAGTACATAATGGGCCACTCCTCTTGACTCCAGTGCAGCACTTTCTGCTCAGGGGTCCTGTCCCTGTGCTTTAATAAAACCACCATTTTATGTTGTTTCCTGTCTTAATTTTAGCTGTTGTCACTGGTGTAAAGTTTTTTCTTTTTTTAACATTTTACTTATTTATTTATAAGAGACACAGAGAGAGGCAGAGACATAATCAAAGGGAGAAGCAGGCTCCCTGAAAGGATCCTGATGCAGGACTCGATCCCAGGACCCAGGAACATGCCCAGAGCCGGAGGCAGGTGCTCCACCCCTGAGCCATCCAGGCGTCCCTATCTTTGTGGTTTTGATTTGTATGTTCCTGATGGCAGGTGTATTTTGCTGAGTGAAATAAGTCAATCAGAGAAAGACAGTTATTATATGGTTCCACTCATATGCGGAATATAAGAAATAGTGAAAGGTACTGTAAGGGAGGGAAGGAAACTGAGTGGGGAATAAATAGGAAGACAAACCATGAGAGACTCCTAACGCTGGGAAACAAAGGGTTCCAGAAGGGGAGGTGGGTGAGGGAATAGGGTAACTGGGTGATGTGCACTGGAGGGGGGAACATGATGAGATGAGCTCTGGGTGTTATACTATATGTTGGCAAATTGAATTTAAATAAAATGAAAATAAAATAAAACAAACAAACAAACAAACAAAAACAAAACTGCCCCCACCTTTTTGCACCAAAGACACCTCATTTTTTTTCTTGGCCATTGGCTTTGAACCCTAACCTCTTGCCTATATCACTAATAGCTATGATCCATCATTTATTGAAGTGTTTATTATAAATTATGTAGAGTTCAGGAAACAGCAATTAGCAGGAAAAGAGAAAAAGACTCCATCCTTTATTCCAGTAATTCTGAGGTTTATATGCCCTATGGAGAAATGTTTTGCTTTTGTTTTTTTTCTGTGCAATGAAATGTTTAATCTCCTTTAGATAATCAGCATATCAGGAAAACATGAGCTGTAGGTCTTTTCTTTTCTTTTTTTTTTTTTTTCTTTCTGGAGAGAAAGAGAGAGAGCGCGCACAAGCTGGGGAGAAGCAGAGGGAAAGGGAGAGAGAGAGAGAATCCAAAGCAGGCTCCATGTTCAGCACAGAGCCCGACATGGAGCTTGATCTCATAACACTGCGATCATGACCTGAGCCTGAGTCAAGAGGGGGTTGCTTACCTGACTAAGCCACCCAGGTGCCCCAATCTTTTTTTTTTAATATACTTTTAATTTTAGACTAGGTGTAGTTTTTTTTTTTTTAAAAAGCTGCTACCATTCTTGAGTTCCCCTATTAGTAACATATATTAGTAATGTTCGTTTGTCACAATTTATGAAGTAGCACTGATACATTACAGCAATACAGTGAACTTTACACTGTACAGCAATAAAGTGAACTTTATCTGAGCCCTATCATTCTGGAAGTAGCTACAGTTAGCTCCCCTCTTGTTCTGACAAGTTGCTTACTGCAAAGAACCAGCCATCCCCACGTGACTTAGATAAAGCTTCAATAAAAAAGAATAACCCCATTTTTGGACTTGTGGACAAACCTCTTTTAGCTAGGACAGGGCCAATCACAGACCCTCCAAATTCTCATTACTCACCTCACATTTTTTATCCTCATTGATCAATCTAAACAAAGTACTTCATTTGACCAAACGTAATGGAAGCTGCTCTCCTCCCAATAGGACCTTGAACTTTGATCCATCCTCTCTCTGAGCCAGTGTGAGGATTCAGAACAACTTCATGATCTCTCCTGAAAAGTAGCTGCCCATAAGGAGAGACGCTCCTTGATTAATTACCAGATCCTGGTTATTCATAGACTTGTTTATTGCCCCTTGTAAAGAAAAATCTATTTTTGCCTTTGAGAGCTTTCAGATTTGGTAGTTGGAGCCATCTGCCTATTGCAATCTTTTTGAATAAAATTGGGTAACTGGGTGACGGGCACTAAGGAGGACACTTGATGGGATGAGAACTGGGTATTGTACATACGTTGGCAAGTTGAATTTAAATTTTTTTTAAAAAGTTAAAAAGTATAAAGAGAATGAGAGAAGGAAATAAAAAATGGAATCCCCAAAGGAAAAAAAAAAACTTATTGAATAAAATCTCTCTTTACTTAAGTCTGAATTTGTTACATGAAGATTACTAAAATTGAAACCTTATTTAGATTTGTTTAGTTTTACTTAATGTCCTCTTTTCAGCTCCAAGATCCCACCTAGGATATCACATTGCATTCAGTTATTTTGTCTCTTTCGGTTCCTCTTGGCTGCGAATTTTCTGACATTCCTTGTTTTTGATGACCTTGCCTGTTTTGAGTACAGCTCAGATATTTTATAGACTGTCCCTCTACTGGAATCTATCTGAAATTTTTTTACATGGTTAGACTGAGATTAGGAATTTGGGGAAGGAGGACCAACCACATAGGTGAAATGCCATTATCATCTGATTTTATTGAGCATCTATACTATCAGCATGAACCAAGATCTGGGTACAAGGTGTTTGTTGGTACCTGTAGGCTCCCAAAGCTGACAGCGTGAAGAAATAATGTCTCCAACTCTAATCCATTACCACATGAATTCATGAATTATTCCAGGCCTCTCTTCTTGTCTATACCCTCCCACTCCAATGAACAAATATGCTTCCTACCATCTGCTATTCATTTACCTAATTATTCACTTCCACTGTATATGTGCACAGTTACCCCAAGGCCACATAAATTTTTTTCTGATGTTTTCTTCTGGAAAGCAATGGACTTTTATATATTGACCTTGTAACCTGCATCCTTGCTATATTTGCTTATTAGTAGCAGAATTTTTTCGTTTTGTTTTGGTAGAGTTTGTGTTTTGTCTACAAAGACAAACATTCATGTTAATTGAGAAGAAAAACATTCTTATTTTTTTCCTTTCTAATCTGTATGCCTTGTGTTTATTTTTATTGTCTCATTACACCAGCACAGAATTAAAGTACAATGTTTCACAGGAGTGTTGAGAAAGGACATTGTTGCCTATTCTTGATTTTTGGATAAAAACATCTAGTTTCTCGCCATTTTGTATGTTATTAGGTCTACATTTTCTGTAGTGTATCAAGTTGAGGAAATCCTCCTCTGTGTTAATTTTTTATGGCTATAGTAACAAATTACCACAAGCAAGTGGCTTTAGAAAAAGCAAAGGCAATTTATTTTCTCACTAGTTCAGGAGATTGGAAGCTCAAAATCAAAGTTAGCAAGGTCATCCTTCCTCTGAAGTCTCTAGAAAAGCATCTGTTTTTACTTCTTCCTAGTTTCTGGTGCTTGCAGGCAATTCTTGGTTTGCAGCTGCATCACTCCAATCTCTGCCTCTGTCTTCAGGTGGCCTTCTTCCTTCTGTACAAATTTCTGTCTTATTAAAGATAGCAGTCACTGGATTTAGCACTACCCTAATCCTGTATGACCTCGTTTTAACTTTAGCGAATATTTCTGCAAAGAGTCTTACTCCAAATTAAAGCCATATTCTGAAGTTGTGAGTGGATATGAAAATTTAGGGGATACTCTTTATCCTCTATTCCTGATTTGATGAGAATTTTTATCATGAACTGGTACTGGATTCTGTCAAATAGTTTTCCTACATCAATTAATAAGAATGTGATTTTTCTTCTTTAATCTGTTGATATGTTGGATTATACTGACTGATTTTTTTTCAAATGTCGAACATTTGCACACCTGTAATAAATTCCTCTTGTTTATAACATATAACTTTTTTTTTTTTAGTTTGTTGTATTTGGTTTGGTTGATATTTTATTGAGAATTTTTATATCCCTATTCAGGAAGGTTATTTGTCTGTAGTTTTCTTATAATATTTTTAATCTGATTTTGATGTTAGGATAGTGTGGGCTTCATAAAAAATTAAACTGTGTTCTCTCCCCTTCTGTTTTCAGGAAGGCATATTGGACAAATGGTATTATTCTTCCTTAAATATTTTCTAGAATTCAAGAGTGAAGCCATATGCAAAAGTCTTGGTTCCTCTCCAGTGGGCCTCTCCACTGGGCTATCTGGGCTCTCTGATAGTCTGGCAACTAGGTTCTGAGAGTTCATGTTCCAAGAGGCCTGAACAGAAGCTGGAAACCTTTTTTTTTTTTTTTAACATAGTCTTAAATCCTGGAATTTCATTTCTATTTTATTACACTGGTGAAGCATGTCACAAAAGCTGGCATAGATTTGAGGGGATGAGAATTAAACCCTCCCTACCTATCACTGGGTGGAATGGTAGAGAGTTTGTGGTCACCTTGCACCTACCACACACAAAGTGTTTTATGCAGTACCCACCACACTCTGTGAGCTATTACAGTCTTTAGAGTCATTCCTGGACAGAACATAGGACACAAGAAAACTCTAGTATCCTGAAATCAGCACAGTAACATAAAGTAAATGTCTATTTTGATATTTGGATATAATTTTTTTTCATTTTTATTAACCTCTTACTGCTTCAGGGAATGTTTTCCCAGCCTTCTTCAATAATCATAGCCACTATAGGGTTGTTGGAGGGGAAATGGGTGGGGGCATGGAGTAACCGAGTGATGGGCATTAAGGAGGGCACTTGATGTAATGAGCATGGGTGTTAACATAAAACTGGTGAATTGCTAACTTCTACCCCTGAAACTGATATACAGTATATGTTAACTAAATTGAATTTAAATTAAAAAAATTAAAAAAAAAAGAGTTCAGCCATCTGTACTAGTATTTTTTGTTCTGGAAGGTAATTAATTACTTATTAAAAGTTTTTTTATAGACATAGAGCTATTCAGGATACCTTTTTCCTCCGTGTAGGTTTTAGTAGACAGTATCTATCAAAAACTTACTCCATATAGTCCCAGTTATCAAATTGTGGGCTAAGAATTGTTCATAGTATACTTTTATTATACTTTTAATGTCCATAGGATCATTAGTGTTGCACAACATTGGCAATGTACCTACCCTCTTCAATTCTCAGTTAGCCATACTATAGGCTTAGTAGTTTTACCAACAGAGTAAAAGAACTGATTTTGGTTTCATTGATTTCTTTATTAGTTTGCAGTTTTCACTTTCATTGATATCTGCATTAATTTTTGTTGTTTTCCTTTTCCTTTCATGTGGCTTAATTTGCTCTTTTCCCTCTAGTTTCCTAAGTTTAGAATATTGAGTTTGAATCTTTTTAAATTTTTTCTATTATATGCATTTAATGCTATAATCTCTCTCAAATCACTGCTTTAGTTGTATCCCACAAATTCTGATAAGTTGTATTTTAATTCTCATTTAACTACAAATGTTTTATTAATTTCTCTTGATATTTATTTTATTCAAAGTATATTTTGGAGTATGTTCAATTTTCAAATATTTGTAATATTCCAGGTATCTATATGTAATTGATTTGTAGTTTAATTCCATTTTAGTCTGAAACATAGTTTGTATGATTTCTATTATTATAAATTTAAGGGTTTTTTTCTTTTGTTTTCTTTTGTTTTGTTTTTCTGTTTTGGGTCCACAGTGTGTTCTAGTTGACGAATATTCCCAGTGCTTTCAGAGTTCAGAACAATATGTATTCTGTTGTTGGATGAAATATAAGTCTCAATTAGATCATGTTCATTTGATAGTGTTGTTTTTGTCATCTATATCTGTACTGATTTTATGCCTGCTTTATTCATCAATTATAACAAGGAGGTGTTGAGATTTTCAACAATAATGCTGAATTTATTTCTCTTTCAGTTATGTCAGTTTTGCCTTATACATTTAAAATCCTTTAGATGCATAGAAATTTTTCATTATCTCTTCTTAGAAAATTGATCATCTTATCATTGTTTATGTATTATGTAATAATATTCATATTTCTTTTGAAATCTGCCTTGTCTGAAATTAATATATCTACTACAGCTTCTTTTAGTTAATAGTATAACCTATCTTCTCCACCCCTTCATTTTTAACCTACCTAAGTTTCATATTTAAAGTGAGGTTCTTGTAGACAACATGTAAGTGGATTTCACTTTTTTATCTACTCAGAAAAATTTTGTCTTTTTTTTTTAAGATTTATTTATTTATGATAGAGACAGAGAGAGAGAGAGGCAGAGACACAGGAGGAGGGAGAAGCAGGCTCCATGCTGGGAGCCTGGCGTAGGACTCAATCCCAGGACTCCAGGATCACGCCCTGGGCCAAAAGCAGGCTCTAAACCGCTGAGCCACCCAGGGATCCCAAATTTTGTCTTTTACTTGATGTATTTAGACCATTCATAATGAAGCCATTATTGATATAATGGACTTATGTAGAACCTTTACTTCCCTAGCTTTAATTTAAAATTGTATATGATTCCATGTTATCTCTTCTCTTAGTATATCAGTTACACTTATTTTTTAAAAATTTTAGTCATTGCTCCAAATTTTACAATACACACTTTTCAACTAATCTAGTCTACTTTCAAATACTAATTATACCACTTCACATATGGTACAAGTGTCTTATAACAGTGTTTTCACAATTCCTATACCCCATCTCTGTGACATTGCTGCTTTACATATACTATATCTATATGATATTAGAATCAAATATAGTTATAGTGTTACTCTCGTTGCTTTAAAAAACCATTTATATTACAGATCAATTAAGAATAAGAAAAATAAATGATAAAATCTTTACATTTATTTTTCCTTATTCTGAGTCTCTTCTTTTTTTATGTAGATTCATATTTGTAACCTATATCCTTTTTCTTCCACCTAAAAAGCTTCTTTGCATATTTATTGTAGGCTATATCTACCAGTGATAAATTCCATCAATTTTTGCTTGTTTGTCTCTTTCAATTTTTTTTTCTTTTCTTTCTTTCTTTCTTTCTTTCAATTTTTAAGTATAATTTCACTGAATGTAAAATTCAGGTTGCTGTGTGTGATGTGTGTGTGTGTGTGTGTGTGTGTGTGTGTGAAGTTGATTGCAACTCTTATTTTGTTTTGTGGATAAGGTGTTTTATTCCTTTAGCTTATTTCATTATATTTTCCTTTGTCTTTATTTTTCTGAAGTATTAGCTGATATGCCTAGATGTGGTATATTGGTATTTATTCTGCTTAGTGTTTTTTGTTACTTATTTTTGAAAGTTTTTCCCATCATTTTTGCAAATATTTTTCTTTATTCTCTCTTTCTTGTATTCCAATATGCATATGTTATATTTTGGAAATGGTCCCACTGTTGTTGAATATTCTATTTTTAATTATTTTTTCTATTTTCATTTTAGTTCTAGAATTTTCTGTTGGCATATTTTCAAAGTTACTAATATTTTTCATGGTCAGGTTGAGTCTTTGAAGAGCCCATTGAAAGCATTTTGGGGAGAGAGTTTTTGATTTCTAAAATTTGCTTTCCAGGGGCACCTGGGTGGCTCAGTGGTTGACTGTCTGCCTTTGACTGTCAGGTTGTGATCCTGGGGTCTTGGGATCAAGTCCCATGTCAGGCTCCCTGAAGGGAGCCTGCTTCTCCCTCTGCCTGTGTCTCTGCCTCTCTCTGTGTCTCTCATGAATAAATAAATAAAATCTTAATAAAATAATAAAATAAAATAATAAAATAAATAAAGTAAAATAAAATAAAATAAATTAAATTAAATAAATAAAATAAATAAAATTTGCTTTCCATTATTTTTGTTTCCATTCTTCTGCTTATATTATTCATCTATTCTTGTATGCTGTCTACTTTTTTCATTAGAGTGCTTAACATATTTATCATAGTCATTTTTAGTTCCCTTCCTAGTAGTTCTAACATCTGTGACCTATATAATTCTAGTCCTAGTGATTGTTTTTCTCTTCATATTATGTTTCTGTCTCTTTTTTTTTTTTTGGCGTGATATGCAATCTTTGGTTGAAAGATGAACATTTTGTTTAGGATAATAGAAATCTAGATAAATAGGTCTTCAGTGAGGACTTATGTTCATTTGGCTAAAAGTTGAGCTGAATGTATTGTTTCTTGAAGCTATAGCTATCGGAGGTTTTTAATTCCCCTATTTTTCCTGTTTATGTTTTCTCTTCATTTGAGGCTTCCCTAAATGCTCTCCTTGAGAAAGATTCTGTGTCTTGCATCTCTGCTATAGTTATATTCCATAAATTCTCACATGTATTACCCTTCATCATATTTTATAGTTTTTATAATTTTAATTTGTATTTTCTTTTGGAGTAAATTATTAAGTTTTCTTTGTTTTTAATTTTGATTCGGGGGACCCTTTAAAAATTACTTTTACTTTCATTTCATTGCTTTGAAAATACTTTGTGTCATTTATATTTTATGTATCATATTGAAGTGTTACATTGCATAATGTATTATCTGTACTTATATTTTCCATGTTTACTAGAGAAGGTTTTTTCATTATTATTCTTAATGAGAAGATTTGATAGATATGTTTAAATACAGCTTATCTTGACTATGTTATTTTGTTCTTTCATATTCTTATCTATATTTGTCCACTGTCCTGCACTGGTCCATCAGCGACCTGTAGTGAGCACACTTAGATTATGACATATATTCTGCTTCATAAAGTAAGGCCTAGAGACTCTGCCTATTTCTTTTCTCTCTAATATTCAGTGTTCTGCCAATATCTGCCTCTGTGAGGTTGGTTACTATCCACTTGCCTTGCAAAAAATAACAGCTTTTAGAGAATGAGCTCTAGGATAGCTCTCCATATTTTTTTTAAATTTTCACCTTTTTTTTTAAGTAAAATGTTGATAGCATGGTCAAAACTATGATCATAAGGCATTTAGGGAGGACTGTGAGACTTTGAGAAGTTATCAGGATATGGTACATCTTTAGAAGTGCCCCTTCTCCCACCAATTAGAAATTCATGTGTTCTCACCAACCCCATCTCATAATGTTAATATCTCAGAGTGTTAAATTCTGTCAATTCCTCTAGTTCCAATGTTTATATTAAAAAAAATAAGAAGAAGAAAGAAATAAAAGAAAAGAAAACATAACGAAAAGTCTCACTTTGGTCTCAGGACTGTTATGTCTACCAACAAAACTCATGCCAAATGATTGAGAGTTTGGATTAATGGGTACTGGGTAAAAAATGATAAATTAGCTTCTACAGATGAACTGTTATTATCCAGGTTTTTCTCTGCCACATACTTGGTGTGAAGGAAGTGTTAATTTTTCCAATGAGTGCATTCTCCAAAACATTCTTGAAAAAACATTCTCATATGCCCGATTTTCTTGTTCTTAGCAGAACTGGCAAGAGAATTAATGATGTAATACATTTGAATTATTCTTTGGAGATTTTTTAAAAGTTATATTTAACTGTAACATTACTTTTAACTATAAATAAAAGCAATGTCAATTAAATATTAAAATTTCTTCAATTTATGAGTTTCTTCCCTATTTTATTATTAGAAGTCTGTAGAATACCTCTGAACAGGTGTCATTCTAAAAATCATTATTATGGCATTTTTCAAGATAAGATTTGTGAAAATATTTATTAGAGGAATGTATGAGAGTAGAATCAGGAGAGAAACCAAGAGGTAATTTGAACAGGGAAAGTTTAATATAGTTAATATCAACTATAACACATGGGATTGGCATAATGAGAATTGGCTACAAGGAAGTAAAGGGAATAGGAGACACTAAAGAATTTGAGAACCAATGACCCTAAGGCTGAGGTGTAGAACATAAGAAAGAGTCCCAGTATCCCACCCACCAAGACAAATTCTAGATCCTACTGTAGAGGGCATGATTTTGATTTATTGAATGACAGAGAAGTTGACAAGGTGCTTTGCTAGAAATCTACCTTCCAGAATATTTCGGAACTCTATTTTGTTGGGTACTATAGAAATGTCTTCATGAGGAGGAACCTTATTACCGTATACCACTGTGTAACAATGTAATTACACAAGAGGGAAGCTGGGAAAAGTTGTTGGCCACTGGGCTGCTGACTTCGCATAAGGTGCAAGACATGGTTCCTTGAAGAAGCTGCCTATGCTTCAGGAACAGGCCATTTTGAAGGCATATGCATTTCAGGAGATGGAGGCTGGAGAAGCTGCCTGCACTGTAGGAGCTTGGCACTGAAGCTGTCTGTGCTGCAAGAGTCAGGTGTTGGGTAGACATTGAGCACCACAGGAGCCGAGGTACTAAAGCTGCACATTCTGTAGAGAGGGGTGAGAGAGCACAGTAGAACCTGGAAGACCACTATTGTTTCTGCAGTGTCTCCTCAGTGACCTCTACTGAGAAAACTTAACGTTGTGCAAACTGGAAAAGGAAAACAAAACAAAGCACAGTTAAAGGAATCAGCTGAATTTTCTCAGAGAAGGCAATGATGGTAAATTTGGAGCTGAAGGCAATAAGTTAATAACTGGAAAAGAGAGCAAATTTTCTATGAAGAAATGATGTCATTTTTCACGAGTAATAAGATGAAATACAAAGTTATCTACAAAATTCACTTTTTATTCTATAACTTAAGTGAGTGTAGCCTTGCAGTACAGCATGACAAAACAGTAGGAAGCATTAAAGTTGGTAAAATACCAAAATAAAACCCTTTCAATACTTCTTTGTTTATTTTGTCCTCCCCTTCCTTTCCTCTATTCTTTTTGTTTATTTCCTTTCTTTCTCTCATAAGTGAGAAAAATGTACATGCTATGCAGCTTTGTAATCCATTTTCATTTTTTCTGTCTTTTAACATAATGATAGAACAGTCAGGTCTTGGCTTTATATTTTATTCTATGCCGCCTTCATTAAAACACTGTGATAATAAAGTAAGCTATACAATTTTAAAAATGTTACCAAACAATTGTATGGCTATATCTGTTAAATATATAGCCTTTTGACTTTTAGAACTTATCTAGAGGTACCTGGGTGGCTCAGTTGGTTAAGCTGGTGACTCTTGGTTTCAGCTCAGGTCATAATCTCAGGGTCGTGAGGTAGAGCCCTGCATCAGGCTCTGCATTGGATGTAGAGCCTGCTTAAGATTCTCTTTCTCCTTCTGCCCTCTCCACTCCCACTCCCACTCCCACTCTTTCTCTCTCTCTCCCTCTCTTAAAAGAATTATCTAAAGTAGAAACATGATTTTTACTAATTACATTCTATAATCTGTTCACTAATACTTGAAACAAATTAGACTTTCAACCTCTGTTGAAAAATATAAACATTCAGTAGGTCAATTAAGGAGCATGAATGTTGCTTATCTAGCTTCAGTAATATTTTATTTTTATTATATCCTTTCATCTATAGACTTGATTTTTTTCCTATAGTGGTGACTATCCATAATAAAGATTTTTCAAATAGCAAGAGTTTGCTAATATCTTAGCAGAATCTACATCCAACCAATCTCATATTAAATAGGAAATTTGAATGTGGAAAATGGATACTAATAATGCTAAACAAATTTCTTTTGTCCACACATTCCATCTGTTAAAATAATGTTGTTTATATCTACACAATAGAATCACAGAATATGAGCTCTGTAAGGAACCATTTATATCATCTAATATAATCACCCTTTCTTATGGCTAAAGAAACTGAAGCTCAGGGAAATATTTTCTCAAAGTGAAAAAGGTCTGGATTTGGAAAGAGGAATTGAGCACATCTATTAATCTCTGTTCCCTTCTGACATCCAACTAAAATAAAAAAGAAATTTGAAATATAAAACAAAGTCTTAACTATCAGTGGCTTAGCACAATGCCATTTTATTCTGGATCAAGGTCCAATACAGAGTTCCTGGTTGGAGGTACAGTTTTCATGTGAATATTCATGTATTTGTCATCTACCTGTGATGAGAAGAGCCCAGAAGCCATTTGCTTCATCTTATGCTTTTGGTAGTCAGGTAGGGAAAGAAACCATGTAAAAAAATCTATTTGACATTAGTAAATAGTGTATAAATACTAGTTTTCATTATATCACATTTAAATACACATGTTTATATATGTAACATACACACACACATACACACCCCTATACTTACAGTCCTAATGGTTAACACTAAACTAATATTATATGTTTTCTTTGCAAAGATAAGATTTGGCCCAGATCTAGTTCTAACCAACACATGTGGAAAGCAATATAATCCTGGAAAAGCATATATTACACTAATAAGATTTTAAACACATAAAATAAAATGTGATATGCCTCAACTACAAATCTCTACTATGTTACATTGCTGTAACATCTAATTTTCCACCGTTTGAGTTGCTGGTGAAGGATGTAACATTAAAACAAGCATAGAAATAAAGCCTTCAGATACTACCACAACAATCTACATACCTGGATTCCTCATGTGTACTTTATTATTAATTTTTTGTTTTTATATATTTAAACTGAAATGGGATGTTTTTTTTTTATCTAATACATGAAATACCAGGATTATTTCTGTTCAAAAAATGATAATATTTATCTATATGATAAAATCGCAATAAGGCCAAATCATGGGATCAAAATGGACTGATATTTAAAAACATGCAAAATATGTCTAAATATGTAATTGAGTATAATCTCAGAATTGTTCGTGGGAGTTCACTTATTGTCTTTTTTAAAATTTATTTATTTATTTATTTATTTATTTATTTATTATCCTCATTTTAAAGATGAAGGAAGGGAGACTCTGAGGCAAAGACTGGTTCAGATTATGATTAAGCAGTGAAATCAAAACATGGATGCAGACTTTTTTTTTAAATTCTAAATACTCTGCACTTAAAGTTTTATAAAGCTGGTAAGAGCTCTGACTCTTAAAATCCACTTTATTATAGAAATTGGAGATAAATATTTTTTCTGAGGGAAAAAATGAGGTCTAAAGATGTAAGGTGATATGAATAAGGCTTTAAAACCTATCCCTAATATAAGATCTGTAGTAAATTACCCACTCAATCCCAAACCTGAACTTAACTATAACCTTAGGCCTATTCTTGACCATTTCTCTAACCCTGAGCTAAAACTTCATCTTTACATAACAACTTTAAAAATCATTCCCTAAAGAACCATTAAGTTTTCTGCATTAAATCAATTTTGGGGACAGTTAGTGGAATATCTTCTCACAGAAAATAATCGCATTCCTAATAGAAAATTGACTCAGTACTTAAGATTGCTTAAGTCTTTCAACATAGAATGAGATGATAAAATATTTTATATTTTGAAATAAAACATCCAGATAATGTAATAAATGAGTTGTACTTCTGTTTACTCAAATTTTAGACAAGCAGTACATAGCACAATCTTAGGGGGAAAATTCAGTATGTAGTAATTTATTGTTAGAGGATTTTTTCTTCTTCTGTTGCCCCCTAGTTCTTGGTCATACCACTTTGAAGAATGAAGAGATAGACCATGCAGAGTGGTGGGCAGCAAAACAAGGTTTATTGAGTGATAATGAAGAGATAGTACAAAACCCCAAATAGGGAGGGGACCCGAGAAAATTGTCACTGGAGTTTAAGTCTAAGGGGTTTTATGAGCTTGTTAGTGGGCTGTTTTAATCTGATTAACTCTCCCTGACCTGCTGTCCAATCAGATTTTTGTTACCTGTCACATGGAAAAGGGTAGGAGGTTCCTTTTTAAAGTGGTGTAAAATCCTTTTCGGGTGGTATCCTCTTAGGTCAGGGGTCCCTTGTCCTTGCCTGCCTGCCTTCCAACTATCCTTTACCATTATCAAATAGTATGTTTGAGTATTGCCACCTAAAACTAATCTCAATCAACCTTGTATTTTTTGTGAAAACTTTAAATTGTGGGGAAGTGGGTAGCCCCCCGGTGGCCCAGCTGTTTGGCGCAGACTTCAGCCTAGGGCGTTATCCTAGAGACCCGGGATCAAGTCCCACATTGGGCTCCCTGCATGGAGCCTGCTTCTCCCTCTGTCTGTGTCTCTGCCTGTGTCTCTCTCTGTGTGCCTCTCATGAATAAATAAATAAAATCTTAAAAATAATTTAAAAAATAAGAAATAAATAAATAAATTGGGGGGAAGTTATCTCTATATATCTAAAAAAATTGCATTAAAATTGAGGTTCTAAAAAAATAAAAAATAAAATAAATAAATACAAATAATAAAATTGAGGTTCTATCAAAAAACACAGAGTTTGAGGAAAGCAATTTTTTTAAACTTTAAGAAATATGCACAGATTATGAAGTAATTTTTATAGCTTTCATTTTTGTCCAGTTGAAAAATAACAATACTTAATTTTTATTTCGGTGCCAGAAGAAAATGGCACTCATTGTTGTCCAATAAATAATTTGAGGCTCAGTCCAAAAACTTATCAATTGAAACTTGAACCTTACCAGCACTGCTGTCATTTTTCTCCCCAAATTTTCTAATTATATTTTAGGTACTGATTACTAAAAAAATCAATTGGTTACTTTTTCACTGAGTAAAGACTCAATTTGTTATTGGGATTAAAGCTCAGCCTTTTTAATATTGACATTAATATTTCTTAACAATAATATTGAACTACATTTAAGTACTAATATCCCTCTTGTCAATAATTTTAATCCTGGCCCTATTTTAATGCAGAAGTCTGTGCCAAAAGGAAACCAATTGCATGAATCTATCTAGATTCTTTCACTTGATCATACATAGTTCAAATAGAACTGTAGCTAGAGAAATTGAAAACAATATCGTTTTAGTTATTAAAGGCTTGAAATGAAATATCACTCCTATCATTTGGTTTATTTCCTAATTCTTAGTTAGGTTGAAAAGAATAGAGACTTTATTACTCCCTTAGTCCACCTAAAGGAAATCCCTTTGTGCCTGAACCAAATGGCATGAGATGAAAACGTGCTGACAAAGTGGATGGATTAGGGCTGAGTCAGCAGTCAACTTTCACTGCTGCAAGAACTCTGCTCTGGCCCTCTGCCTCCTCACTTCTGAATCTAATCATGGCTCTCAGGCACTAAATCCATCTCCTGCAATTTTAAAGATGGAGAACTACATATATAATTGATACCTTAAAGCAGATGCAAGCCTCACAAACAGGTCCATCAGATGAAGACACATTCCTAATATTCTCACTCAACAAAAAGTTTCTTGGAATTAGATGCCTCTGCTTGTTGGTGGGTTTCTGAGAATGGAGGAACTGTTTAGTATTCAAAATTTGATCTTTTAAAATTATGAAAACAAGGAAAAAAACGTGAAAAAATAAAAAAGAAGAATAAAAATTATCAAGTTATTCGGTGAGAGCTAAGAGTTATATTCAGAAGACAACTATGGATAAAATAAAACATAGCATTACAAAAATTGCATGCTTTACATATGTGGATTTTCTTAAATGACAAACAACTAATAAAATGGAAATAGGCCCAAATCATGAGTTTAGAAACTTTTAAATCATCTAATAACAAAACAAAAGGTAGATATAGAAATTAAAATATATGTAATTTGGGCAAATAATATTTTTCATAAATAGTTTTGAGAAAAAAATTAGAAAAACTGATTCTTGTATGTGGCACTTGGAAAAAAGTTATAAATATTCTTAAAGGGATAACATTCTTCCTAATTAAATAAGGGGAAAAAATCAAAGCATTGTGTAATAGGCAAATGACTCAAAAGGTAACCAACATTTTAACATGGCATAAGCATTTTATGTTTTTTGCATGTGAATGCATATAATTCTTTTAGTAAAGATTTATCAAAATGTTACTTATTTTAGTACTCCTGATAAATTATGAAGTTTAGCTTTAGGGTTAGACATGGCTTTATATAGATTATTGCTAGTCTCTATACTTTCTTCAGAACACTTCATTTTTATTACTGTATCCTAAGATGAAGATTAGCTATACTATTCTGAAATTCTAGAATGTATTTATTATTTATTTCTCAAATATATAATGTAATGATATTTTGTGAAAATAAAAACATGGGGAAATGTACAGGGTAATTAGAAGAAAATTGTTTAAAAACCAAACCCATATCAAGCTTAAAATATTTGAAATATTTTCTTAATATCACTATAGTTTATCTTACTAAACTTCTTCTATAATTTAAATCCAGTTATACAAACATATACTACATCTTTTTCCAAAAATCCAGAACAATGAAGAAAAATTGAGACATAGCTAAGTACATTCTCTTTTAGAGCCTACTGTGTTTATAAAATTAAATAAAATGGTTCAGTACATAAATTTGTTAGTCTTCGCAACATTTAAGGTCATAAGAAATGTGAAAATTATTGGTTCAATGACATAAAGACACATGAATTGGTTAGAAAATAAAAAATAAAAACAATGTGGTATAATTTAGGCTTTGTTCTCTTTCAGATTCAATCAGAAATTCAGATTCAACTAGAATTTTTTAATTTAATTAACATACAGTGTAATATTAGTTTTGGTTATACATTATAGTGATTCAACACTTCCATACATCACCCAGCACTCATCATAAGTGCACTCCTTAATCCCTGTCACCTATTTCACTCATCCTCCCATTGTCCCCTCTGGTAACTATCAGTTTGTTTTCTTTTTTTTTTTTTTCTTTTTTTTTTTCAGTTTGTTTTCTATAGTTAAGAATCTGTTTCTTGGTTTGTATCTCTCTCTTTTCCCCCCTTTTGTTCATTCGTTTTGTTTCTTAAATTCCACATATGAGTAAGAGATCATATGGTATTTATCTTTAACTTATTTTGCTTAGCATAATACTCTCTAGCTCCATCCGTGTTGTTGCAGATGGCAAAATTTTATTCTTATTTATGGCTGAGTGATACTGCATTATACACACACACACACACACACACACACACACACACACACCCCACATCTTCTTTATCCATCCTACAATCAATTAACACTTGGGCTGTTTCCATAGTTTGGCTACTGCAAATAATGCTGCTATAAACATCAGGGTGCATGTATCTGTTCAAATTAGTATTTTTGTGCTCTTTGGGTAAATACCTACTAGTGCATTAGCTGGATAGTAGGGTACTTCTCTTTTTAACTTTTTGAGGAACCTGCATACTGTTTTCCAGAGTGGCTGCACCAGTCTGCATTCCTAACAACACTGCAAGAGGGTTCTTCCCCTTCCTCCACACCTGATGTTTCTTGTGGGTTTTTTTTTTTTTTATTTTAACCACTCTGACAGGTGTGAGGTGATATCTCATTGTGGTTTTGATTTGCATTTTCCTGATGATCAGTGATGTTGATCATATTTTCCTATATCTGTTGACCACCTGGATTGGAAAAATGCCATTTCATGTCTTTGCCCATTTTTAAATTGGATTATTTCTATTTTGGGTGTTGAGTTTTGCTAGTTCTTTATATATTTTGGATACTAACCTTTTATCAGACATGCCATTTGCAAATATCTTCTTCCATTCTGTGGGTTGCCTTTTAATTTTGTTGACTGTTTCCTTTCTTGTGCAGAAGCTGTATATTTTTGCAATTCATTTAAAAATATTATTCACCATGTTCAGATTGGATTCATTCCTGGGATTGCAAGGGTGGTTCAATATTTACAAATCATCAACATGATATACCAGATTAGTAAAAGAAAGGATACGAACCTACGAACCTTGAGAACATGGATAAGGATATTAGATGTGATAGGATGTGAGACCATGGAAAGGATAAGAACATGATTATTTTAATAGTGCACGAAAAGCATTTGCCAAAGTACAACATCCATTCATGTTAAAAAAAAAACCTCAACAAAGTAGATTTAGGGGGAGCATACCTCAAACATAATAAAGGCCCTATTTGAAAAACCCACAGCTAATATCAACCTCAATGGGGAAAAAATAGAGAGCTTTTCCTCTATAGTCAGGAACAAGACAGAGATGTCCCCTCTCACCACTGTTATTCATCATAGTGCTGAAGTCCCAGCCACAGCGATCAGACAACACAAAGAAATAAAAGGCGTCCAAGTTGGCAAGGAGGAAGTCAAACTTTCACTATTTGCAGGTGACAGTGACACTCTACATAAAAAGACTCCACCAAAAAATTGCTAGAACTGATCCATGAATTCATGTAGAATTTACTTACAGTGTAAGTAGATACTCTCAAGCTATGAAGATGCAAGAGGCTATGAAATGGAATGTATGACAAAGGGTTAGATAGGAAACTATATGTATTTCTAGCCCAGGGCTAGATGAACTGCTGGATTAATAATCTTCAAACACCAGCCCCCCCAAAAAATACATTCTTAGTTTATTATTCATGTTAAAGATAAGTATCTAGTTACAATTTTGACTTTATTCTTACTAACAATGTCTTAATCCATAGTTGTTGAGGTTTTTTATTTTGAATATAAAGTACCAGTAATTTAAAAAATTTTTCAGCTGCCTATTTTCCACATTTCTTTTTCTTTTTGACCCTCTCTCTTGCTCTCTTTAGGTCAGTTTGGATTTTCTTTGTGGCCTTTATTCTAATATCAGTGACCGGACAAGAAGAAACTTCCTGGTTTGTTTTTTGTTTGTTTTTTTTTAATTTTCACTGGTTAGGACTTAATTACATTTGAGGTAGCTTTGCTTGTATTTATATGGAACAAGAGACCGGGACATTCATTCATTTATATGCATTCATCTTCCTGACCTTTTTTTTTTTTTTTTAACTAACATCATTTATCATTTGGCAGCTTGTTAGAAATGCAGAGTATCAGGAGCCATCCCAGGCCTACAAACTCAGATTTTATGCTTTAAATAGATCCTCAAATGATTCATGTGTGCCCTGAAGTCTAAGATACTCTAGACCAATAGTTCTCAACCCAGCCTGCATGCAATGCATATCGGAATTCTTGTTAGTAGGGGGCATTAGTAATTTTTATAAGCTGCTCAGTTGATTCTGTTATATAGCCAGGATGTGGACTGGGGGACACATCAACCCCCTTGAGGGCAAGACCACGTGTTAGTTAATTTTATGGTTTTCTCAAAGGCCCAATAAAATGTCGTGGCTTATATTAATGGGTCTTTGTCATAACCAGGCTGGCATTTCCTATCCTCCAAAGATATGATTTGATACAACATGAATTACAAGTGGTTGACTGAATTTGGGGATTTCAATTCAGAAATGCCTTCCTCAGTTATGTTCTAAGTCAGATGCTATAATAGAAACATAAACCCCAGTGACCATAAATAAAGCACACTGACCTTGAGTTAAAGCTGACAGTGGCCTTTTCTTTATGAAAATAATAGCTTTTGTCACTCACGTTATGAGGTGAAATCAAGCAAATAAATAACTGAGAATTCTGCAAATATAAAATGCTTTCAATGTAAGAACAAAACTACTTCCTCATCAATAGTTTTCCACAGAACAATGTATATTCTAAACACAGAAAATAGAAGCTAAAATCTATAAAACTATATATTTGCAAGGGCCCAGAGCTGGGTTCTCTTTGCCCTTAATTCATATGTGTTTCCCCGTTCTTTAGAACACTTCCAACATGCACAACAATAGTCACATGTGGTTCTTTGTTTCCTTTCTCAGTGACCTTTTTGACTAAGATAAATAAAATATCAATTTAACCCTAAGTCAAAGGAAAATATTGATATTTTAGAGTCTTAACAAATCACTTATGAAGAATGCATTGATTTTAATTCAGTTAAGTATTCTTGGGGAAAAAAATGCTCAGGATGAAGCTAGTGAGCTCTGTAATGTCGCTATGCTGTGTGATATGCAAAGTAATTTATATCATCTTACGTGACGCTGCTAGCTATTTCTTCCTAAGTATTTGTATCTATAGCAGGGACTTAACACAAACTATTTGTAAAAATGTCTTCTGTAATCTTTCCTCCCTAAAAATTTAGTCTCTCCTTTCTGAAACTTTAGAAAATAGTTAATACTAGTGACACCTAGGACTGCCTCCCTCATATGATTTATGCTTTGTGATCATAAAATATTATATCTAGTCAACTGAATTCTAAGCAGCCGAATGCTAGTCAGAAAATTTTATCCCACTTAGGAATAAGTTCACAGACAGAATATATTTCCCTGGTGAGTCCAGACATTGTCAGTGAGGAAAGGCTTTTCGTTGCTCCTAGTCTGGGCTTGAATCTCTAAAGAAAAAAGCACTTACTAAAACTATTATCTAAGTCACTTAAGATATATGGCCCTGACTTCCAGTACTTTCTCTATTTTTCACTTCAAATATGAACAAATGAGAGCTATTCCTCTCCCAGAAAATCTGGGAATGTTTCTTAAAGGTGGGAGAAGCTGAAAGAGAAAAGAAAATCGATGATAACTACATTTTTATTTGGGAAAAGGGGTTATGTTTTCTCTTCTGATTTTTAAGTATCTTCTCTCACTTAAAATATCCACTGAAAATCAAGCAAAAAAATTCTCCCATGCTGTTAATTCCATAAGGAAACCCTGAAATTTGATGGAGCTCAGAGAACGAACCCTATTTCATTTGTGTTTCTCTCCAGATAAACTCTTTTCCAGTGGTTTATGGAAGAAAAGTGATCTTCCATCGAGTAGCCCCAAAGTGCCTGAAACAAAAAGGATATTTATGGATAAACCTCTTAGGGCTACAGATTCATCATTTTGCTTTGTTTCTCTGAGAAGCTCAGGAGAGTTTTGTGATTTACTAGCTGGGGAGTAATTTATTTATTGCTGACAGCTGGGCTCTGAACAAGGCACCAGCTCAAATAACAATGTAGAATGGCACTAAATAAAGATTACCAGAGTATCATATGTCCCCTTATGATATTTGGGGCCGAATAGTCAAATACTGATTTGAATTAACATTTTACATCAGATTATCATGCCAATGACACTGATCTTCAGAATATTCCTAAAGATTCTTCTATCATTTGACTTTCACAGAAGAGAAAGAGAAAGCACGATGACTTAGTGCTAAAGCTGTGATAGCTGGCAGGAGGTAAATGACTTTATTGGAAGATTGGAAAATATCAAGAATTTTGACACAATTGTAGCACAATTCAGGTTTTCCCAAAACAAAGCCTGAGTAAATGCAGATAATACTATTAGCACAAGAAAAGGCACAAACCTGCAATTATAACCTTAACCTTTACTGCCTGGGCCATGCTGGGGCACAGCTTAATAGAGTGCCTTTGCGCTAGCTAACCTGCATAACAAGGTGCAGGCGTGATTCCAAGATGACCCTGGGGTTGTCTTGGCAGGAAGCCCTAAATCAAGACATCTAACATGTGGAGACACCAAGTAAGAGAATATTTTTGATAAGAAGAAATAACATCAAAATGAAAATAAATTGCTTGATATAAGGGACTTCTTTTTAACTTTGTGTTACTGACATAGTCAGAGGTTTCATTTTTGTTTCCCATATATCTAGAGAAATGGCCTTCATTTTCTCAAAGAACAGTTGTAACTCAAAAGGAAATCTGCTCTACTCCTCTTTTCCCATTACTTTCATTTATGACTATAGAACTTATGTAAAAAATATGGAAGATTTTGTTCAATCAACTCAGTTTCTGTCTAATGATATTAATAGCCATTTTTGTTTGTATCTTATATTCCTTTTTCTCTGCAGGGTCTTTTGTTTTGGAAGGTTGCTAACACAAGTTTATCGTGTAAATTTTGCAATATTTAAAATATTTATTTGATTAATTTATATGCTAAAATACCTTTATTCACCAACTATTTACTTTTAAAAAACTGTTGGTTTGATTTCTCCTACATAAAGTTCTTTTTTAAAATTTTTTAGACTTTATTGATAAATCATTGACAAATATAATTATATTATTTAAAGTGCACAATGTAGTGATTTGATATGCATATACCAAAGGGCATTTTGAATTTAAGATTCATAAGCTTGAAAACAAGTAGATAGAAAATGTTTGCAACTGATTTCTGATTTCATATGTAGATGTAGTTTAGTAAATCTGATTTCATTTCCAATTCTTCATTTACATGTTGTGTTACCTTAAAACTACTCAAGCTCACTGATCTTTATTTCCCTTAGTTACTGTGTCACAAATTTTTTCAACCATATTATGAAATATTTTTCTGAGATATGATTTTATGGTCACATATAACCCAATTGTATATTTCTTGCCCTTTCATAATAAATCCATTCCTTATTGTCGAGCATGTATTTATTTTTTTCCTATTGTTTAAAAATATTATAAAAAATATTATTGCTCTTTCACCTTTTAATGCATATTATATAATTTTCTTAGGGTTAATTTCTAGAAGTGGCATTACAGGATCAGTGGAAATGGCTATAGTAAGTTGTGCTTTTTTTTCTTTTTGATAGAGGCCACTTTCTGATGAAATATGCATAAATTTAAACTTAAGTGTTTTGGTCCTAGTTGCTCAGCTTTAGGCAGATTCTCAAAAGTTTATGAATTGGACAAGATAATATATGTATCTTTATTGTCATCTTAGGTATATTTTGATATAAAGAGAATATATGTATACTCTCTTCCCCTGTTCTATCCTTCCCTTCTTCATAACTTTACTTTTTTAGTTCTTTATACTTCTTCTTTTATACCACAGATCTTACTTACAATAATATATCATAAGTTACAAATACTGTAAGTTTAAAATGCATTTAATACACCTGACCTACTAAACATCATACCTTAATCATGTTCAGAACACATACATTAGCCTCCAGTTTGGCAAAATCTTTTATCACAAAGCCTATTTTACAACAAATATTGAATATTTTGTAATTTTTTATTAGTATACTGAAAGTAAAAAATGGAATGGTTTTAT
Source organism: Vulpes lagopus (assembly GCF_018345385.1). NCBI lineage: Eukaryota > Metazoa > Chordata > Mammalia > Carnivora > Canidae > Vulpes > Vulpes lagopus. The sequence goes on along the minus strand of NC_054828.1, from coordinate 65,114,033 downwards.
GGATAATAGTGTAAGTGTTTCAGCTATTTACCCTCCTGATTGCATGGCTAACTGGGAACTATGCCTTGCGGCTGCTGTCCAACATCATAACAGACTATTGAACTGCATATTACTGGCCTGGAAAAAGATCAAAATTCACAATTCGAGGTACGGTTTCTACTGAATGTGTATTGCTTTTGCACTGTGGTAAAGTTGACAAATCACAGATTTGAAGCATCATAACCCAGGAACCATCTGCATTTTGTAATATTTATTGAATATTGAATTATTTATTTCAGTTATTGGATATGTACAAATATTTACAATTCTTTAGAAGATTACTAAAATGACTAATACCTGCCTTCAACTTGCAACTTGACTGATCTATGAGAAAAATAGTTGTATGGACTGAATATTTGTGTCTCCTCAAAATTCAGTGCATAAATTCTAACCCCCAGTTTGAGGGGGGGTTAGAGAGGTAAAGCCCAAGAGGTGGGGGCTTTGGGGTAATTAGGTAATGAGCATGGAGCCCTCATTAGTAGGATGCATGCAGAAAGAGCCCCCAGAAGTTCTCTAGCCCTCTTTCTGCCATGTGAGGATACAATGAGAAAATGGCCGTGGAAGAGCGCTCTTACCAGAGCTCCAATATGCTGGCACCCTGATCTTAGACTGCAAGCCTTCAGAACTGTGATAAATAAATTTCTGTTATTTATAAGCCACCCAATCTATAGTATTCTGTGATAGTAGCCCCAACTGAGACAAACAAGATTTTATACACAATATTTGCATATAATATATATTTGGAAAATAATATATGATATATATGCAATATATGTATATATGCAATTAGCTGTGTTACAGGTAGAAATTAGTAAGTGCCTTAAAAGAGAATGCATTCTTTCAATTATCCATCCTAAGAATGCTTGTTTTATTTTCAATGGTGGGTTCAGGATAGCCTGGCAGTTTTAGTAAAAGCCTCATCAAATATCTAGTATCTGTAAAAAGATAGTAGATTTCTGACGATTAGCTCCCATCAAAACTTAGCCAGGCTGTCCTTGATGAACACATTGCCTTTCATATTCCTCACCTTGGCAGTCCTCTTCAGTAACCCTGCTATGTTTACAGGGACACCATGGCTTGGATCAGAAACTCAGACTTCATTTAAAAAGCTCAATGAGAAAGGGTCACTGTTTCAAGTTTATTTCATACTGATGATGGTATCAAATATGATTCCCTGTGGACTTACAAAAGAATAGAGATACTTTCCTGAGACAATTTATACATTCAGGAAATACATATGTATGAGAACCAATGTAACTTAGTCCAATATTACACAATTGTATAGCACTAATCATATTATTATTTAGCATTTTAATTTTTATTTATTTTATTTTTTTCATAGTGGTAACTGTACTCTTTAATCCCCATTACTTATTTCACCCATCCCCCTCTCTGGTAACCATCATTTTTCTCTCTCTGGTTAAGAGTCTCTTTCTTGGTTTGTTTTTGTTTGTTTGTTTTTTTCTTTTTGTTTTTGTTTTTCTGTTTTTTGTTTTGTTTTGTTTTGTTTTGTTTTTCCTTTGCTCATTTGTTTTGTCTTATGGGCTTTGTCTTGTTCTGACTTCCTGCTTAGCACAATACTCTAGCTCTATCTATGTTGTTGCAAATAGTGATTTTATTCTTATTTATGGCTGAATAATATCAATATCTATATCTATATATTCTATATCTATATATCACATCTTCTTTATCCATCCATCAGGTATTAAACACTTGTGCTGTTTCCATAATTTGGCTATTGTAAATAATGCTGCTATAAACATCAGGGTGCATATATCCCTTCAAATTAGTATTTTTGTGTTCTTTGGGTATACGTACTAGTGTGATAGCCAGATAATAAGGTACTTTTATTTTTCATTTTTTGAGGAACCTCCAGACTGTTTTCCAGAGTGGCTGCACCAGTCTGCATTCCTAACAACACTGCAAGAGGGATCCCCTCCTCCACATGCTCACCAACACCTGTTATTTCTTGTGTGGTTTTTTTTTAAATTTTATTTTAGCCACTCTGACAGGTGTGAGGTGATATCTTATTGTGGTTTTGATTTGCATTTCCCTGACAATCAGTGATGTTGAACATCTTTTCATGTATTTGTTGGCCATGTGGATGGCTTTTTTTGGAAAAATGCCAATTCATGTCTTCTGCCCATTTTTAAATTGGATTATTTGTTTTTGGGGGTATTGAGTCATAGCAGTTCTTTAATTTTCTGGATACTAACTCTTTATCAGATATGTCATTTGCAAGTATTTTCTCCCATTCCACAGGTTGATTATTTCCTTCACTGTGCAGAAACTTTGTATTAGTTTATTCTTGCTTTTATTTCCCTTGAGTTAGGAGACCTATTTAGAAAAATGTTGCTATAGACAATGTCAGAGAAATTACTGCCTGTGTCCTCTTCAAGGATTTTTATGGTGTCAGGTCCCCATGTAAGTCTTTAATCTATGTTGAGTTTATTTTAATGGATGCTGAAATGAAGTAGTCCTGTTTCATTCTTCTGTATGTGGCTGTCCAGTTTTCCCAACACCTGTTTGTTGAAGAGACTGTCTTTTTCCCATTGTATATTCTTTCCTCCTTTGTCAAAGATTAATGACCATATAATGGGGTTTATTTAATGGGTTTATTTAGTGGGTTTATTTCTGAGTTTTCTATTCTATTCTATTGATCTGTGTGTCTATTATTATGCCAGTAACATACCGTTTTAATTACCGCCACTTTGTAGTGTAACTTGAAGTCTGGAATTGTGATACTTCCAGTTGTGTTTTTCTTTTTTCAAGATTGCTTTGCCCATTCAGTCTTTTGTTGTTCTGTTCATATTGTAGGATTATTTGTTCTAGTTCTGTGAAAAAATGCTGTTTGCATTTTGATATGGATTGCATTAAATCTATAGATTGCTTTGGGTAGTATAAACTTTTTAACAATATTTGTTCTTCCAACCCAATGTAACATAGTACAGAACTGCATAATTACATAAAACTAATCATCATATTATTTAGCATTTTTAAATCAAATGCTTGAATCTATTAATATTTGTACATTAAGTTAATTATTTTCTAGCTAAACAAAAACATTTGCTCTTTAATGGTTTGGATTTAGTTTCTCCCTATGTCTATATCATACTTGCCAGTTTTTTAAGCCTGGAGGGTATAAATATTAAACTGTTTTGGGAATTACCATATATAATTATTATGCCAAATTTCTAAAGGAAATAATACTATTTCTTATTTTTAACAGTTGAGTAACTGAACTGCAGCCAACTTAAGTAATTTCTTCTAGTTGGAGCATTTAATAACTGTGAGAAAATTTGGCTAAACCCAGTCAGATGGCAGAGGCCAAAGTCAACACGGGAAGGACAACAACATAAGGGCTTCATTCTGAGAAGCCTGATTCCTTGAGGGACAGCAAAGTAAAAGTCTACTAAATGATTTTATCCAATTGAATATTAATAAATTCAGATAACTTCTTATTTAGAGATTTTAAAAACTTTACCAAAACATATTTTTGTTAAAAAATAGTCACAGGTATATATTAGAATTTCAAAATATTATAATGTATGCCTAGAATTATAGAATTTCTAAATATCTTTTAGATATTCTTGGCTCATATATTTATTTATTCATGTTTATCATACATTATTAGGTACTCTAAAAAATATGAAGGTAAATGATGAGATAGATTTATTTACTCTGCTCAGGCATGTCCAAAGGACATTAAATAAGGACTTAAATAAATAAATTTAAATAAAATTGTGATAAAGTTCTATTTTTAAAAGTTCAATATGTATGGCAAAACAGCAAAACATGAAACATGATTTGTAGCTTCAGAGATACTTTTACCAGCTTTAAAAATTCTAAAAGTAAATATGTAAATGAATAAACAAATTAACAAAGTCCTTTATACTTCCCCTCAAAACTGATTTCCCTATTGTACTAGAGCAGTGTTTTCTGTTTTAATTTTGTGAAATTATAGGATTATCTTAACAATGTAGGCCATCTACTTCACAGCATAATGGATAGTTTGTCACAATTTCTCACAAATAATATAGGCCTAATAAATATTTGTGTAAAATTGAATGTGTTAAAAGTTCCAAAATAAATTTTATGGTTTGATTTTTTGACCTCCTTTATTTAACGTTAAAGCCAAAATAACAGAAGTTTTTTGAAGAACCATTGATCATTGATTTGATCTTATTATAGGGGCCAGAGAAACTTGACAGTCATGAGGTACAGTGCCAACCTACATATTTTTCATTATCACACACTGAGAGAAAGGTTTACCAAAAGTAGTCAATCACAGAATTCTTAATAGAATAGTGTATATAATGACTGAACATGGAAGCCATAGGTTTAAGCTATAGAAGCAAAAAGATCATTTCTGTATTTTGAGGTGAAGACTTAAATAAAGCAAAGGTAGAAACTGCACAATATAGAAAATGATTGGAAACTTGAGAGTGAAGTCCCCTCAAAAAATGATTATGGGATTTTTTTGTTTTATGGGATGTTATGGGATGTTTTAAATACAAATATGACTTCATGTTTAAAAGTACTAATGGCAGGCTTATCACATGGCAAGTGCTATACGTTATTTAAGCAAAACAATATATTACAGATTCAGGTTATATTAACAAAAAAATATACTCATCGGATTGAGGGAGTATGGACTTTACGAGTGGTTTGATTCATCTCACAGAGGCACACATACTATTTCGAAGAGTGAAGCAAGATTGAATGTCATACTCTATTTTATAGAAGTACATTTTCTTCTCCATATGTTAACACAAAGTCTCATTAATCATAATTTTTGTAATAATCCCCACTGTTTTGAACAACTGGTTTCATCTTCAGTTTTTATGAATTATCAGATTCCTGAAAGATTGCCTTTGACTTATGATAATCGACTTTTTCATAAGAGTCCAGTTTTCTTTTTCTTTCTTTTTTTTTTTTTTTTTGGTTTGGTCTACTTTATTTCTGATGTACTGCTTGCCTTGTTCTGAGTCCTGAAATTCCATCACTAATTTTCTGGATCCTAGTTCTTATTTTGTCATCAGTAGATTGATCACTTAGTTCTATGTCTTCATCCTTCCTTGATTGTTGGCTTTCATCAACTATCTAGATTTGTTCTAACTTATTTCCCTTTTTCTTCACTCACAACTTGTTTGTAAATTCCAAGTTATTCTGTGTTCAACTATGTTATGTGAGTACAGTTTGTATATAAATGTAATGCACAAAAAAAAAAAAAAATGTAATGCACATTCTCGTAACTCCTTTTTTTTTTTTTAAAGATTTATTTATTTATTTATTCATGAGAGACACACACAGAGAGAGAGAGAGGCAGAGACATAGGCAGAGAGAGAAGCAGGCTCCATGCAGGGAGCCCGATGTGGGACTCGATCCTGGGTCTCCAGGACCACACCCTGGGCCGAAGACAGGCACCAAACCGCTGAGCCCATCCAGGGATCCCACATTCTCGTAACTCCTAATGCTGTTTTCTACACTGAAGTGGTTATTCTAACAGATGAGTTCTGATGCTGAGGAAGAAAAACCCAGAAAAGGAAGAAAATGAATGAATGCAGAAAGAACCAAGTAAGGAAACCTCCAAACGTTACGAAAAAAGATTTAAGGTATTTTAGAGGAGATAAACTTAGAATTTTTTCTAAAACACCATGCCTTATACGTTTTTAAAAATACAACTTAGGGATGCCTGGGTGGCTCAGTGAATTGAAGGTCTGACTCTTGATCTTGGCTCAGGTCTTGATCTCACAATCATGAGTTTGAACCCTGTGTTGGGCTCAACATTGGTTGCGGAGCTAAATAAATAAGTAAATAACTTAAAAAGTAGATGGAGCACCTGGCTGGCTCAGTCAGTGGAGCGCGTGACTTTTGATCTTAGAGTTATGGATTTGAGCTCCACATTGGGCATAGAGCTTACTAAAAAAAAAAAAAAAAAGTGAAGAATAAGTAACAATCATATCGGTTTGCTGAGACTCTTTAAAATGAAAAGGAAAAAAAAATTTGAAATAAGTAGAAGATAAGCAGAACTACTTCAAAAAGCATATCAGAAATGAAGAATTTTATAACATTTTTAAAAATTCTTCATCTTTTAATTTTTTTAATTTGACTACAGTTGATTGACACACAATGTTACATTAATTTCAGGTGTACAATATAGGGATTCAATATCTTTATACATTGTGCTGTGCTTACCACAAGCATACCTACTATCTGTCACCATACAATGCTATTAGCTCTATAACATTTTAATCATTGTGAAGAATTCTCTATTTCCATGCATCAAGGGAAGCTAATAACACTGATTTTATGTATTCTGTGTGGATCCAAACATCATGGCAGCCATTCACTGACTAATAAATAGATTAGAGTAGGACTGTTATGAGTCACTAGAAAACACAAAACCATTATCAACCATACTTCTTTATCTCTCTCTCTTTTGAAATGTTTTGTTCTATATGGAGTTGTCCACCAAGAAAAAGCCTCCATAGAGTTGGGCAGCATTCACTAATTTTAGATGGAAAATTGATACTACATACTTGATCTAAAATGTGTCCACACTAATTCTTTATATTATTTATGAAAAGAAAGAAACCTAGGGACTGTCTTCAAAATAGTTCAGATTCATCTCCAAGCATGTAAAGAATACTGTGTTACTTTAAGTACATCAGAAATTATATTATATCAACTGAATGTGACTAGAGGAATTTGAATAAAATAATTATTTTCAGATGTCATCTCTGTAATAAGAAATGTCCTAAGTGAAGGTCCGGGGTTAAAACTTCATTTTTCCGATAACTTTAAATTTAAACTACATGTAGTAGATTTAGGGGAAATGTCAGTGGCAGCTTTGTTTCTGAGGCTTTCTGAAATTCATATTAAATGAAGGAAAGAAACTAAAAAGAAAAACTAAAATCCACAGGAGCATTTAAAACAGAACTAGATGACAATAAATCTCATAAACTCCAAAATGCAAGTAGGTTTGGAGAAGCACTCATGGCTGCAAGAAGCAATGTTAGCAATCTCTGCACAAGTAGAAGCAGGGAGAAGCGAGCTAAAGGAGGACCCCAAAATAGGAAATAGGTACTTGTTGGTTTTAAGACATGACAGGTGGGTTTGAGAATTGCAGCTAGAGACTTTCTTCCACTCTGTTAGAGCTTTGGTGATATATTTTTTAAGATTTTATTTATTTATTCATGAGAGGCAGAGAGAGAGAGAGAGAGAGAGAGAGAGAGAAAGGCAGAGGGAGAAGCAGGCTCCATGCAGGGAGCTCGATGTGGGACTTGATCCCAGGTCTCCAGGATCACGCCCTGGGCCAAAGGCAGCGCTAAACCACTGAGCCACGTGGGCTGCCTGGTGATTTTTTTTTTTAAAGATTTTATTTATTTCTTTGAGAGAGAGAGCACAAGCAGGGAGAGCAGCAGAGGGAGAGGAAATAGCAGGTTCCGTGCTGAGCAGGGAGCCCTACATGGGCCTGAGCTGAAGGCAGATACTTAACTGACTCAGCCACCCAGGCACCCTGCTTTTGGTGATTTTAACAGGGCTGGGGCAACCTAACCCTTAAATTGCTAAAATTGGGTTTCCAGGGCTCTTCCAGGACCAGACACAACACAGAAGAGAAACTTCTTTTTCTAAAAAAAAAATATTTATTTATTTGAGAGAGAGAGAGTGAGAGAGCATGAGCTGGGGGTTTGGGGAGGGGAGAAATAGACTCCCTGCTCAGCAGGGAGCCAGATGTGGGCCTCTCTCCAGGACCCTGGGATCTGAGCAGGAGGCAGCTGCTTAACCAACTGAGCCACCCAGGTGCCACTTGAGGAGAAGCTTGTATGTGTGGAATCAAACTAGTGAAGATAGAACAGAGACAAAGGAGGGCCATACAGAAAACTTGGGAACTTGGGAGTGTTTAGAGATAAAAGAAGAAACATTTAAACCATTTTATAAATGGAAACCACTAAAGTAGAAGCCACAGAGGATTGAATAAATATAACATCAAGAAAATGTCAGTGCCTTAATAAGCTAAGTAGAATGTAAAAAGGAGAAAAAAATATTTAAAAAAAACATCATTTTATTGGAGATAAGAATGAGTAAAGATAAAATGAAATATTGAATATAGATAATATAAAGATAAAAGGAGGCCCTAAAGGGCCAAAGCAAGGACCAGAGTTAATACTAAATATTATAATTGAAAAGAAATAAGCGTTCCCAAAATACTAAAGATTTGAAAAGTACATATTGAAAGAGCATGCTTAGTACATGAAAATGAAGAACAAGATATATTCCAGCAAAACTCCTGAATATTACAGGAAAGGAATAAAAATCCTTTGTGTTTCTAGGTGAAAAAAGCAGATGACATATGAAGACTGACAAACAAGGGCCAACATATAGCAATAAGGATTTGTGATTTGAAAACTGTGATTCGAAATCTCATTTCCCATTAAATAAAGATGGCGCTTCTTGGAGAAATGCTTTTAGCTTTTGTAAGATAAATCTGGAACTCTGATATACTAGATCGTAAGGAACTAGCTTCCCAGTTTTTGTTTCAGATTAGAGCACTACATCAGAGCCAAGGGAGCACTGAAGTATCCTGCTCTATTTTAGAAGTATTTATTATCACTTTTTACCCAGATTTCAAAAGCAGCAGATTTATCACGTTTATAAATATTCAAACCCTAGATCACCACATTTTATTACATTTTCTTCATTTTTAGTGCCTTTTTAAATGTATGCATACATTCTAAATATTCATACAATTTTACCACTTCCATATCATACAAATATTACATTACTCTTGGATATTCTTGAATACAAATTTTAATGGTCATGTTGAGTCCCATTACATGAATGCATTTTAAAAACCGGTCTCTAATTGCATATTGTCCTATAACAAATTAGGCTTAGAAGAGTATTCTTGTATTTTAATTGTCTACACCAGAGAGTCTAGATGTGCTTCAGCATCAGAGATGTGCTTCAAAAGGATTATGTGATTTTTCTGTCAAACAACTTCTTATATGACAGTTATTGAAATTTGAATTGCCTATTACATTATTAAATGGGACTGATTAAATTGAAGATAATCTTGGAGATAATACAATTAAAATATTCTCCAAAGATCCAATATAACCCTACAAGCCTGGTCACATCACATCATAAGCCATTTTAAACTAGGCCCACCAGTGTTTCCGTAAGGTTAGAGAAAAAGTGATGATCATGGGAGGAAGAAGGGAGGGGGGAAGGAGAGAATTGCTGACACATGCACACACAAAAAAAAGAAAGAAAGAAAGAAAGAAAGAAAGAAAGAAAGAAAGAAAGAAAGAGGGAAGGAAGGAAGGAAGAAAAAGAAAGAAGAAAGAAAGAAAGAAAGAAAGAAAGAAAGAAAGAAAGAAAGAAAGAAAGAAAGAGAAAGAGAGAGAAAGAGAAAGAGAAAGAGAAAGAGAGAAAGCAATGGGTGAAAGGGATAAACAGGGAAAAGTAGAAACATCCAGGGGCTAGAGGTGAATCTGAACCTGATTACAGATAGATCCAAATAGGAAAATAACTATTCCTGCTTTAGATGTTACCCATTCCCTGAAGCCATACAAAATTCATTATACTTCTTACTTTTCACTAAGCGAATAGTGGGCACTCATTTCATTCCACTCTACGTCCATTATTTAGCAAAGACACATCAAGAAGTGGTGTTCTCTCCCAAGACTAACTGTGTAAACTAAACTGAGGGAGACTTCTAATCCTGGCAAATGTTCTGTAGTCTACAAACAACTTCATTAGTAAGTGCTAAGTAAAGCCATTCTCAAACTTTTTGGTCTCAGGACCCCTCGTTGAAAGAGGTCGTCAAGAGGACATGATTCTGGTGGATCTGAGAGTTAGACATGGGCAATTTGAGGCTTCTCCCCACCTTCCCTGTCTTTGGAAAATATATTTGTCTGCCTGCCCACTGCAGCTGAAGCAGTTCCAAGGATGCAGCCCTGAGAGAGTGTGTGCTACACAGACCATCTGACCGGTGTACTTGATGAAACCCCATTAAGGCCTCTGTCTAAACTTGGAAGATTCTAAGAGCACGTGCAGAGATCTACTTGTCTGGAGGCTGCCCAAGACAAGCCTCCCGAGCATGTTCCCCTGCTTCTTAAATCTGCCAGCTGCCAACCTGGAGTGGTTGCTGTTTTCTTGGGTTTCTTCTTGCCATCTGTGTACAGGGAATTTACCAGTTCACCAGAGAAATTCCCAAGATTGTGAAATAACACCCCTTTCCAACTGTTTAAAAATTATTGAAGGAGATGCCTGGGTGGCTCAGTTGGTTAACCTCTGACTCTTGATTTCTGGCTCAGGTCATGATCTCAGGGTCATGAGAGCAAGCCCTGCCTCTGGCCATGCTGGGCATGGAGTCTGCTTAAGTCTCTCTCTTTCCCTCTGCCCCTCCTCTACCCCCCTCACTAAAAAAAAAAAAAATATATATATATATATATATATATATATATATAGAGAGAGAGAGAGAGAGAGAGAGCTATACACAGATATCTATGTAAGTGTATCTATTAATATTTATTATTAGAAATTAAAACTGAGGAAAAGATTTACTTATAAAATAATAAACTTATATGTTAGTATAAATAACTTTTTAATTTAAAAAAATAACAACTTCCCAGACAAAAGACTTTAGTGAGAAGAATGGCATTATATTAAATACTTTTAAATCTCTGTAATGACTAGCTTAATAGAAGACAATTGCTTTCTCATATATGTTTCAAATTGTAGAAATACATTCTGTTGGTTGAGGTAAATGAATAAAATCCAGTCTTTTTTTTTTTTTAAGATTTTATTTATCTATTCATGAGAGACAGAGAGAGAGAGAGAGAGGCAGAGACACAGGCAGAGGGAGAAGCAGGCTCCGTGCAGGGAGCCTGACGTGGGACTCGATCCTGGGTCTCTAGGATCAGGCCCTGGGCTAAAGGCAGGTGCTAAATTGCTGGGCCACCCGGCTGCCCTTTTATTTTTTATTTTTATTTTTTTAAAGAATAAAATCCAGTCTTACAAAGATACTTAGAGATGTGGAACTTGTAGAAATGTGATGATAATTATTTGATCCCACAATAAAAATCAACAATCTCAATCAATGCACTCATTTTATTCCATAAAATTGATTGATCTTATACTTTGCAGGTATCTTTTATTCACATGCAATTTTTGTAACATCAGGCATTGATTATTTGAGAAATATTGGTTCACTGAGTTATACAGATCTTCTAGATATTTGACATATTTCATTACACAATAACAAAAAGCCATATTTTTAATAGTACAACCAATTTTATTAGTAAAGTAAGTATTGAGAAGCTTTCAAGCCTCCGGGGACTAATAAAAGTTTTCTAAACTTCTAATTTTCATTTGAAGGCCCAAATTCGATTATTGACAAAATTACTGTCAGTTATTTTCCTTGATGTTACAGGCTCTTTGTTCATTGTTGACAAAATTTGTGTCAAATACATCAAGTCTGGTAATCATAGGTTGTCCTTTTTTTTTTTTTCAAGTAAAAATGGTTTTCCAAGAAAAAAAGCAGTTAAATCAGCTACCAGCACATACGATTGCACAAATGGTTTTCCTTGAGGTAGTCATTACACCTTAGTACACCTTGAAAATGATTTATGCATTTCTCATTTTGTCACATAAAATATTAAAAAGACACACATCAAGATTTAATAAAATTAACAACTTTATTGACTCTTCAAAGACAATCTTAAGTGAAACTGAGTTTTAGTTTTTTTCCAGCAAGCTTATGATAATGAAAAATTTGGTGATGCTAATACATTGTAGGGCCATGCCTTGTCTTGGGCTAATTTACCAAGAGGTTTTCCACCATTGCTATTGTACTGTAAATGAAAATATTACACACAGAGAAAAGGTAATATGATATTGTAATGATAGTGTAAAAAATAATTTTGAGCTAGTAGATCCTCTGAAATTGTTTCAGGAACAATTTGGGGTTGGTAAGCCACCCTTTGGGGACTGATACTATTGTAAAATAAAATTCTAAAACTATAGTAGTTCCTAATGGACAATCAAATATGAAATTCCTTCAATTGCCTTTTAGGAATGCTTATTTGATGTATACATATATATTTTTTTCTATTCCTAACAAAATTCTGAAGAATATATTGTTAGCAGAATAGGACTGAGGTAAAAGCACCTATGCTTTTGTTTTGCCTTGAAAGGTAGTGTAAGACTGCTTTTCTTTTCTTTTTAATGATTTATTTATTTATTATTTATTTATTTATTTATTTAAGAGAGAGAGAGAGCATAAGTGGGGTGGGGAGGCAGAAGGAGAGGGAGAAGCAGACTCCCTGCTGAATGGAGAGTCTGATGCTGGGCTCGATCCCATGACCCTGAGATCATGACCTGAGCTAAAGGCAGGTGCTTAACCAACTGAGCCACCAGGCACCCCATCCAGTAGATCACTTTCTACTTAGCCTATTGAGGGAATACATGACAATGTTGCACAAACCATGTATGGGTCATCACCATTTATTTATTGACATTTTCTACTTTTTGACATACGGAACTTAGGTTTTGCTACAGACTGAATGGCTGTGCTCATGCAAATTTGTATGTTGAAACTTAGTCCCCAGTATGTTGATATTTGGAGGTGGGATCTGTGGGAGGTAATTAGGTCATGAGAGTAGAGCCCTTGAGAATGGGATTGGCACCTTATAAAAGAGAACATAGAGAGTTCGTTTGCCCTTCAGCCGGGTGAGGACACAGAGAAAAGATAGCCTTATGAACCAGGAAGCAGGCCCTCACTGGACACTGGATCTCCCAGTGACTTAAAATTAGACTTCCCAGCCTCCAGAACTTTTAAGAAATAAATTTCTGTTGTTTATAAGCCACACAGTCTATGGTAGTTTGTTAGAGTAGCACAAAGAT